>NW_027529175.1:1363690-1389205 GCF_008692635.1 Crocuta crocuta
AGACCGGAGGACTAAAGGGAGGGCGGGAAGGGAGGGGTGTGAAGGAGGTGAGGACGGCGGCGGGACTTCCTGTGACTGACGGCCCGAAGTAGCCAATGGGAAACGAGAAGATGACCTCATCGCCAAGGGAAGTCTAGAACTGGCGGAGCTGCGGCGAGGAGGTGGGAGGAGGTCGGCGACGAGCCGGAGGCGGGGCGCTAGGGCCTTAAAGAGGCCGAAGCCCATTGGTCACCCTGTCGAGGGAAGGGCGGCGGACCGGCTGGACCTCGCCAAGTTGCCGAGGGGTCAATGCCGCGAGCTCTTGACTGCATTAATCCTCCTGACCCATCTCGAGCCTTCTAGGGGTCTAAAGGGTCCGCCTGGGTCTCGTAAATCGATTACTTCACTTTCAGGCTTCCCAAAAGGAGGCACAATACGTTCCACACTGGCCCGGAGCCCTGAATTCCCGTTACAGCCCCCGCCCCACCGAGGCCCGTCGCCTCGTTTCTCTGAGTCAGTTTCCCCTAGGGGAAAAGGGAGGGTACGGACACCTACCTACCCTTCCTTACGTACCTAGGATGTTGAGATCATCAACAGCAAAAGTGTTTTGGGCCTCGAGAAGAAAAGGGGCTGAAGGAACCCAAAAGCTTCCCTCAGGAGACTCCAGGATGAGATCTGTCGAAGGGAGGGTGTCATTAGGTGACTCCCAAAGACTCTTGCAATTGTCAAATTCTAAAATGCTGATTATCCTGCTCTTTCTGGCCCCCACTCATGTAGCCAAATGTGTGTGTGTGTGTGTGTGTGTGTGTGTCTGCCAGCCCATGCGTGGGTCTCCTGCATTGGGAACAGAGGCCACACATGGACCTGGTCTAGGACTTTCCACAAGGAGAAAGACTTAAAGGGAAAAACACGTAAAGCGAAGTCTGCTGTGCGAAGTGCCTCGGTGCAGGCAGGCCATTTGCTTCCCCTCATCCTGCAATGGGAGGGAGTCCAGAAAAGGAGAAATAACTCCCAACTTGGCGGATGGGAAAGAAGGGGAAGTGCTTTTCCGAAAGCTTCCTGGGGACGGTATGGCCCGGCGGGCTGCAGGGGGAAGTAACAGTAGCTAGAGGAAGAAGGGAGCCAAGACATTCTTCCAGGTTTAGGGAGGAGCTGTGCCAAGGCACAGAGACTGAGAGGGGGCAACTCACTTCACATTCCAGAGTAAATTCTTACTATGGTTTCCTGATCCCCCCCCCCCAGAGGTCGCCCATGACTGCCTATTGGCGTAACTGTCAGCGGAAGGGCAGAAGAAAAATCCCCTCTCTACTCTCCTCCGATAGCTGCAAAAGCCAAAGTGGCCCTGGGTATTCCCAGTTATTCATCTATAAGTCAGCTTCAAGTTTATTGCCATGTGATGATCACAGAATCTTGAAGTTCAGCAGGATCCTTGTGGCCCCTTAGTCACACACCTTCCTCCAAGGCAAGAATCTTTTCACAAAAAAACCTGATAGGGGCGCCTGGGTGGCTTAGTCGTTAAGCGTCCAACTTTCGCTTAGGTCATGATCTCGCGGTTCGTGGGTTCGAGCCCCGCGTCGGGCTCTGTGCTGACAGCCAGCTCAGAGCCTGGAGCCTATTTCAGAGTCTGTATCTCCCTCTCTCTCTGACCCTCCCCTCCTCACGCTGTCTCTCTCTCTCCTAGAAATAAATAAAACATTTAAAAAAATTTTTAAAACCTGATAAAATTATTTATTCAACAAATATTTCTTGAGTAAGATGCTGATAATCACAGTAAGATACATAGTCACAGCCCTGGGGGTGCTTTCACCAAACTGGAGGGAGTTGAGGCATATGATGAGGTGAATACAGTGCCCAGGCAGCATTTTGCAGGCATCATGATTAACGAGAGGACACAAAGGTGGACCTCAGAGGAGAAAGTGCTCTGGTTTGAAATTGTTGGGGTGCGGCAGACAAGGCGGGGGTGGGGCACTGCAGATAGCGTCTATCTAGACACAGCCTTTATGAAAAAGCCAAGGTGAGAAGGAAGCACAAGTATATTTTATTACTCATGGTAAGAGTGATATGCCTGGTCCCAGCTTCCCAGGCACAGCAAGCTCACCACTTCTCAGATATGCCTGCTCTTTTTCTGGGCAACTTAAATCTAATTATTTTGTATCTATGTGCATATATATATTATATATATAAAGTATACAAATATATCTTATGTATAATTTACATCCCTCTAGGGGCTCCTGGGTGGCTCAGTCCAACTTCAGCTCAGGTCATGATCTCACAGTTCGTGGGTTCGAGCCCCGCGTCAGGCTCTGTGCTGATGGCTAGCTCAGAGCCTAGAGCCGGTTGCATATTCTGTCTCTCTCTCTATCTCACTCTCTCTCAAATAAATAAAACATTTTAAAAAATTTTTTTTAATTTACATCCCTCTAATCTCTGAGCCTGGGTTCTAATGTCATCTCCTAAAGCTTTACAGAACATGTCTAATCCCTCTTCATCATGACAATATTCCAAATATTTAAAGATGACAATTATGCCCCCCTTTCCCCTTCTGCCCATCCCCCAAAACAATAAGGATAAAATCACTTTTTATTCTTTTTGCCAAATTATGGTTCCCATACACCCCACTATCCTAATGACTTCATGTGGACATCTTTCAATGTGTCAAGATCTATTGGGAACATGTGTTATTTTTGGCCTTCCAGCAAACATTCTCTTTCTTCTGGTAAAGGGAGCCTAATGTCCTCTAGGGAACTAGTCATCCCTGCTATCTGTCCTTATGGCTGCCATGGGGCCACCTTACTATTCACCTTTCCAGGAGCAGCACTAGGCAAGTCCTGACCAATCAAAGCACTGCTTCCTTTCTCCGCCCCCCCACCCCTCTTTTGCAATGATTGATTTAGGGAAAGACCTGTGGCCCAAGGCAGTCCAAACAGGAGTCCTGGGACCTTTGTTGGAAATACCTACCCAGAGAAGTTTCCTTTACACTGAGGCTGCTGAACTGTCTGGCTCATCCCCTGGAGTTGACCAGGAGGGCCACAAAAGAATTTGTTCAAGAATACATAAAATCCCTATGGAAACAAAGTAGCAGAGCTGAGGTGCAGATAAAAACTGCAGGTTCTAGCTCTGAGAACCTGGATCCAGCTATTTTCTGGCTGTTTGCTTTTGTAGATGTCTTTCACCAGGATCCTTAGAAACAGAGCCTGTGACAGAGATCTGGTGAATGGGATTTACTGAAGGAAGAAAAACCTGTAAGGGAGGAAGTTGAGCAGGACAGGAAAAAAGAAACAGCCAAGCAAGAACCAGCTTGATTTTGCCTTGGCCTGATCCACAGCGGAGAGCTCTGGCATGAAACCACACCAAGGAGTCATTCCCCCATGAGGCACTGGGTAGCTCTGTGTACCCAAGTATCAGCCAGCCACTGGCTGTAAGCCATCAAGGAGTTAAGGTCTCCAAAGCTGTTCCCTTCAGCTGCGGCAATTCCTGGAATTTCGGGCATCTGGGAACCCTTAGCTGCCAACACTCACAGCAGCTGGGGGGTTAGGTGTACTGGCCTATTAAGAGGGGCACCGTTTGAGCCTACCCTGTAGGCCAGTACCTTCTCTTGCCAGTTGGGTTTCTGTTTCTTGCAGCAAAAATGTGACCACCTAAAATACTCAGGTGTGATCTGATCACCAGAGTACAGTGGGACTTTGACCTTCCTTAACCTGACTCTCTCCATCCATTAGTACACTAGACTATCGCCTTAGCAAATTTACCCATTGCCCTGACCCTTTGGTTCACGTTGACTTTATAATCTATTTCTTGCTACCACCCTTTTTCCTTTAAAGCTTTTCCCCCACAAACTGATACTGAGAAAAATTCACCCTTTCTTGTACTCCTGTAATTCATTCTTGGCCACAAACACAGGATTTCAAGCTTAACCCTGCTAATCATTAGCAGCTAGTTGCCATTTTGTCCATTTCCAGACTTCTCTGCAACTTGCTATAAACACCTGCTGATTCAATTCTGTTGCTCATCAAACTAGCTATCTTGTAATTTTGTTGTCACTGCTGAAAGGGGCAAGCCAAATGACAGGGACCTCCAGCAAACCGCTAGAGACTGATCCCCTCCCCACCCCCCCAAGCCACTAATCTACACTCTTGCAAAATTTACTTCACTTGTTCTTTTTCTTTCTCTTCCTGGAGAATCTCTCAAAAGGTACTTTCCAGGATTCAACCAACCCCACCCTCAGCACATCCTGCTCACTTCTGTTTCTTCAGTCTTTATTCAGGGGGTTAGGTATACTGGCCTGTTAAGAGATCTAGAAGGGGCACCGTTTGAGCCTAGAGGTTGGCCCCTCTACCTAAATGTCTTCTCTTTTCTTCTTATCTAATCAAATCTCAGCTCACATCCTACTCCCCCCACCCCAGGAAGACCTCCAGTCTTCATCCAGCCTAAATGGATCTTTTCCTTCTCTGACAAGCCATAGCTCTGCTGTGCCAAGCACAAAACTAAGCATCCTAAGTGCCTTGTCTTATGTCATTCCTGCTGTACCCCTGAGGTGGGTGCCATTATGATCCTCGCTTTTTGATGAGGAAACTGAGTCTTTTTTTTTTTTTANCACAGTTTGTGAGCCTGAGCCCCAAGTTGGGCTCTGTGCTGACCGTTTGGAGCCTGCTTGGAATTCTCTCTTTCCTTCTCTCTCCCTCTCTCTCGGCCCCTCCCTGTCTCTCTGCGCGCTCTCTCTCTCTCAAAATAAATAAAAACATTTTTAAAAATTAAAAAAAAAATACTTCATAGGAGCACCTGGATGGCTCAGTTGGTTGAGCGTCCAACTTCAGCTCAAGTCATGATCTCACGGTTCGTGGGTCTGAGCTCCATGCCAGCCTCCATGCTGACAGCTCAGAGCCTGGAGCTGCTTCGGATTCTGTGTCTCCTTATCTCTCTGGCCCTCCCCCACTCGCACTCTGTCTCTGTCTCTCTCTCTCTCAAAAATAAATAAATATTAAAAAAATTTGTTTTAACTTTGTAAGTAAATAAACTAAATGAGTGTGTAAAGAGGTCAGTTAAGAAAATATCACACAGGGGCATCTGGCTGGCTCAGTCAGTAGAGCATGTGACTCTTGGTCTCTGGGCGGTGAATTCAAGCCCCACACTGGGTGCAGAGACTACTTTAAAAATACACACACACACACACACACACACATTACACAGCTACAAACTAGCAAAGCCATGGTATAGATAGCCAAAATAAGAATTCTGGGTGTACTACAATAAACATTTATTGGCTCCATACAAGGAACTGGAGGAAATATTTAAAAAAGCGAAAGAGACAATCCTTGCCCACAATCAAGAACAGGGTTCATAAATGAAATTACACCAATCTGAACAGTGCTGTAAAGTCAGAAAAAAATGAAGTAAGGGAAAGTTATGTCTTGCGGAAAACGCAGTAAGTTCTCGTGAAGGAGTGTATGTTTGACAGGAAGCCATGAGGTGGGGCATTCCAACCTAAGGAACATTGTGAGTAATGGAATGGAGGAAGGAAAACATGGGACATGTTTGAGCAAGGGAGTTGTCTGTTTTCTTCAAGAGATAAGGCTTGAAAGTTTGGTTGAGGCTCTATTGTAAAAAGTAAAGAATGCCAAGGCGAGGTAGGTATTGGGTCTCTGAAAACCGGATCCAAAATGTGTTTTAAGATTTACCTGGAATTGATTAGATTGGAAGGAGACTGAAATGGAGCTCGGGAGTTAAGTTAAGAAACCACTACTGTTTTCTAGCCTGGAGGAAATGGGGGCCTATGATGATACACACAAGGGGCTTGGATTACTTTTTTCCCCTATATTCTGTAAGCACATTCTCTCTTTGTCCCCTAAAGATCATACCATCCTTCAGAAATGTCAATCGTTTTTTAAAATGTGCCCATAACCACTAAACTGCTGACTATCTCTTGATACATAAGAAGCACTCAGTAAAAAGTTTTGGAATTGAATTGAACGCATGAGCAGGATGATAAAAGTGTTCAGGCTCTGTTTAAATGATTTTACAGGAACTCGGGCCATGCCTGCAACCATCTACAGTATTACTTGATAACAAAAGCAAGCTAGTTGTCTATTCAGCACCTGTTATGTACATCATCATCTTACTCAAGTCTCTCCATTGTAGGAACTGACATGGGTTCCATTTTACAGATCAGAAAAACTGAGGGAGACCAACCATCCCAGTTTGCAGGGATGGAGAGGTTGAACTGCAGGACTTTTAGTACTAAACCCAGGACAGCCTCAGGCAAATCAAGGTTTGTCACCCTACCAAGACACCTTGCGCCACATCACACAAGCCGGGGTTTAAACACAAGGCTGAACTCAAACCACCATGGGATTTGATTTGGGCTTTCTGATCATATCTTATTCGGGTCCTTTGGAGATAGAATCCAAACATATTCTTCTATTGAATTAGGCTCATGTATTTGGGGCCTACGCGGGACTGGAGCTCTAGAGAGGCAGAGAGTCACAAAATGGATGGGTTTTTGTCAGAGAAAAGGAATCCAGGCTGGGGAAAAAAACGTTTTTGGTTAAGGACGACCTTACCGAAGAATTCAGCTTTATAAGCTGTTCTTTGGCGCCCTCTAGTGGTTGAGTGTTGGAACACGTTAAATGGTGAGCTGCAGAACCCAACTGCGAATTCTTACTGCTTGGGGAGCATAAACACAGAACAGACACGATCTGAGCCCCCGCACTTGCCTTACGATGCCTCACTCGATTCACCCTAAACCTAATCACGTGAGCGTGTACACGGAAGCCTGAAACCTAGCCCCTTCGCAAAGCTCTCTTGGTGCTTCCCTCACCAAGGGAAACCGGAAGTGGTGCTTTTCAGACTTTTTCACCAAAGAACCTTCATACAAGGGAGAACATCCCCTGCTAGAGTAGCCAGAAGGCCTGCATCTTTAAGGCTCTTGTTTGGCCATATTTGGAACTTGACTTCATAATATATCCAGTTTTTGATGTTACCATTTATCGAAGAGTATATATACTGCACAAGGGTACAGAAAAGTACACATATCATAACCATACCACCTGAAGAATTTTCACAAGCAGATCTCACATGTTTCACCAGCACCCAGATCAAAAAATACAGTGGCCCCCGTCCATTCACTTACACCCCAAGGTATCTCCGCATGGATGTCTGACAGCATAGTTTTGCCTATTTTTGTTCTTTCTATAAATGGAATGATACAATCTAAAGTATTTGGAGTTTGGCGTATTTTTGCTCAAAACACTTTAAGATTATGCCATATATTTGTGTGTGATTGTAGTTTCCTTATTCTCGCTGCATTTTATGAATATATTACAATAAACTTATCCATTCTGCTGGTGTGGTTGCTACCAGTGAGGGCTACGGCACCCACTACTGACATAAATATTCTTGTGCATGTCTTTTGGTTCACATATATGCACACATTTCTGCTGGGAGTGCATGCGCTGGGTCATAGAGGGGACATACTTTCAGCTTTATGGTCTCCTGCCAGCTAGCTTTCTAAAGTAATTGTAACCATTTACATTCAGTGAGAATTCCTGTTGCTTAACATTCATCTAAACTTGATATTTTCGATCCTTTTTATTTTACCTGGTCAAGTTGGAAGTGTATCATGTTGTAGTTTATTTGCATTTACCTGAAGAGTATTGAAGTTAAAAATCTTTTCATATGTTTATTTGGAAAACTTCTTTTGTGAAGTGTCTGTTCAAGCCTCTTGCCTGTTTTTCTGTTGAGTTGTCTACTTTTCCTTATTGGTTTATACGAGTTACTTTTAAATTCTGAATTTGAGACCTTTATCAAATATATGTATTGAGAGTATGTTACTCTATTTTGCGGGTTGTCTTTTTACTCTCCTAATGGTGTCTTTTGATAAACAGAGTTTCTTAGTTTTAATATAACTAGTTAAATATAATTTATTATATTATATTAGTTTTTTATTTCTTTTAAAAAAGTTTTTAAATGTTTTATTTATTTCTGAGAGAGAGAGGCAGCGTGAGCAGGGGAGGGTCAGAGAGAGAGGGAGAGATACAGAATCCAAAGCAGACCCCAGGCTCTGAGCTAGCTGTCAGCACAGAGCCCGCCACAGGGCTTGAACTCACGAACCATGAAATCAGGACCTGAGCCGAAGTCGGACGCTTAACTGACTGAGCCACCCAGGTGCCCCTATATTTTATTAGTTTAATACAATTTATTAAGTATAAATTGTTTTCATTTCTCATCAGCACTTTTTGTTTCCTGTTGTGAAAGATCTGCCTGTTCCAAGGTCATAAAGATATTCTTCTACGTTTCTTTCTAAAATCTTTATTCTCTTGAAAAAGAATACTTTTTAAATTCCATTTATGTTATATATTTTCTGAAGTTACTACAATAAACTGTAAGACTTTGTTAAAAAGTTTTCATTGAAGTATAGTATACTAAAGAAAGTACATATAAGTATGCAGAGTTACTTTCAGTGAGAAAAACAATGCCATTTTTTTAAATGTTTACTTATTTATTTTGAGACAGAGAGAGAGAGAGAGAGAATGCGCACATGCAGGGGAGGGGCAGAGAGCGAAGGAGAGAGAGAATCCCAAGCAGGCTTCATGCTCTCAGCAGAGCCAGATGCCGGGCTCCATCTAACGAACCAAGGAGATCATGACCTGAGCAGAATCAAGAGTCAGCCGCTTAAATGACTGAACCACTCAGGCACCTCCAGGACTATAAGCTTCTTACAAGACTTAATACAGCGGTGCCTGGGTAGCTGAGTCGGTTAAGGATCCAACTCTTGATTTCCACTCAGGTCCTGTTCTCAGGGTCATAGGATCGAGCCTCTCTTCGGGCTCTGTGCTGAGCGAGGAGCCTGCTAAATAGTCTCTCTCTCCCTCTCTCTCTGCTCTTCCCCTACTTGTACATGTGCACTTGCAAACACTCCTGCTGTGTCTCTAAAACAAAACAAAACAAAACAACAACAACAACAAAAGACTCAATACAATATAATGGAAAGATACGACCAGGTGACAAAAAATAAAGAAATAATGATCAGGGAAAATATTGAACCAGGGAGCCAGTCTAAGAAGGACACACTGAATGCCGCGGGTCATACAGTGGTGGTTGTACTTTGGAAAGAGTTGCCCCATTTCTCTCACTGATGCTTCCTCACAAGGAGGCAGAGAGGAACATTTCCCTGTCTGTAACCTTCATGCAACTAGTTCTCTGGGCTCTGCAGCCCAGTGCTGGCCGTTGGGGTGTCAGGTCTTCCCTTTGGCTTTCCAAGGCCCCATCTCACTTCCTGCATACCTGTTCTCTGCATTCTCTTCCCCTCTCCACTCAGGGCAGGCTGAATCAGGCAGAGCCTCAGTCGGTTAAGCCTCCGACTTCAGCTCAGATCATGCTCTCACATTCGTGGGTTCGAGCCCCACATCAGGCTCTGTGCTGACAGCTCAGAGCCTGGAGCCTGCTTCAGATTCTGTGTCTCCCTGTCTCTCTGCCCCTCCCCCTCTCATGCTCTATCTCTCTCTGTCTCAAAAATAAATAAAACATTTTTAGAAAAAACAAAAAACGTGAACTTTCTCAGGGAACCTGGGAGGCTCAGTCACTTAAGTATCTGACTTCGGTTCAGGTCATGATCTCGTGGTTTGTGGGCCGGATCCCTGCGTGGGGCTCTGTGCTGACAGCTCGGAGCCTGGAGCCTGCTTCGGATTCTGTGTCTCCCTCTCTCAAAAATAAACATTAAAAAATTTTTCTTTTCTGGGGGGCGCCTGGGTGGCTTAGTCGGTTAAACGTCCGACTTTCACTTAGGTCATGATCTCGCGGTTCGTGGGTTCGAGCCCTGCATCAGGCTCTGTGCTGACTGCCAGCTCAGAGCCTGGAGCCTGTTTCAAAGTCTGTGACTCCCTCTCTCTCTGACCCTCCCCTGCTCACACTGTCTCTCTCTCTCTCTCTCTCCTAGAAATAAATAAAACATTAAAAAAATTTTTTTTAATTTTCTTTTTTTTAAATGATACTATTTTGATAATTATAGAATTAGCAAAACTATAGAATTTTGATAATTAGAACAATTTAAAAATTACTGGCAATTATTAATTATCCTACTGCCATTTTGTTAATTGTTTCTGGCCTTCCTGGAGAGCCTTTGTTTCTTGCTTCCTCTTGTGCTAACTTCCTTTGTGATTTGATGACTCTTTTATAATAATCTTTTATGTATCGACTACAGGCTTTTCTTTTGTGGTTACCATGAGGCTTCCATAAATATTTTATAGTTATAACATCCTATTTCAAGCTGATGGCAATGTAACTTTGATAGTGTACAGAAATTTTATACTCTTGGGGCACCTGGATGGCTTAGTCGGTTAAGCGTCCGACTTTCGCTTAGGTCATGATCTCGCGGTTCGTGGGTTCGAGCCCCGTGTCGGGCTCTGTGCTGACTGCCAGCTCAGAGCCTGGAGCCTATTTCAGAGTCTGTATCTCCCTCTCTCTCTGACCCTCCCCTGCTCACGCTGTCTCTGTCTCTGTCTCTGTCTCTCTCTCCTAGAAATAAATAAAAATATTAAAAAAAAAAGAAATTTTATACTCTTACTTCTCTTTTCCTTTCATTTTAGGCTACTGATGCTTAAATCTCTTCATTTACATGTTCTCTCTCCAGGGAGGAGGGTAAAATGCCCTTCATGCTTGGTACCCTGTCTTCCATTCCCTCCGTGAAATGTTGTTCTAAGCCATGATAGTCATGTTCCAGGCCTCCTGGAAGTTGCTGGTTTAGAAATGGGGTAGTTCCCCAGCCCTGGTCAATGAGATACAATAGAGCTTCACTGAGAGCGGTGGCTGTTGGGGGCAGGAGGAGGGTGGTTGGGGAAAGGTTTTCTTGTGTGATGTCCAGAACTGCTGCAACCATCTTGTGGCTAGAAGGAAATGTAGACAGACAATGGGTCTGACCAGAGAAAGGCCGAGGGGAGAGATGGAAAAATCCTGGCACCTCTATGTCATTACTGAGCATCTGACTCACCACTCCCGGAGCCTGATCCCCTGCTGGACGACATACGCCAAGTCCTCACTGCTTAAGCTTACTTGAGGATTTTTGTTGTTATTTGAAGCCAGAAGCAATCTAACTGAAACAGATCAATCGCCAGTGTCCGTGTTTCCAGGAGGTGGCACACATAAGGTCAAGTGGGTAGATTTTGTCAGCTCATTAAACTCTGGAAAATAATGCACACCTATCCCTCAGACAGCCTTCTCAGCCCATGCGATTTCAGTGGGGTTGAGTCTTGTCTATGTCGCAAAGAGGTTACGCAATCAAATTCTGACCAAAGTACTCTGTGCACCTGGGATAGAGATGTAGCCCAATCAGGCCAATTCAGAGTGTTCCCTGGGGACCTTTGCTGTAGGGAAAAGGTACTCTCTCTTCTCCTCTAACTCCATAAGCTATAAAGACCATGTAGGCTGGGGTGCAGCTTGCTGTCAGGTGGTAAGAGAAGGCTTGGGGATAAAGCCCAAGAATGACAAGCAGAGCCAAAAGGTGGAGACAAGAGACGCAGGGTCTTCATGCCACCATTTACTCCTCTGCACTAAGCGTGAAGCCCTCAGCACTTGGGGACAAATCACAATGTGGGGAGAGAGAAGGACTGCACCCAGCAATTGGCCGGAGTCCTGTTTGTGCTCTGGGGTGGTGGAACAGGTTATACGGGTTTTTCTCCCTACCAAAGCTCCACCTCACTAGAACAAAGTTCCCAAGTAATTTTTCTCACACCTGTCTGTGCTGCCATGCTCCCAACTCATTCTTTCTATTTAAAAAAAAATTTTTTTAATGTTTTATTTATTTCTGAGAGAGAGAGGCAGCGTGAGCAGGGGAGGGTCAGAGAGAGAGGGAGAACCCACGAACCGTGAGATCATGACCTGAACCGAAGTTGGACGCTTAACGGACTGAGCCACCCAGCCGCCCCTACCAACTCATTCTTCAGTTGATTATTTTTT
Organism: Crocuta crocuta; assembly: GCF_008692635.1. Taxonomy (NCBI): domain Eukaryota; kingdom Metazoa; phylum Chordata; class Mammalia; order Carnivora; family Hyaenidae; genus Crocuta; species Crocuta crocuta. The sequence continues at coordinate 1,375,616 of NW_027529175.1, forward strand.
TCCCTCTCCTGAATGGACAGGGACCCTCAATGACCCGCTGCCCCCACTCCTACCCCCTTAGAAAAGCAGAATGTGGTAAAAACCAGTGGCAGCAAAAACACTGATTAGAGTCAAGCTAAATGACTACATTATATCAATGGTACCAGCTCCCTGCGGGTGAACGACATGTACCTGGTGATAGCAGCAATAAAACAGGCACTTCTGGAGAAACAGCAAAGAGAGGCAGGGGGACTTAATGGAAGGCCAGACCTGGCTCCACCCTGCTAGCCAGGTGACCTTAGATAATTTGCTGGAGTTTGGATCTTGTCATGTGCAAATTAGGCACATGTATTATAACTAATCTTCTGTCCCAGCTCTGCTATGGGGTTCAGCTTTCTCAGACACCTCAAGAGAGAGTAGAATTTCTCTCTCAGGTGTCTCCTGAATCTTCACTGTCTTCGTGTGTCCCCTCACTCTCAGCTCGTCATCGTCACCGTCACCGGGGCCACCCTGCGCTCTGGCACTCTGGTGTGGGTGGACCCTTGGGCTCCACCCCCTCAAAGCCTCCTTCCCAGAGACCCCAGGCCAGAGTGTCTTATTTCCCTTTCTCACCTTGTGTCTCTGTTTCCCCACACTACAGAGATTAAAGAGAATTACAATAAAGAACTTAACAATGTGGCCTAAATCAGATGGTAATGAGCATGTGACCTTGAGCCAGTGACTTTAACAGCACTTTGGCAAACTAGGGAGTGATGTGTATTCCAGAGGTTATAAGAGGCACCACCAAGAAAGAAAACACACCACCCACGGTTTTGACAAAACATCTTAACAATAGTCTCTGGAGACAAAGCCCTAAACCTGTCACAGTGACCTGTTGTTTCGAAATACCTCTCATCACTTCTGTGAAAGTCACAATCTCTCCTGTCTTGAGTTGCACTGCTGATGTATGACAGCCAATCTTTCCACCTTAGGAACAAAATGTAACACAACTCGTGCTCATGGTTGTTCTGCAAAGCACTTGGTATTGCTTTGTAAGAAAAGAGCAGTCAGTCAGCCAAAGAAAAAAACTGTTTCACTAATATCAATTTCACTCCCTGAGGCTCCTACCTTTCTCTTCCCATAATCTCCTTTCATCTGAATGCTAAATCACAACATGATTTTTCTGGGGACATTTGAAATAGCACTAAATTAAGTACATCCAGTACCAAAGGTGCATTTAACTCAGCCGGGGGGAAGGCAATATGAACAGCTATGCTCAGCATCTCAAATTTGCAAACAATGACATCAGGATGTTACTATTGATTATAAGACACATTCTTAACATCAGAGATGTGGGGGGGAGGAGGGGGGAGGAGTATGTCTTAGAATCAGTTAAATGTGGTAATTAATATCAGTATTGATTAGTGGTGAGTGGCAAAAAGCTCAACCCACACCAACTTGAGCAAAAGGATATACTGATCCACAGAAGTGCAAAAGTCCATTATTCCAGCTTCAAGTATGGCTGGATTCAGGACTCCCGGAGACAATCAGGACTCTTTTCTCACCCTTTCTCTCTCTTCTACAGGGATGGCTTCAGTCTCACGTTTCACATGATATCAAGCTAGAGCCGGTGGCTCTAACCCCCACATCCTCTCAGGTTTAGAGTTCAGCAAAAACGAATGTCTTCATGCCAGAACTTTCCCCCCCATTTTATAACAATGTAAGCACTACACGCAATGTGGGGCTTGAACCTATGTCCCCAAAAGCAAGTGTTGCATGCTCCAGGGACTGAACCAGCCAGGTGCCCCTAGATCCCAGAACTTTTTTTTATTCTTCTTTTTTTCTTTTTTACAAATAGTTTNTTTTTTTTTTTAATGTTGGTTTATTTTTGAGAGGGAGACAGAGCATGAGCGGGGGAGGAGCAGAGGGAGAGGGAGACACAGAATCTGAAACAGGCTCCAGGCTCTGAGCTGTCAGCACAGAGCCCGATGCGGGGCTCGAACTTGTAACGGCAAGATCATGATCTAGGTTGAAGTAGGACGCTCAACCAACTGAGCCACGCAGATGCCCCAGAGATCCAGAATTTTTAACCTGAGTGTCGATGCCTCTCATTGGCCCTGACAGGTCACGTGCCCAGCCCTGGCCCAATCAGCATGGTTACTGGGTCAGTTACTACACACCTGCATTGAGTTGCCTCCTTGGGAGCTCCAGGGTTCAGGGTCTCCAGAGGGTTAGACATGGGGCAGCAGAAACAGTAGATGTGATTTACAGGTGGGCTGTGGGGAATCAGGTGAGATTAGCCATGGGAGCCCTAGCCCAGTGCTCGGCCAGGGGTTGAGCCTCTCCCCTGCCCTCTGGGTGTGGCTGGAGAGGGCCTCCGGCTGCATCAACCCCATCCTGCGCAGGCTCCCTCCCCCAGGCCAGCTGCGATGCACTGACTCAGCTCCTACGTGAGCTGGATGCTGCCTGGAAAGTTAATAAGCCTTTGAGTCAAGACGTTCCTGTGGTGACGTGGGCTGGTGCCTCGAGTGGGTGGGAATGAATGAGAAAGAGTGGGAACACGGTGGTTCCTAGAGCGTTTAGGAGTTAAGATGTACAGAGAGAAGGCGTGAGGGAAAAGTCAAGAGCAGCGATCAGATTCCTGCAATAGGTTTCAGGCTGCCCAGCCCCCCGGGGGTGAGCGCACAGCGGCCACGGCCCCCAACTGCCCCCTGGCCTGCGAGGGAGGTCTGCCCTGTGGCCAGCCCGGCCGTGTCTTTCCAGCTCCCCTCCACCTCTGCCAGTCTCTTTCTGTCAAACCCAAGCTGCAAGTGGCGGGGGAAATCTATCTCTTGGTCACTTGGAGGGTAGGGGAAGAATAGAGCTAGGAGACACGGTTAGGAGGGGATCCCAGGGGTGAGGAACTGCAGGGGAGAGAGAGGAAGCCAAGGGGGCAGGGACGGTGCCGAATCCCATGGTGTGCTATTAACAACCTCTCTGAAGCTGGATGGAATTCAACACGGAGCACCTGTTCTCTGCCCCGTCCCCAACCAGGCAGTGTGGACACAGAAATAAACAGGACATTATCCTTGCCTTCAGGAAGTGCAGTCTAGTCTGGAAGACAATAAGAAAAATCCTTAATTGCAGTGGAATGTGATGGCAGGGATCCGGACACTGGGGTTTATGGAAGGAAAATACCCTCGAGGGAGGAGTGAAGCAGGTCAGTGAGAGAGAAGCTGCCCAGCGGGAGGTCTCAGGTCACTCTAGCCTTGGCCTGATCCAGAGGGCTGGGGGTGGGCTCTGGACACGGCGGCCCCGTGCAGTGGGTCCCCTTCCCTTTCCTGCTCCCTTTCAGGCTTTGGCTGCAGGCTTACAGGGGTGGTAACCTCCATGGCAAGGAGGTTTCTATAAGCCAAGAGCAATTCTCCAACCAAAGGGACAGCTGGGGTAGCTGTGAGTCATTGGAGCCAACACTCACAGCAGCTGGGGGATGGGCGCACTGGCCTGTAAAGGCCTGGGAGAGCACCAAGATCATTTGTTGCAGCGTGTGCAGGGCTGGGTGTTGGGCGGAGAGGCAGGGGCCGGGGCTGGGGGTTGGGGGGAAGCAGCCAAAGAAAGTTCCATGGGGTCAAGGTGTGCAAAAGTTGTAGGAGCATGCAGAGCTTTCTGGAAACACTAACCTACTTAAGTGAGACACTGGGCATAGAGTGGAAATGGGGAGTGGTGGGAGAAGAGGTCTGGTGGGTGGGCAGAGGCCAGATCATGAAGGGTCCTGTGTGCCATAATAAAAAATAAAGGATTAAAGTTCTTCTAAAAAGAAATGGATTCTAATTCCTCCACCACGTCTGGCTCCTCTGTAAACATTTCCGAGCTGTCACAAGGCAAGTCTGCCCAGCCCTGTTCGGATGGGTGAGATCAGGACCCTGAAGCTACAAAACCGAAGTGGGGAGGGTGGCTAGAGAGGGGCCATCTCCAAGGGGTTGAGACCAAATGAAAGTTGTTTTCTCTGGAAGTAGAAAGAATGTGTCATCACAAGGGAGTCCCATGGAGAGGAATGAGTGCAGAACTTGGAGTCGGAAAAGCAGAGGGCCTACGTTTGGGGCCCTGCACCATCATGCCAGCTGGATGGTTCTGGAAAAGGCACCCAACTCTCTGACCCTTCATTTCTGCATCCGTCAATGGGGATCACATCTGTTCCACTGAGTTAGCTAAGATAAGGCACGTGTGTAACAAAGGCTGTGCGAAAGTTAGTTACTATACTTTTGCCTCAAAAAATATATAAATAAAGCCCACAACGAGGAGAATCTTGAGACAGGCTCATTTTGCTCCAGGTACCATGTGGCACGGAGCAGGTCGGGGACTTACTGGATGACACAGCAAGTCTGCGGCAGAGCCAAAGTGAAAACTCACCCGTCACTGACGTCAGTGTTGTCAGCAGAACCGGCCGTGGCCCAACTTCACATGGCAGTTCGGGTGTCACAGGGGTTCCCAGAAAGTCCCTTGCAGCGAAGAGCGGTCAAGGTGGTTGCCAACGACTCCCCTCCTCCAAACGCTTGGCAAGATGTAGCTGGATGAGGTTCCCAGGGGACAGGGCACAAGGAAGGCAAAGAGCAGACCTGTTTCCTGAGGATACGAGAAGGCACTGAGTGCTTCTCAGGGCTTCCCGCACCCAACCCCCCATCCTCTGAAAAACAGATTTATTGAGATATAATTCATCTACCATGAAATGCACCCTTTTCAGGTATACAATTCAATATTTATTTAGCTCTTTTTTTTATGTTTATTTATTTATTTATTTATCCAGAGAAAGAGAGCACAAGCGGGGAGAGGGGCAGAGGGAGAGAGAGAGAGAGAGAATCTTAAGCAGTCTCCATGCTTAGTACAGAGCCTGACATGGGGCTTGATCCCATGACCCTGGGATCGTGACCTGAGCTGAAATCAAGAGTCAGATGCTCAACTGACTGACCCATCCAGGCGCCTCAGCTAGTTAGTTTTTTTTTAATGTTTTTTAAATTTATTTTTGAGAGACAGAGACAGAACACCAGTATGGGAGGGGCAGAGAGAGGGAGACACAGACTCCAAAACAGGCTCCAGGCTCTGAGCTGTCAGCACAGAACCCGACGCGGGGCTCGAACCCATGAACTGCGAGATCATGATCTGAGCCAAAGCTGGACACTTAACCAAGTGAGCCACGCAAGCGCCCCTAGTTATTTTTAAAGTAAGCTCTAAAGGCCCCACAGGGGCCTGAACTTACGACCTTGAGATGGAGCGTCACATGCTGTACCGACTTAGTACATGAATATGATGCTGAGCCAGCCAGGTTGCCCTCAATAATTTTTAGAATATTCAGAGGGGTACAAATATCACTACAATAAATTTTAGAATACCTTCACTACCCCATAAAAGAACTCCTACTTGGTCATCACTCCCTCTACCCCCACCCCCACCTTCCTCCTACTCCCTGGGCAATCACTGTCTACTTCATATTTCTATAGATTTGCCTAGTTTGGGCATTTCACTTAGAGTCATAAGACACGTGTCTTATGATAGGCTTCTTTCATTTTGCATAACAATATATTTTTTTAATGTTCTTTTTTTTTTAAGTTTCTGAAAGAGAGAGAGAGAGAGAGAGCGAGCGTGAGCAAGGGAGAGTGAGAGAGAGAGGGAGACACAGAAACTGAAACAGGCTCCAGGCTCTGAGCTGGCAGTCAGCACAGAGCCTGACGCGGGGCTCGAACCCATGAACCGTGAGATCATGACCTGAGCCGAAGTCGGACGCTTAACCTATTGAGCCACCCAGGCGCCCCAGGTTTGCATAACAATTTCAAGATTTATCCATGTTGTGGCATGTATCAGTACTTTCATTCTTTTTTTTATGGCTGAAAATATTCTATCGAATGCATATACTACATTTTTTTTTTATGTTTTATTTATTTCTAGGAGAGAGAGAGAGAGAGACAGCGTGAGCAGGGGAAGGTCAGAGAGAGAGGGAGTCACAGACTGAAACAGGCTCCAGGCTCTGAGCTGGCAGTCAGCACAGAGCCTGACGCGGGGCTCGAACCCACGAACCGCAAGATCGTGACCTAAGCGAAAGTCGGACACTTAACCGACTAAGCCACCCAGGCGCCCCGCATATACTACATTTTATTCATCCATTCCGTTTTATGGACATTTGGATTGTTTCCGGTTTTTGGCTATTATTACAAATGCTGCCATGAAGATTTGTGTACAAGGTTTTGTATGAACATGCTTTCATTCCTCTTGGGTATATACCCAGGAGTGGAATTGCTGGGTCACGTGGTAACTCAACTCTAGGTTTAATATTTAAATAAATGCTAAACTGTTTTCCAAGGTGGCTCTGCCATTGTGCATTCCCACCAACAATGTATGAGGATTTCAGTTTCTCCACAGCCTTGCCAAAAATTATCTGTCATTTCTATTATAACTATCCTAGTGGGTGTGAAATGGTATCTTATTGTGTTTAAAAAAATTTTTTAAATGTGTATTTATTTTTGAGAGAGAGAGGCGGACTGCAAGTGGGGGAGGGTCAGAGAGAGAGGGAGACACAGAATCCAAAGCAGGCTCCAGGCTCTGAGCTGTCAGCACAGAGCCCAACGCGGGGCTTGAACCCACGAACTATGAGATCATGACCTGAGTCCAAGTCAGACGCTTAACCCACTGAGTCACCCTGGCACCCTCATTGTGTTTTTTTAATTGTGGTAGTATATATAAAATAGTATTTATCATTTTAACTATTCATAAATATATAATTCAGTGGCATTAAATACATTCTTCATTGTGGTTTCAATTTGCGTTTCCCTAACGGCTAATGGTGTTGAGTATCTTTTCATTTGCCTATTGACCATTTATTTATCTGGAGAGATGTATACTCAGATCTCTGCTCCCTTTTTGGTTCAATTATCTGTCTTTTTGTTATTGAGTTGTAGGAGTTCTTATATTCTGAATTCAATTCCCTTATCAGATAGAAGATTTGCAAAAATTTTTCTCCCATTCTGTGGGTTGCCTTTTCACATTCTTTATGGCATCCTTTGAGGCATAGAAGTTTTAAATTTTGATGAAATCTATCTAATTTATCTATTTTTTCTTCTGTTGTTGCTTTTGGTGTCCTACCTAAGAAGGCTTTATCTAACCCAAGGCCATGAAGATTTACCCCTATATTTTCTTCTAAGAGCTTTGGAGTTTTAGTTCTTTCATTTAGCTCTATGATCCATTTTGAGTTAATTATTTTTAATTGTTTTTAAATGTTTTTATTTCTGAGAGAGAGAGAGAGATACAGCGTGAGCAGGGGAGGGGCAGAGAGATGGAGACACAGAATCCAAAGCAGGCCCCAGACTCCGAGCTGTCTGCACAGAGGCCAATGTGGGGCTCAAACTCACAAATTGCAAGATCATGACCTGAGCCAAAGTCAGATGCCTAACTGACTGAGCCCCTTGAGTTAATTTTTTTATACAGTGTGAGGTAGGAGTCCAACTTCATTTTTGTGTACATGGATAACCAGTTGTCCCAGTGTCACTTGTTGAAAAGGCTATCTATCTTTTCCCTCATCAAGTTGTTTGGCACCCATGTCAAATATCACCCCCCCTTGTTTTTACATGTTTATTTATTTTTGAAAGACAGAGACAGAGCACAAGCAAGGGTGGGGCGGAGAGAGCTTACAGCACAGAGCCTGACGCAGGACTTGAACTCATGAACCATGAGACTTGAACTCATGAACCATGAGACTTGAGCTGAAGTCAGACACTTAACCAACTGAGCCACCCAGGTGCCTCCACACAGCCCCTTTTTAAGGAAAGTAGGCCTTAAATAGTTCTTTGTACATGCACTTTGGGCAACTCTTATTTATGACTTCCGGCAGGTGAAGCCAGCTTTTTGCCCTGGGACACAGCCACCTCAGATCAGTGCCTATGTTCTGAGGTGACTTGGTGTCTTAATACTTGATAGAGGAAAAAAAAAAAGAAATCAGATTTTCTCTTGGATAGCACAAGAGCTGCGTACCCACAAGAAGGCAGATGACCTGCTCTGATCTGTTCTTCCAAAAATGTTATAATATTGCTGCCCCACACCTCCCTGTGGCCTGATGTCTGGAATCTCTGGGGCCCAAAGTAATGGTGTTATTTTTAGTTTTTCCATGTTTTATTAAGAAAAGATATTTGGGGCACCTGGGTGGCTCAGTTGGTTAAGTGTCCAACTTCAGCTCAGGTCATGATCTTGCGGTTTGTGGGTAACAGATTGGATCCTGGAGTTGCTTCCGATTCTGTGTCTTCCTTGATCCCTGCCCCTCCCCCACTCACAATCTGTCTCTCTCTTAAAAAAAAAACTTAAAAAAAAAGATATTTAATTGAACATGCAGCAGAGCTGCAACTTATAAGTAAATGATTTATAGTAGGCTTGTGAAATCCCATAAAATGCTCTTGAGCTGATTTACTGCATGTAATACCTTTTTTTCTTTTAACTGTTTAACATATTTTTAAATTGTGGTAAAGTATACACAACATAAAATTTAACTGCTTTTAAGTGTACAGTTCAGTAGCATTAAATACATTTACATCTTTATGAAAGCATCACCACCATCCATCTACAGAATTTTTTCATTATCCCAAACTGAAACTCTGTCCCCATTAAACAGCAACTCCCCATTCTCCATTCTCCCAGCCCCTGGCAAATTTCATTCTACTTTCTGTCTCTAAGAATTTGATGAGTTCAGTACCTCATGTAAGTGGGATCATACAATATTTCTCCTTTTGTGTCTGGTTATTTTACTTAGTATAATGTCTTCAGGGTTCATCCATGATGTTGGAATTTCATTTAAGGATTCTTTTTTTTTTATGTTTATTTTTTTTTGAGAGAGAGCGAGAGAGAGAATGAGGCAGAGAGAGAGGGAGGCAGAGGATCTGAAGCAGGCTCTGCACTGACAGCAGAGAGCTGGATGTGGGGCTCGAACTCACAAACTGTGAGATCATGACCTAAGCTGAAGTCAGACAGGCTGAGCCCACCATGTTCTCCCCATGTAAATATTCTTACTTCAGCTGCTTTCTCATGCTTCCTTGGGATTTCCATGAATCCTTATGATGAATCGCTATCCCTGAAGGTGATCTTTGTCTTTCTCACAATCAGAAAGAACCTGACTTGTAGCCTCTGGGTTAACTCACAGCCGGGAGATGCCCACTGCCTGGTCATGGGCACTGTGGCCACTGTTGCCATGTTGGCCACGAAACACTGGGACTGAATGGTGCCTTGGGGAAGAGGAGCGTGGCCAATAGTGCTGTGTTCCTCTCCCCTCTGCCCACGTCTCCCAGGGCTTCCCCACATAGTCCTCTATTAGCCATTCATTCACCCAGCATTTATTGAATATCTATTATGTGCCTGACATTGTCTTAGACACAAGAGATACAGTGAGGAATAAGACAGACATGATCTCTGCCTTCACGGAACTTATAATCTAGTGAGTGAAAGACATTAAATTATTAACTACACAAATAACTAAATAAATATATGATTATAATTGTGATGACTGCTCTGACGGAAAAGTGCAGGGTGCAATGTAAATGGGGGCCATCGGCCTGGAGCAGGAGACCTGGCGTGTACTCAGAATCCATCGACTGACATGGCAGGTGTGTCTGACACTGGGGTAAGAATCACAATCCCAAGGGGCGCCTGGGTGGCTTAGTTGGTTAAGCGTCCGACTTTCGCTTAGGTCATGATCTCACGGTTCGTGGGTTCGAGCCCCGTGTCGGGCTCTGTGCTGACTGCCAGCTCAGAGCCTGGAGCCTGTTTCAGTCTGTGACTCCCTCTCTCTCTGACCCTCCCCTGCTCACGCTGTCTCTCTCTCTCTCTCTCTCTCTCTCCCCTAGAAATAAATAAAACATTTAAAAAAAAAAAAGAAAAAAAAAGAATCACAATCCCTGTGCTCAAAGTGCACCAGGTCCAACAGGGGTCCAAGTGAGAGGATCGGGGTCTCCTTGGTTTTGTGATCCTAGCACCACTCAGCTCCCTCCCCTTTGGGGGATCACTGCACCCTTTCCCAGCTGTGTGTCTCTGGGGTCCCCTCTTCTATGGTAATGGATGTCAGGTAAACTTTACTTTGGAGGGAAAATCATAACATGTTCACTGGACCCCCAAGGTTTTACTGAGATGTCAGGCCTTCATCTTTTCATGGGATTTATATCCCACCTAAGGCACTTGATCCTTTCTGCTCACTGGACCCCAGGAGCACAGTGTCCTCAACATACTGGAACAGCATAATGTGCTGTGATGACGAAATGTTCCAAGTCTGAGAATTGGAGAGGTCAAAAGAGACAATGAGGAGGCACCTGGCTGGCTCAGCTGGTAGAGCGTGCAGCTCTTGATCTCCGGGTTGTAAGTTCAAGCCCCACATTGGATGTAGAAATTATTTTAAAATAAAATCTTAAAAAGAGAGAGAGGCGGGGAGAGAATGAAATCCTAAGGCAAGATGGTGAAGGTGCATTAATGACCCTGTCACATAAAAGCAGGATTCTGATCTATTCTGTTTCTTGGAAGAGAGAAAACAGCATTTGCAATATCAATCACTGCACAGCAGGTGTCAGGGACTGTATTTATTTTCTCCAGCCATGATACCACATCTGACATAGCTGCTGCAATCGGAGTCACCATGTAATTAAGTTTATGGTAAACCACTGTCATTCTCTGAGGCCCATTTGCTTCTTCACTGACCTAACTGAGGGTAAAGTGGGAATGAGATAAAATCACCATTGCTGCACCTTTAAGGCCTTGATGATATTATTAATCCCATCAAGTCCCTAAACGGTGCAGTATTGCTTTTGGCTTATCACTTGGTAAGGAGGGATTTCAATTTGACTTTTCTCATCATCAAATCCCTTACTCTGCCAATCTAAGAGCCAATACTGTAATTCTCCCAAATTGCTGGCAATATCTATTTCAGTGATATAAGTAAGGGCAGGGAGATCCACACAGCCTATTGTGAAGTTGTTCTAGTCAAACTCCACTTATTACTTGACCCACCACAATTTCCATTCCGGCCAATAGAGCCTAATGGAGTTCTGGGTCCCTAGGAATTAATATTAGCTCAGAGCCATTGCCTGGCTATCACCAAAAGGCGTGAGTAGAGTATTAATGTTTTCACTGTGCACAGTTACCCTGATAGACGGCTTCAGAGCCTTCTGGGGAAGGCTGGAGGCAGACTCACAGCACATACTTGTCATGTTACTGTAACATCGCTTCTTGGGAGTATCCATCCAGCTTCTACTTCTTCCAGGGGTCCGTGTCAGTCAGTGACTGACTCAGGCTTGGGGGAAATTGGGTCAGAGACTGCTGTCGATCCTGGTGGCTAAAGTCAGACTTCTGTTTACCAGACCAGAAGTTTTGTTGTTGTTTTTTTCAGATACACAAATCAAATAGAAACTTGGGTAAGCTGCTTCGTATGTCTTGGCTTTAGAGACTTTGTAGTCAATTTGCAGGTCAGACATCCCGGCCCAGTCTATGATAGTGACCAGGCTCACTTTGCTCTGGAAATTAAGTGCTGCTAGTTGATTTCTGTAGCCCCAGGGTCTACACATCCCCCACTGAAATAAGGAAGTGCCACTCCAACTGCTGCTTTCCCACAGCTGTTTGGGGGTGCCAGTTTTTCTCCTCCCCCAAAATTTCTCAAGCTCCGGGTTTTCTGGGGGACCAACTTCTGGGTAACTGACCAAAAAATGTCATGCCCAATACATTCTGTTAGGGAGTTAACTCTCTTTTGAAAGCAAAGGGGAGGGGCGCCTGGGTGGCTTAGTCGGTTAAGCGTCTGACTTTCGCTTAGGTCATGATCTCGCGGTCATGGGTTCGAGCCCCGCGTTGGGCTCTGTGCTGACAGCCAGCTCAGAGCCTGGAGCCTGTTTCAGAGTCTGTGTCTCCCTCTCTCTCTGACCCTCCCCTGCTCACGCGCTCTCTCTCTCTCTCCTAGAAATAAATAAAAATATTTAAAAAAAATGAAAGCAAAGGGGAGCCACTGAAGTGTTTTCAACAATGGAGGGGAGTGATGAAATTTACATCGTTAACAAGACTACTCCTGCTGTTTGGTAGGGAGTAGAGGGAAAGAGGCAAGTCAGGGGTGAGGGGACAAGCGGAGTCCTACGCAGTGACCCCAGTAAGCCTTTCAAAACATGCAAATAGCAGTCAAGCCCTGAGAAGTACAGGACAAGGGATATCAGCACTGGGAGGGGGGGAGTCAGGGAGGTACCCCAAACCTTCGGGGGCACCCCAGGTAAGGCATGATGAGTGGGGACACATGGATGAGATATACAAGGGGTTTATTGTTGCATGTAGATTTGATCTTCATGGCTATGCTCGGGCAGGGCTGAGCAACAGTTAAGAGCCAGATGGCTGGGAGGAGAGTAGGTCAAAAAATCTGTTCTTGTGACGAGTTTGCGGCAATGTGCCCTTGTCCGGGGGTTTTGGTGATGTTGACTGTAAAGCTCTGAATCCCAGCATGTGGCTTTGGGGTAAGCAGTAGTCTGTGGAAGCAGCCTGGGGCTATCTTGTTTGCACCCTGCTCAAAGGAGCCAGGGAATGAGGAGAGGAGTGGTGCTCAGCCGACAGAGGCTGCCTGGCCCCCTTCAGGGTCAGCCTCAACTTTCCAGCAGGGCTCACACTGCACTCCACCCACGGAGCAGGGCAGCGGACAGGGACCTTGCCATTTCCACCCAGCGTGGGACTGCTGTACCTAGAGCTTCCCATGTTGTCAGGTCTCCACCATAATCTACGTCTCCCCTTCCCATGCATGTCCCTTTCTCCCTTCCCAGAGGCCACCCCACAGTAAACACTGTACACCCCGTCTTCATCGCAGAGACTGCTCCCAGAGAACCCGACCTGTACTGCTCCACTTCCTCATCTGTCAAAGGAGAATAATCAAACACCTAGTTGTTTCAAGGATTCATAACAAAATGATGTATATTAAATACCTTGTCTCAGCTCCAGTGCTGGGCCAGTGAGCTGACTTTTTCGATTTGCCCTTCAAATCCACTTTGTACCCTTACCCACCCCACCCTGGGCCCCTGGAGGCTGACCCTTGAGGACAACATCATCAGGCAGAGATCTGTGAGGTCAGGTTATTTCTTCCTCTTGTTCCTTCTTTGCCAGGTTGCTGTGGGTTAGTGACATCCTTTATTTTTATTTATTTTTAGAGCAAATCAGAGAACTCTAGATGCTGGCGAGGATGTGGAGAAACGGGCACCCTCCTACACTGTTGGTGGGAATGTAAACTGGTACAGCCCATCTGGAAAACAGTGTGGAGGTTCCTCAGGAAACTAACAATAGAACTCCCCTAGGACCCAGCAATAGCACTGCTGGGAATTTACCCAAGGGATACAGGAGTGCTGATGCATAGGAGCACATGTACCCCAATGTTCATAGCAGCACTCTCCACAATAGCTAAAACATGGAAAGAGCCTAAGTGTCCATCAACGGACAAATGGATCAAGAAGATGTGGTTTATCTATACCATGGAATACTACATGGCAATGAGAAACAATGAAATCTGGCCATGTGTAGCAACATGGATGGACCTTGAGGGTGTTATGCTGAGCGAAATAAGTCAGGCAGAGAAGGACAAATATCATATGTTTGCACGTATAGGAGGATTAGGAGGAACTTGAC
>NW_027529175.1:1390027-1395092 GCF_008692635.1 Crocuta crocuta
CGAAGGGCGGCGGCGGCTCGGCGGGCAGGGCCGGGCCTGCCTCTGCCAGCAAAAATAAAATATATTTTTATTTATTTTTAATTTTTTTTTAATTTGAGAGAAAAAGAGAGAGAGCACATGAGTGGGGGAGAGGGGCAGAGAGAGACACACACAATTTTGAGCAGGCTCCCAATGAGGGGCTCAATCCCATGACTGTGGGCTCATGATCTGAACCCAAATCAAGAGCTGGACACTCAACACACTGGGCCACCCAGCTGCCCCTGGGTTGGTGGCATCCTTGACCAAAGGCCACAGCTCCTGGGACCACTCTCACGGACAGCTGCTCCCCTCCTCTTGGTCTTCAGGCTGAAGAGTGGCCCGGCTTCCTGCTGCTGGCACCTGGGCACACTGCTCATCCATCCCTTCTCATTTCTCTTAACCCTGTGCACATCTTGGTAAATAGTCCCTTTAATAAACACTTCCCTGTGTGGGTTTGTTCTGTGTTTTCCTGACACCCTGACTGACTCAATCAATGAAGGTAGTTTGAACTGCCGCAAGTACCGGAAACGGCCGCACATGTTCCAGATGTAATGTCCAGGCACAGCAAAGATCAGAGGAGGCAAACCAGGCCATCCCTTCCCACATCCTCTTTGCAAGAAGAAGAAAAACTTCACCAAACGTCTCCCCCCTCAACACTCCTCCCCTTACTGTCGGTAGGAATGGGCCACACTCCTTAGCCTTGGGTTCCTAGAAAACAGAGCCAGAGACAAAGTCTGAGTTTGGGTGTTTGACTAGAAAGTGTGGTTCTAGGAACCAGAAGTGAGGTCAGAGGAGCAAAGCAGGGAAGCAGGGAACATCATGAGAGGACGTCAAGTTGGCCATCACTACTAACGGCTGGTCGCTCTACCCCACGGGAGTGCTGAGAAGCCACGTGAAATGTTTCTTCGTGACCACACATCCTGGGAGGAAAGGAGAAAAGCATCTTTCTGTGGCTTCCATCCCTTCCCCGTCCACTGGTTGAAGGTTCGCCCTAAGGGGTGTCAACTCTCCCTGTACTTCCGGGTTGCTCACGCGTGGGGCACTTTCATGGATTCTCAAATTCTTTTTTTTTTTTGAAAAAAAAATTTTTTTTAAATTTCTGAGAGAGAGAGACAGCGTGAGCAGGGGAGGGGCAGNATGGGGCACTTTCATGGATTCTCATATTCTTTTTTTTTTTGAAAAAAAATTTTTTTTTAAATTTCTGAGAGAGAGAGACAGCGTGAGCAGGGGAGGGGCAGAGAGAGGAGACACAGAATCTGAAAGAGGCTCCAGGCTCTGAGCTAGCTGTCAGCACAGAGCCCGACGTGGGGGTAGAACCCACGAACCGTGAGATCATGACCTGAGCCGAAGTCGGACACTTAACCGACTGAGCCACCCAGGCGTCCCATGGATTCTCATATTCTAAGTTGTGACAGCAACAGAGAGGATCAGGACAGGGGGTAAAAGACACACAGTGCAGGGCTGAGACACAGTGCCAACAGGTCATGCCTGCCCCTGAACCTGTACCTGGAGTGGGCCAGGGGTTGTGCAGAGTGAGTCATGGCAGCGATGGATGGAATATAACCTGTGTGGCCAACCCCTTGGTTGGAAGAGGTGCACATAGCCAACCAGTAGACATGCTCATTCCTAAAATGGTCACTGGTGAGGATAATGAGATTGCCGAGACTGATTTAAATTAATCATTTGTGATGAATGGATGCTGAGGATCCCACCCAAATGTGTCCTCAAAGAAGTCATCCTTAACTCTCCTCTCTAAAGGACCCCAGTGACTAAAGAACCCCAGTCATTCCCTTGGTGACACTACCACAATGAGTAATCAGACTGTGTGGCCGTCACTCTAGACTGACTGGCTCAGTGTTCACACACCCCCAACCCCAGCCTGCAAAAGCTAGAAAGATCAAACCTGCCCTCACTACTCAGTCATGGTTTAAATTCCTCCAGTCAAGCAGAGTCATTCTGCTAGTGCCAATGGTGGAAAGGGGTGGCATGATTTTGGAGCCATGCCTTTTTATGAATACCTAAATCCCTTCATGGTGAAGTGACCTGGACTTGATTGGATCTCAGCCAGGAAAAGGGCATCTTGTTTACTTGTTAGCTTGCTCCTCATCATCTGCATGACCCCACTTAGGTTGAAGCTCCTTGAACCAGGCATTTCTTTTCTTTACTGTATGGACAGTGCCTGGGACACAGCAGAGGCTCAAGAATGATTTGTTGGGGGCACCTGGGTGGCTCAGTCGGTTGAGTGTCCAACTTCAGCCTAGGACATAATCTCGCCGTTCCCGAGTTCAAGCCCCGCGATGGGCTCTGTGCTGACAGCTCAGAGCCTGGAGCCTGCTTCAGATTCTGTGTCTCCCTGTCTCTCTGGCCCTCCCCCACTCACACTCTGTCTCTCTCAAAAACAAATAAACATTAACAAAAAAATGTTTAAAGAATAATTTGTTAGATGGATGGATGGAGGTGGGAAGATGGTGGCAAGTAGAAGAGGAAATAGTGGGTCATAATGCTCATTTCCCCACCCTGAAAGATTTGGAATGCCCCAGGGTCAAGTCCACACAACTCTATCCACCCGTATGCACTCCCTAGGTAAGCTCATCCACGATCATCAGTTTAACTTTGTATCTCCAGGCATGACCTCTGTCTCGAATTTGACTCATATCTGACTACCACCCAACTTTCCACTCAGGTGTTAAAGGGCATCTAGAATACAACAGACCCAAAATGGAACTCTTAACTT
Organism: Crocuta crocuta; assembly: GCF_008692635.1. Taxonomy (NCBI): domain Eukaryota; kingdom Metazoa; phylum Chordata; class Mammalia; order Carnivora; family Hyaenidae; genus Crocuta; species Crocuta crocuta. Next base: position 1,392,780 of record NW_027529175.1, read on the forward strand.
CTCCAAATCTTCTCCTCCCACAGACTCAGTAAATGACAACTGCATTCATCCAGTTGTTTGGGCTCCAAACCTGGGAGTCACCTCCACGCCTCTTTCTCTCACACACGTCCAGTTCTCCAGCAAATGCTCTGGCTTCTACACAATGTATAGAAGCCCACCATTTCTCCCCACCTCCACCTTCCCGATCTGGGATGCTATCATCTTTCAGTTGGATTGTCACAGTAGCCTTCTATATGGGATACTTCTGGTAACCCAGGTCACATTTCCCTCGGCCACCTCTGACTTCAGCTCCTGCTGCAGCAGACAGTTGTAGGCGAGCTCAGCTGATCCTATGCTTAGCACATCTGGCCTCTATCGCACACTTCGCACCTGTCTGCTTTCTGCCCTGGATTTCAATACTATCAAAGTCCTCTTGGTTCCGGCACAACATTCACTTTTCTCTTGCCTCGAGTGTGAGCACTCTCCTGCCTTGGGGCCTTTGCACTGGTTCTTCCTACTGCCTGGAATACTCTTCTTCCAGATATTTCCAAGCGTGCTCCTTCGTTTCCTTCTTCTTAAACACTTCCAGGTAGGCCTTCCTATGTAAAATAGCCACCTCCCCTAGTGTCCCCTGGCCCCCTCACCCTGCTTCAAGTTTTTCATAGCACTGATCCCTAACCTCATAAATTGTCTTTTTTATTTTTGGTATATTTACTATTGCCTCCAAATCCCCCCCTCAGCTTGAATGTAATCTCCATGAGGACAAGGATTCGGGAACTTTATTGGTTTTTTTCATTACAGAGCCTAGAACGGTGCTTGGCAAGTAGTGAGCACTCTATAAATATTTGTTGGATGAAACTAATAAGACTGAAGATGCACACAGGTAGGGATCAGGCTGTGGTTACCTTGAAGCCCTGGCTCCCAAGGCTGGCGGTAGGTGTGTTGGAGGCTCTTGGCTGCAAGTGGCACTCACCTCTGCCCAGAATTCATTCAACGCTTTGCCCTCTAAGGTCCCTTCTTGACAGCTTTGGGGATGGGGGTGCTATGCTCTGAAATTTGTCTCAAGAAGTCCCAGGTAAAACCTCGAGGACCTCAGAGCATGTAGAAGAATCAAATCTCGTGGCACCTGGGTGACTCAGTTAACCACTCAACTCTTGATCTCAGCTCAGGTCATGATCTCACAGTTCGTGAGATGGAGCCCTTCATTGGGCTCTGAGCCAACACCAGAGAGTCTGCTTGGGATTCTATCTCTCCCTCTCTCTCTCTGCACCTCCTCGCCTCCCTCTCTCTCAAAATAAATTAACTTGAAAGAAAGAAAGAAAGAAAGAAAGAAAGAAAGAAAAGAAGAGAAAGAACATCTCTGTAAGCTTGGTCCTCAATTTTGTGCAGAGGGTAGCGTGTCCCCTTCGGTCCCCAAGACCCTGGCCATCAGCAGCATCACAGAGGGATCCGAGTCATCTCCGAGTGCTGGTCAACAGCTCCGGGGCCAAATCTGCTTCTGGTGGCTGCTGGCGGTGGGGCCAGTGAGAAGGTCGGAATCCATCAGGGCACCGGGAAGGAGCTGAGGGTGGCCTGGGGGACAGGCATGCTGTGGTCCGAGTTTTCCATCTCCAAGCTCTGTGACGAGTCAGCCGGAGCCCCTGCCACATGGCCCAGCCACCCATGTCCGGGGTTAGGGACTAGGCCAGGCTCATTTACTTTTCCGGAGGGAGGCAGCCCGTTGGTCTCTGCAGAGACCTGGATCCTCACGACGCAAGCTCCTGGGGGCACAGGAGCGCGCCCCAAGCGCACGTGGGCAGGAAGCCCCTCCCGGATGGGGTTGCCCGAGCGCGCCCCCACCAGCGTCCCCAAGGCTCCGGGGCTCCGCAGGCAGTCGGGAGCGGGAGCTGCCGCTCGGGACTGAAGAGGTTAACGTGCATCTGCCTCCGAATGTTAATGTGTCTAGGTGATGTCAGTGGGATCCGGGGAAGGAGGGAGCGGGGAGAGGAGCGGGGCTAGGAGGCGGCAGAAGCTGCCAGACCGCCGGCGAGACCCCCTTCCGGACTGCAGGGCTCGCGCTCTGGGACGGGCGGGCGGCGCTGCCGCAGCCTGCGTGGGCGGACGGGCGCGCGGGCGACGGGCACCGCAGGATGGACCTGGGAGGCTCGCTGCTGCCCACCGGCCCCAATGCCACCAACACCTCGGACGGCCCCGAAAACCTCACCGTGGCCGGTGAGTCCTGTTGGAGGGGAGTCCTCCCTCCTCTGCGCTGGGGGTGGGGAACGGCAAGGTTTCACCTCTGAGCCGAACTGCTCAGGAAACTTTATTACAGTTGAGGACCAGATCTGCAGTCGG
>NW_027529175.1:1395210-1403881 GCF_008692635.1 Crocuta crocuta
CGGCAGAAGTGGCAGGGGGTGGTGGCCAGCCCAGAGGGAGACAGGGAAAGATTCACCCAGGAGTTCCAAATGCTCTGCAGAAAAAAGAAAAAAAAAAGAAAAAAATCCAGGCTGGAAGAGCAAGCAAGAGAAGACAGAGGGGTAGTATGTGAGCAGACAGTTGGATAGGCTCACTCATTTACTGATCGCCTTGCCTTTTTACTCAAACTGCGGTAGTGGCCTCTGAAACATCCTTACTGACCCCAGGGAAAGGCCATGGGAAGGGAGAACTCGCAGAGCCATGAGAGGATTAACTTTGCTGGTGAATGGAGCTTCCTGACATTCCCAGAGCTGAGATGCCCTGAAATTCTAGCTCCAAGGAAGGAAAAGGAGGAAAGGCTTGGTGGAGAGAATTCTCAAGCGGCTTAGGCTGCAACACACCGCTTTGGTCTCTGCTCACTTGGGAAGCCCAGGCTCAGAAGATACAGACCAAGGAAGTCCCTGATAGGAACCCAGGAGAAGAGAGGGCTGTGGGCCTGATGTGCAAAAACCTCTCCCCACGAGAGAGTAGCCCATTGATATGCCTAGGAATCAGTGCACAGCTTCCAAACAGTGATTTCTAAAATGAGATGATCAGGGCTGCAAATAGGAAAGGAGAAAACACATGCATGCGCCCATGCATACTCTTGCTCGCCCGCATGCGCACACGCACACAAGAGCGCTCTCACACACACACACACACACTGTCATGTCCTTCTGGCTATTTTGATGAGGTTTCCTGGTGAAGCCTAGGGGCCCACAGAATAATTCTCTGCAGACAGCTGTGGTTCTTGATTCTGCCTTCTGAGAAAATGCAGGAAGCAAAGGATGGGGGACCTTCAACTAACAGGTGGTGCGGGAGAATCTTAGGATTAGCCAGGGAACCGGTGGAGGAAGGCAAGGGGACAGGATTAGCAACACTAGGGAGGGAGAGTGGTAGGAAAGGATTCCAGACGAATGGCGAGCCCTAACCTGAAATGGAAAGAAGATAAAGAGGTAAGCAAGCACATGCTTGCTGGAGGCTAAGCAAGCCGGTAGGATGTTAGCCCTTAGAGAGGAGTCCATGATAAATGGTCAGCATTTCCTCCTTTTGTTCCCAGGGTCACCTCCTCGCACAAGGAGCGTCTCCTATATCAACATCATCATGCCTTCGGTGTTCGGCACCATCTGCCTCCTGGGCATCATCGGGAACTCCACGGTCATCTTCGCAGTGGTGAAAAAGTCCAAACTGCACTGGTGCAGCAACGTCCCCGACATCTTCATCATCAACCTCTCGGTGGTGGACCTCCTCTTTCTCCTGGGCATGCCCTTCATGATCCACCAGCTCATGGGCAATGGTGTCTGGCACTTCGGAGAGACTATGTGCACACTCATCACGGCCATGGACGCCAACAGTCAGTTCACCAGCACCTACATCCTGACCGCCATGGCCATTGACCGCTACCTGGCCACCGTCCACCCCATCTCCTCCACCAAGTTCCGGAAGCCTTCTGTGGCCACCCTGGTGATCTGCCTCCTGTGGGCCCTCTCCTTCATCAGCATCACCCCCGTGTGGCTCTACGCCAGGCTTATTCCCTTCCCAGGGGGCACGGTGGGCTGTGGCATCCGCCTGCCCAACCCAGACACTGACCTTTACTGGTTCACCCTGTACCAATTCTTCCTGGCCTTCGCCCTGCCCTTCGTGGTCATCACAGCCGCGTATGTGAGGATCCTGCAGCGCATGATGTCCTCGGTAGCTCCCGCCTCTCAACGCAGCATCCGGCTGCGGACAAAGAGGGTGACTCGCACAGCCATCGCCATCTGCCTGGTCTTCTTTGTGTGCTGGGCTCCCTACTATGTGCTACAGCTGACCCAGCTGTACATCAGCCGCCCAACACTCACCTTTGTGTACCTGTACAATGCCGCCATCAGCCTGGGCTATGCCAACAGCTGCCTCAACCCCTTTGTGTACATTGTGCTCTGTGAGACATTCCGCAAACGCCTGGTCCTGTCCGTGAAGCCTGCCGCTCAGGGGCAGCTGCGAGCCGTCAGCAATGCCCAGACAGCCGATGAGGAGAGGACAGAAAGCAAGGGCACCTGATGCTTCCCCTACAACTTGGGCACCTCCAAGTCAGGACAGCCCAGCAGACCATGATGGGGAGAGCTGTTGAGGAAAAACCCAAGACCCCTCTGGGAGAATGCGGGGAGGCTGGATGATGAGGGGTCCTTGCAACTAAAAACATTCCACAGGGTCCACAAATTGCTGGGGAGGCTGGCAGCCAGATTTGGGGGCCTTCAAGCATCAGACATCCTCTTGGGAGAGTAGGAAGAAACCTTTGGGTTGAACAGAAACTGAGCAAGAAGAAAATTTTCGTTTAAATGTTCAGTTGACCCCTATATCTGCTGGCTCCCCAATGTCTTTTTCTCAATTGCTGGTTTATTTAAAGCCTGGGAAGGCCAGGGTGTGAGCAGCGGGGCCCTGGGGAGACGGGAAAGTGACGCGGCCTCAACGCTCCTTCCCATCTCTCACTGGTGTGATGGAGGGAAGCCTTTCTCCCAAGCCGGAGGATGATAAAATGAAGCATGACATCTCTGCGTTCCAGCATCCTCTGTCGATTTGCCTGTATCTCTAGGGGATGCATGTTTCTTTTGGGGGTGGGGTGGGGTGGGGCTCTGAGCCCCCAGAAGTAAAAACCTAATTTGCAGGAGCTCCACTTATTGAGAATGACGAGGCGACCTGGGTGGGTATGGGTAGAAGTCTTGAAATTAAAAAAAAAATGGGGAGAAGCAAGGGGGTTTTTGCAGCTGTGGGAACATTGTTGTCACGAGGCATTGTGTTCATCGGCAGATCCGGAGTGAGTGCCCATCGGTGTCCTGCGTGTGCAAGGGCCATTCTGATGCCTGGTGTGTTGGCATCAGCTCTTTGCTCCAGCCCTTCCTCCCCAAAATAAAAAAAAACAAATAAAGGAAAATCTCCACCCACATCCCTTTGGATGCTCCTGTATAATTGCTTGGGCTTGGGGACGGGGGTGGGTGGCAGTAAAGGAAAAGAGGGGTCACTTGGCTGTGGCACCTAGATCTCGGTCAAGCTGCATTTTAGAAAGCAGGAAGCAGGGGATCTAAACCCACAGGGAGGGTCCTCTAAACCCACAGGGAGGACTCAGCCACACAAATGGAATTGCTGTGAATTCAATACATTGCTGCCGGCTTGTGCTCAGGACTCATCTTCCTGTCTTCTGCTCAGAAGCACTTGGTTGTCATCAGTCTTGGCCCCCGGGGCCCCCAGTCCCCCCCGCCCCCTCCCCCGCTGAGTCACCAGTCGCAAGGCTGGCTGCTGGGGCAGCCTAAGCCTGCCTCCTGCTGCTGCCAAGACGTGGTGTTGAGCAGGAAGATTCCAGACGGGCCACTGGGCGGCAGCCAAGGCTGCTGCTTCTCAGCTTCTTTGCCTAGAGGAGCGGGGAGCCAGGAGTCCGGGGCAGACTGCTCGGCAGATGTGGATGAGATGGTAATAACACGTTGCGTGAGCTCCCAACTTGGCCAGATGCATCTGTAAAGCAGGTGCCCCAGCACAGCCTCTTCTTGCTGGGTGTTTCTCACCGCACAGTTGCAGCAGGTAGGCTGCCTAGCAAACTTAGGGGTCTGGGTGGCTCTTTTTATCATCATCATTAGCTGTAATGTCTTGGGGCTTGCGTTCCACTCCACCTCAGTACCCAGAGGGGGGGTGGGAGAGAACCAAGAAGCTGATAGCTAGCTAGTTGTCCTGACTCACTAACAGAGGGGACTCGAACTGCCTGCCGCAGATAAGTTCCCAGTCTATTTCAGATGCGCATCCACCAAAAGAAAAAAGATTCTTAGGGGAGCCTTGAGGCAGCTCCTACCCACCAGTTCCAGAAAAGGAGGTTTTCCTGCATTTGGTTTGCCTGTGAAGGGCTTCCTGGGGGGGTCTACCCTCCCTCCCCTCCCCCTCCAAAGAGGAATCTGGGAGGTGAAACAGGGGAGGTGGTCTCTCCCAGGAAATCCAAGTGACCAAGTCCGCAGCTCACCGAGGTGGGGGGCTGAGGAAGGCCCAGCAACGCCTGGGGAGGGCAACGCCCCTTCCTTCAGCTCCCAACCCCTACTGAAAACTGATATTAAATAAAGCAAAGGAGGTTGAAACAGAAAGTGAGTAGGTGGAAATGTAAACAGAAGGGAAGGGTGAGGACTGGGGGAGAGCTGGAGAAGTCTGGAGGAACATGGGCACCCAGAGAGGAGGTGGGCAGGGAGATTATACGAGGCAACTGTCACCAACACAGCCTTCCCCGGCCCAAACTTGCAGGTGCCACTGGATAAGAATAAGCGTGTGCAGGAAGGGAGGGGTGTCAGTGGGAATGGTGAGTTGAGGGTAGGCCTGGTGGCTGGTCTGAGGAATGAGTGGAATTTTCCTTCCCTCCGCATTCAAACTGGGGCTATGAATAGCCCAAATTCAAGGAACTGTGGGGGCCGCTGGGAGGTACAGAGAGAGTACAAGAAGTGGGTGAAGAGGCCAAAATTGATCTCTTTGCTCCTTTTTCTCTTTCCATACCTAACAAATACCATCTCTCTCATTGGGCCCCATCATACCATCTCCCCAAACCCGGTGAGTGCCCTCCACACTGCTCCCTCCTCTACTCCCCAGAAAACATTTCCTCTCCAACTGTGAGAATTAAAATCCCTAAAATCCCCTATGTATGGCAGAACGATTCCACAGTGTGTGTGTGTGTGGGGGGGACACGACTTAGGATCTCACAGATCAGGCAAGCCAAAATGGCAAGTGACTAAGTGACTACAGAGAAACCCTTCTGCATATTCATACTCACTTAAGAAATACTGACAAGAACACCAAATAAAGGGGCTAGGAATGATATTTTTGTCTATGTCCTGTATTATCAGTTTTTATTTTCTTTTTAATTTTTTATAAAAGTTTTAAAAGTTTAGTTATTTTGAGAGAGACAGAGACAGTGCAAGTGGGTGGGGGCGAGGGGAGAGAATCCCGAGCAGAGTCCATGCTACCAGTGCAGAGCCTGACACGGGGCTCGAATCCACAAAACTGTGAGATCATGACCTGAACCGAAACCAAGAGTCGGATGCTCAATTGATTGAGCCACCCAGGAGTCACCCCTTTTTAAAAATTTTTTAAATTAATTAGAGAGAACGTGAGCAAGCAGGGGAGGGGCAGAGAGAGAGAGAGAGGGAGAGAGAGAATCCCAAGCAGGCTCTGCACTGTCAGCACAGAGCCTACTGTTAGGGGGCTCAACCTCCCTAACTGTGAGATCATGACCTGAGCTGAAACCAAGAGTTAGACACTTATCCGACTGAGCCATCGGCACTCCTATTTATTTATTTTTAATGTTTATTTATTTATTTTGAGAGAGAGAGAGCACGCAAGTGATTAGGGGAGAAGCAGAGAGAGATGGAGGGAGAGAATCCCAAGCAGGCTCCTTGCTGACAGTGCAGAAGCCCAATGTGGAGCTTGATCCCAATACCTTGAGAACATGACCTGAGCCAAAATCAGAATTGGATGCTTAACTGACTGAGTCATCCAGGTGCCCCTCATCTTGACTGTTTTTAAGTGTACAGTTCAGTTGTTATGGATATTTTACCACAATAAAAAACAAAATAGGGATGCCTGTGTGGCTTAGTTGGTTAAGTGTCCAACTCTTGATTTCAGCTCAGGTCATGATGTCACAGTCATGAGATTGAGCCCCATGTCTGACTCTGCACTGGGCATGGAGCTTGCTTAAGATTCTCTCTCCATCTCCCTCTGCCTCTCTCCCCTGCTCACACATACTCTCTCTCTACCCCCCCCAAAAGATCAAGATGGTAAATTTTACTTACGTGTATTTTACCACTACAATATATACATATAATACATAAATATTTTCTGTATATATTAACCATGTTCAAGTGTACAATTCAGTGACATTAAGTAATTCACATTATTGTGCAGCTATCACCACTACTCATCTCCAGAATTCTTTGGTCTTCCCATACTGAAACTCTATACCCATTAAATACTGACTCCCCATTCTTTCCCACAGCACCTGGCAAGCACCATTCTATTTTTTGTCTATGATTTTGACTATTCTATGTACCTCACATGTGTACAATTATACAGTGTTTGCCCTTTTGCGTCTGGCTTATTTCAATTATTATAATACCTTGAAGTTTCATCCATTTTATAGTATGTGTCAAAATAGTTCCTTTTCAAAGTTGAATAACATTCTGTTCTATGTATTTACAACCTCTTGTTTATCCGTTCGTCTGTCAATGGGCATTTAGCCTGTTTCTACCTTTCAGCTATTGTGAATAATGCTGCTATGAACATGGGTGTACAAACATCTGTTTGAGAGCCTGTTTTCAATTTTTTGTAGCCAAAAGTGAAATTGCTGAATCATATGGCAATTCTATGTTTAACTTTTTGAGGAGCTGCCATACTTTTTCCACAGTGGTTATGCCATTTTACTTCCCTCCGGCATTGCTCAGGGGTTCCAATTTCTTTTTTTTTTTTNAAGCCACCCAGGCGCCCCTCAGGGGTTCCAATTTCTTCACATACTTGCCAACAATAGCTTGCTTTCTTTCTTTCTTTCTTTCTTTCTTTCTTTCTTTCTTTCTCTTTCTCCCTCTTTCTCTCTCTCTTAATAGCTATTCTAATGAGTGTAAAGTGGTCTTACTAATGGTTTTGAGCCACATCTCCCTATTGATAAATGATGTTGAACATCTTTCCATGTGTTTATTGGACATTTGTATATATCCTTTGGAGAAATGTCTGTTCAAGCCCTTTGCCCATTTTTAAAATTGGGGTCTTTTTTATTGTTAGCAATGACATTATACTCAAATCAATAATAATTGGTTCTTAATGCCTTATTACTAAGAAAAAAACATTATTTTAGCTAGGCTATTTCTCCTTGCTATTCAATGAGATACTGTCTTCCCTCCCCCCATCCTCCACTTTGAACATTCGGATGGAAAACCACAAATCCCCCAAAACCTCCTCCTTCTTCTGGACCTAACATGCAAGAGTCAAACTGATCTAGTAGCTTGAGTTGAGGAGGTCAGAGAAAGCAAGGTAGCATCTCATCTTGGAGGAAGTTTGGTGAGGCCAGGCTAAACTTAATTTTACAATTAGCAATGACTTACTAATTATACCTAAATTTTGAGATTGTGGGAATGGGCGTGGTGGTCATGGTCATGGGGGAGGGGAGGGGATTCCTCTTTGAGGTGGAATTTCTGCTTCTGTCCCCACTGGCCTGGCTCTCTGCAGGTGGCTTCACCCCACAGCAGCCGGGGCTAGCTCAAGGCTGGGACAGTGGGACTCAGAGACTGTCAAAGCAGGGAAGGAGGGGAGAGCCCAGAATCGAAGGACTGCGTTGGCCAGCAGGCCTCGGGATTCCGGACATCTCTCTGTCACACCAGGTCACAGGGAGTCACTTCTGCCCTCTCTTCGTGGGCTGGGACCGTTGCCTGTGTCTGGGCCACAGACACTGGACCTGAGCCTTTTCCTGTCTCCTTCTTGCTCCTTGTTTTAAGGCCTCCAAATGTCCTCTTCCCTAGCCTGCCTAGCCTGCCTGACGAAAACCCACAGTCCAAGGTAAAATACAAAGTTGTTCCCTTTTTTATAGATACCTTTTACTCTATTATGCAGAGCAATGTATTTCTCTGTGTCTCAGCCCATCTCATTGCTGAAAGGGGAAGAAAAGACACTTTATCTTTGCAAATCCCACTCCCCTAACCCCACTAAGTGCATCTCACGCTAAACTGTCAGTAATTTTTCTTTCTTTTTTTAAATATTTATTTTATTTTTGAGAGAGCACAAACAGGATAGGAGCAGAGAGGGGGCTCGGAGGATCTGAAGTGGGCTCTGCACTTTCTGGCTGCAAGCAGCAGCGAGCCTGACACGGGACTCGAACTCATGAACTATGAGACCACGACTTGAGCTAAAGTCAGACACCCAACTGACTGAGCCGCCTGGGTGCCCCAGTAATTTTTCTAAGAAGAGTTTTCTGTCCATGATCCTTAGAGCAGAAGTCTGTGTTTGGCTGCTTAACAAGCTGCATCTGACTCATAGATGTGAGTTTTTGGTTTTTGTTTTGTTAAGATAAAAAGGTTTGCGAATTAGTTCCCAACTTTTAATACCCAAATTTGCTTAAAAATCTGAATGATCCAGCTTCTCTTAAAAGATCAGAAGATCTGGCCACAGGCCAACAATCTGCTGGATTCAAGAGACACCATCCCCTTTCACAGGCATAAAAGCTACAGTTTGGCACAGTCTCCACTCCTCCTTATTATTTCCCTGACTCTGCTAGTTTCATGTATATAAGTCACTTGCCTTTTTCCTCTAGACATTTGATTTCATCGCCCAGCCCCGGGCCCAGCTCCATACAGGGTATTGTGAACCATACCAATGATTTTGTTGTTTATTTTTATTTGTTTGTTTGCTTGTTTATAGCTCCATGCCCAAGGTGGGGCTTGAACTCACAACTCCGAGATGAAGAGTCGCCTGTGCCACCAACTGAGTCAGTCAGGTGCCCCAGTGATTCTGGATTTTATACCAAATCTAAGAGAAACCATCAAAAGGCCTTACCATGGGAAGGATATGCTTAAATTTGTATCTGAAAGTCATCATCCTGGGTTCTGTGTAGAGAGTGGATTAGGACCC
>NW_027529175.1:1403952-1404523 GCF_008692635.1 Crocuta crocuta
GAGTAGAGTGTGAAAGCAAAGGGCCAGCCTACAGTAGCTACTCTGGCAAGCAGTGGCCTGTACTGGGCGGTGGCAGTGGAGATAGAGAGAGGTGGACACATGCGAGACACGTCTGTGAAGCAGGAGCCACGGAGCCTGGGATGAGCTGGATGTGAAAAGTGGAGGAGTTGATGGAATGTATAACTGGGGGGATAGGGGGTCCCATTTATGGAAATGGGGGAACTGAAAGGGGTGCGAATTTATGGGAGAACATCCTAAGCCCAGTATGAGGTTTGTTTATATGTGAGATGCTCAAGTACCCCATTGATTTCATTTTTTAAAAAAAATTTTAATGTTTATTTATGTTTGAGAGACAGAGAGAGACACAGTGTGAGCAGGGGAAGAGCAGAGAGAGAGAGAGAGGGAGACACAGAATCTGAAGCAGGCTCCAGGCTCTGAGCCGTCAGCACAGAGCCCAACACGGGGCTTGAACTCACGAACAGTGAGATGATGACCTGAGCTGAAATCTGCCACTTAACTGACTGAGCCACCCAGGCGCCCCGCCCCCTCCCCCCGTCCCACCCCCACTCAT
>NW_027529175.1:1404567-1430970 GCF_008692635.1 Crocuta crocuta
GTCCCACCCCCACTGATTTCAGAAGAGCCAGGCTCCAAATACAAAGTTGAGGGCCACTGGCCCACAGATGGCTGAGATGGCCTAAGGGGAGAGTAAGTGCAGAGTCAGATAAGAAGACGCTTGGGCTTCCGAGCGCCTGGGTGGCTCAGTCCATTAAGCATTCAGCTTCAGCTCAGGTCATCTCACCGTTCGTGGGTTCAAGCCTCGCATCGGGCTCTGTGCTGACAGCTCAGAGCCTGGAGCCTGCTTCGGAGTCTGTGTGTGTGTCTCTCTCTCTCTGCCCCTCCCCTGCTCACGTTCTGTGCTCATGTTCTGTCCCTCAAAAATAAATAAACATTAAAAAAAAAAAAAAAAGGAAGAGGCTTGGGCCTGAGTCCTGGGAAATTCCCATGCAGAGGTTGAACTGAGGAGGAGCAAACAGGCCAGCAAACGAATCTGTAAAGGAGCAGTCAGAGGGGTGGGTAGTAGGAATGAGGAAATGTGGCCTCGGAGAGGCAAGTTGAAGGAGGAGTGGTCAGCTGGGGCAAAGCTGCCTAGCTTCCCGCCTTCCTCTCCCTTTCAGAGGAAGCAAATGCTCGCTAGTTTGTCACAACCCCCACCACGCCTTCCCATATAACCCGGGGTCCAGAGTCCCATTTATTTTGTTCGGTTGCTGGAAGCACTTAGACATTTCACCCTTGCCCCGGAGCATTAAGTCCTATTTTGCAGTATAATTTTAAAACGGCAATGTTTCTTTTTCCTAACATAAAAAGCACTTAACACTATACCTAGCACTTCATAAATGTGAGTGGTTAATTATCTCACTTTTTCCTGTCCTGTTCTCCATTAACCCCCACGGGATCCTCCAAACTCTTTCTCTTCTTCTCTGGTTGATTGCAAATAACTTAAAAGCTCTTCCCCAGGGGTGCCTGGGTGGCTCAGTCGGTTAAGCATCTGACTTCGACTCAGGTCATGACCTCGTGGTTTGTGAGTTCGAGTCCCGTGTCGGGCTCTGTGCTGACAGCTCAGAGCCTGGAACCTGCTTCGGATTCTGTGTCTCCCTCTCTCTCTGCCCCTCCCCCGCTCGCACTCTGTCTCTCACTCTTTCTCTCTCTCTTTCAAAAATAAACATTAAAGAAAAAAAGAAAACAAAACCCTCTGCCCTTGCCCAATGGGGTTTCCTCCATCTGATGTGACCTTTCACCCCCTGTGCCTACTTGAATCCTATCCACTCTTCTGTTCCAGCTCAGTTTCCTGCTTCTCCGTGAAGCCTTCCCAGCCCTCACTAGCCTCCAGTGAGTTCATGATTCTCTGGACTCTGATAAAACTTCCTAGCTATGCCACTTAAGTGATGAATTTTACTCTACATGTGACCTGGATGGTTATTTACTTGAATTATTACCTTGTCTCTCTAACTGAATGGTAAGCTTCTGGTTAGGGAGCTGTATTTCTATACATCCCAGCAATTTGCGCACATCGCCTTGCACCAGTAGGTCCAAACATAATGGCTGATTGATAACTTAATCACACCTTCCTAGACGTGGACACCTATTGTTTTGTCTGCCAAATCCATCTTCCTTTTCTGGAAAATGTCCACTGTCCCTCTGCCTCCCCCCTCCATCCTCATGTTGACAACGGAAGCATTATGTCTTTACTGGGAATGCCTGCCACCTCGACCCCCCTCCCTGCCCCATTCACTCCTCTCTGAGGCCCCGACGGGAACATACCGAGGTGTCTCACCAAGCTCCTGATAGAAAGCAGCAGTTATGGCCAACACTTATCGGATGTGTGTCAGGGACAGTTTCAAATGCTATACACACTTCTTATTTAGGCTCATTAAACTCTTACAAGATCCCTACAAGGTAGATCATATCATTCTTCCCATTTTACAGATGAAGAGACTGAGGCAGATCTCCCATCTGTCCCGTTTCTCCTGTGTGGAAGCTGGACTTCTCACACTCAGAGCTCCTTCTTTCTTCCCTCAGCACTGAAACTCCACTTTACTCTCCTCCAGCCACCTCCACGGCTCAGTCCAGGTGTTTCCTACCCCTTTTATTGTGCCAATCTCTTTGCCCGAGAACACTATCCCCCCCTTTTTTGCCCAAGTAACTTCTACTTAAAGACAAAGGTCAGGCAGTGCCTCTTTCAGGAAGCCCTCCTTGAACAGCCTCCTCGCTCCTAGATGGGGGAACTGCTGTCATCTCCACCGTGCCCTGGGCGGCCCCCCGGGGTTATACTCACTACACGGCAATTCCCTAGTCTGCGGGCTGTGCGCTCCATGACAACACGGGTCCAGCCCTGGGCCTGACAGAAAGTCAGCAGAGTGAAAGCAGAAAGAGCTGTTCTCCCCAAATCCACGGAGTCACAGTTAACGTCCCTGTGCCAGCCTCACCGACTCTGGGGGCGTGAGAACCCCAGGGAGCTTCAGTTCAAGTGGAACACCTACTGCGTGCAGTCTCCGGGATCCGGGATCCGGGATCCGGGGGGGCAGACGACGACGGGCATTAACATTTTCCGGTGAGGATGGGGAGAAAGCAGAGCCCTCACACACGATTCGTGGGAAGGTAACATGGTGCAGCCACTGTGGAAAGCAGTGTGGTGGTTCTTCAGAAGGTTAAACGCAGAGGCGCCTGGGTGGCTCAGTTGGTTAAGCATCCGACTTCGGCTCAGGTCATGATCTCAGTTTGTGGGTTCGAGCCCCGTGTCAGGCTCTGTGCTGACAGCTCAGAGGCTGGATCCTGCTTTGGATTCTGTGTCTCCCTCTCTCTCTCTGCCCCTCCCCTGCTCATGCTCTTTCTCTCTCTCTCTCAAAATAAATAAAAACATTAAAACATTTTTTAAAAACGCAAAGGGTTAAACACAGAGTTAGCACATGACCCAGCAATTCCGCCACTGGGTGTACACTCAAGAGAAAGGAAAACATACATCCACACAAAAACCTGTACACAAATGTTCGTAGCAGCATTCTCCGTGTAATAGCCAAAAGGTAAAAGCAACCCAATGTCAATTAACTATTACTGGATAAACAAAACGTGGTAAACCCATGCAATGGAATAATATTAAGCCACAGAAAAGAATGAAAAAAGGTAATGACATGTGCTACATCATGGATCAACTTGAAAACACCCTGCTAAATGAAAGAAGCCGGTCACAAAAGACCATATATTGTATGATTCCGCTTAAATGAAATGTCTGAGAACTGGCTAATCCATAGAGACAGAAAGTTGATTCGTGGTTGCCATCTTTGGGGGCGGGGGTATAGAAATGTTCTGGAATTAGACAGCAATGGCAATTGCACAACCTTGTGAATATACTAAAAACCACCGAATTGTAGCCTTTAAAAGGGTACATTTTATGGTACGTGAATTATATCTCAATTTGAAGAAAAGTGACAGAGTATGGAAGGCCGAGGAAGGTGGAGAGTAAGGGCAGTGATGGAAGAACAGGACAGTAATAATAATGGCTAATGGCTATCACATGCTGGGTATAGGAGAGGCACTCGGCTAAATAGTTAACATAAATAAATTATCCTATTGAATCCTCACAGCAACTCTGTCAGGCAGGTTCTATTATTACTCCCATTTAATAGATGAGGAAATTAAAGCCCTGGAGAGGTCCAGAGAGCCAAGCTGTAACCCTAAAGCTGTGCCACAGCAGAATACTGCCTCGTGCACATGACCATCCACAGGACGGAATTAAGTCCCAGAATAAAGGTAGAAGGTGCTAGGGGAGGCTGAAGAAGTCTTCACATCTCACTGGGGGTTCGGGGTATTTGAAAAAGGCTTTGAAGGGCACATAGGACTGTGATAAGCAAAGACAGAGAAGAACAAGTTTCAGGAAGGTGGAAAAAACTTGAACAAATATGTAGGGTTGAGAAAATTTGAGTGTATTTATCTTTAAAACTTTTTTCAAAAAAAGCTTGTTTATTTATTAATGTTTATTTGTTTTTGAGAGAGAGGGAGAGCACAAGCAGGGGAGGGGCAGAGAGAGAGGGGGACAGAGGATCCAAAGCAGGTTCCGTGTTGTCAGCACAGAGCCTGATGCGAGGCTTGAACTTGTGAACCTCGAGATCATGACCTGAACTGAAGTCAGACGCTTAACTGACTGAGCCACCCAGGTGCCCCATAAAGTTTATTTATTTATTTTTGACAGAGAGAGAGAGAAAGGGAGAGAGAGAATCCCCTTGCAGGCTCCATCCACACTGTCAGCATGGAGCCCGAAGTGAGGCTCAAGCTCACCTGATGCAGCGCTCAAACTCTCAAACTTTAGTTTCATGACCTGAGCTGAAGTAGGATGCTTAACTGACTGAGCCACCCAGGCGCCCTAGTTTGAATGTATTTAAAGGACTCTGCCTAAAATCATCGGTGACCCCCTCAATATCCACGCCATCCTCTTTCTCACTAACAGAATCTCCAGGTAATGGATCATGATTAGTCTACAGCCATTGGACAAAACCGTCTTCTGCTTTCCCAGCCTCCCTTGCAGCTAAGGGTGCACATGTGATCCAGTTTTGGCCAAGAGGACCTAAGCAGATGTCTGCTGGGAAAAAATTTCCTTCCTGAGTGAAGGAAACCAATGAGCACCGGACCATCTGGGCTCTTCCTCCTTTCTCCCTGCCTTGAAGTCAGATGCCTTGTCTGGAGCTGCAGCCACTACCTTGGCATCATGAGGTGACAAGTATGAGAATGCAAATCAATGCACTGAAGTTGATGGGGCAGAAAGACAGAAAGAACACGGGTCCCCGAGGCTATCGCTGAGTTGCTGAACCAACCCCATCCTCCAGACTTCTTGTTGTGCAAGAAAATTACCCGTATTTGTTTGATAACTGTTCTGTTAACTCTCCTGATAATGTCCTGAACTTCTAACCTTGTGGTTTGGAAAAAACTAACACCCCCCCCCCCCCCCCCCTCCACCCCCACCNNNAAAACTAACCCCCCCCCCCCCCAGCCTGGTTCCAGGAAGGGGCCCCAGCTGGCTTTCACCAATCACTGTTTCCCATCTCCCTGGCTACAGTGGTTCATTCAGGGACGCAACACTTTGCTCTTAGACTTCTAGCTTCCAGAACTGGAAGAAATCAAAGTCCATTGTTTGATCCAGTCAGTCTGTGGTATTTTATTACAGCAGCCTGAGCTGACTGAGACAATCTGTAAGAATTTTTTTGATTGTCAGTGATAGAACTTCAACTCCAACTGATTTGAGCAAAAAAAGAATGTACTGGTCTAGCAAGTAAAAAGTTCAGGGCCAGCGAAGGCTTTAAGTCATGACTGGATCCAAGTGCTCAAACTCTGCCGTTAGGAAGCACTTTCCCTTTTTCTCTTCCTCATGCCCGCCTTTCTCTCAATCGTTTTGCTCAATTTTGCCTTTCCTCAACTGCATGCTCAAGGGATGTCCGCCGGTGTGGCAGCAAAGATGGCCACCAGCAGGTGTGTGAACTTGCATTGTCCTCACAGACAACAGCTCCAGGTTTAGCCAGCACTTCAGCCCTGCACCTGATACGACCTTGACCCTGCAACATCTGTTTCAAAACGGGAAAAGTCCTCTGATTTTGCTTCTGTGTTTACAGACTTTCTTCCACTCAACCAAGCAGGAGAACTAGGGAAATGGGACACTCCTGTTGGCTTGTCCAGGTCACGTGTTCACCCTCGTGGGGCCATTTCATTGTAAGCCCCAGTGTGTGCTTATGTGCATTCCTTTTAAGAGAATAAAAAAGAAGAGCGTTTATATTACCTCAGATAGAGAGAAAGGTGATGGGAAGACACAAACAACAGATATTCTGCCGGTCAGGGTCTCAAAAGCAGAGAGGAAGGCATGGAAAATCAAATGCGCCAAGGATTTAGACGACGGCAGGAACAGCAGTTGTTTGTATTGAGGATTTTGCACAGGAAGGAATCTTTAACCTTGAATCTGATGAAAATCTGGATTCTCCCCATCTCAACTAAACATGTCCACATGCATCTAAAATACCGCAAATAAGAGGCGCCTGGCTGGTTCAGTCGGTGCAACTCTTGATCTCCGGGTTGTGAGTTGGAGCCCCACACTGGGCATAGAGACTACTTAAGAAAAAAATTAAAAAAAGCAAATAAGTGTGGAGGGCTTTTAACCTCCTCCCTGGATGTCCGAGGAAGAACCTAGAGGAATGAACAATACCTAGAGGTGAAATCTAGATATCTGAGAGCAAAGTCAAACGTAAGGTCAGAAATGGCTGTGGCCAAAGCCTGCCTTCAGAGCAAAAGCACGTTAGGGTCCCTGCTGCCTTGCGGAGCTACCCCAGTGGGGAAGAAACCTTCATCAGATAATCCCACACATACATGTAAAAATTACAGTTGGGATTCTACACCAGAGAGGGATGAGAGAGAATAAGTGTCGTGACACAAGGAGAGAGGCGAAGAAGTGACGTGTCACCCACCGAGCTGTAAAGGATAAGGAGGGGAGGAGGCCTTCCTGGTAAAGGGGGTTATCTGTGCAGGAGCCCTGTTTTTGGAAGGAGCTGAAGGACAGGCTGATGGATGCCCTGATATGGTGAACCCAGGGTGAACAGGGCTGTTCTCGGGTCTTCCTGGGTCTACTTCACAATGTGTGACAAGAAAGAAATCTGGGGCCCCTGGGTGGCTCAGTTGGTTGAGCATCCGACTTCACCTCAGGTCGTGATCTCACGGTTCGTGGGTTCGAGCCCCGCGTCGGGCTCTGTGCTGACAGCTCGGAGCCTGGAGCCTGTTTCAGATTCTGTGTCTCCCTCTCTCTCTGCCCCTCCCCTGCTTACACTCGGTCTGTCTCTCTCTCCAAAATAAATAAACATTTAAAAAAATATTTTAGACATAGAATGGGTGTAGGTTGACCTTGGTGGGCTCTGAAGCAGTAGGAGCACCTTTTCCCGGAAGCTTTACTAGAGAGGGGAGGAGACTAGGGCAGTAACCTGAAGAAAAGGTCTTTTATTTTTTAATGTTCTTTCATTCATTTTTTTGAGAGAGAGGGAGAGAGACAAAGTGTGAGCAGGGGAGGGGCAGAGAGAGGGAGACACAGAATCTGAAGCAGGCTTCAGGCTCCGAGCTGTCAGCACAGAGCCCCATGCAGGGCTTGAACTCACAAACCGCGAGATCGTGACTGAACTCACTGAGCCACCCAGGCGCCCCAAGGTTTTGTTTTACAAAATGCTGCTCAATAGAACTCCTGTGTCTGACAATGTTAGGACAAATCCACAGATCCACAGAATTTCAGGGTTGGAAGGACCCTGACACATACCTGGTCATAAGCGTGTGGACGGGGAAGAATATCTGTTGAAAGACATTAATGTGCTTTTCCCTTGTGTCCTCCGTTTTTGTGTAAAGTCCCCCCCTCTCAGCCAGAAGCGCCTGTCTGCCCCGGAGAGGATTAGTAATGCAAAGAGAAAGAGGAAATTGGTGCTCAGCTTTGGACATCCCCCAAAATATTCCAGGGTGTAAAGCAAAAGGGAATAGCCTTGAAAGTCAGTTTTTGCCAAGAGAGACAAGATTTTCTATTTTTTTAAAAAAAATTTTTTTTTAATGTTTTATTTATTTCCAGGAGAGAGAGACAGCGTGAGCAGGGGAGGGTCAGAGAGAGAGGGAGTCACAGACTGAAACAGGCTCCAGGCTCTGAGCTGGCAGTCAGCACAGAGCCCGACGCAGGGCCCGAACCCACGAACCGCGAGATCATGACCTAAGCGAAAGTCGGATGCTTAACCGACTAAGCCACCCAGGCGCCCCGAGACAAGATTTTCTAAATAATTTAAACGCTCATTAACATATCAAGAGCCAGGCCTGGTGGGCAAGGCCACCGACTTTTGTTAGGAGCCTGGAGTGGAAGGCGGAAGGCCAGGTACACCCAGGGTTTCAATCTCCTCCTCCAGGCCAAAGCCAGGGTCAGAAGGAGGGGCGTTTGAGAGGGGTTGAGGGGACAGCCGAAAGCACTGGATTCTTGGCCCTCTTTCTTATCCTTAGGAGGAGACCCATATTGGGCATGATTCCAGCCGCAGCTGTCAGCAGGATGCTCCGGAAAGCCCATGGGTGACCAGTCGCTCAGTGGCCCTGGCCACCACCATCATGGATAGTGGCAGTAGAAAGGAGAGGAGCTTTAAAGGACTGGGCATTTACCCTCCAGAAACTGAGTCATCAGGAACCGGCAAATTAGCTTTCCTTTCTATTTCCCCGAAGACAGACAGGGACTCATCAGATAAGTTACAGGAACCATTTTTCCTTGAATTTTTGCACCTTCTCCCCTTGTCACGGTCTCCCAGGTGGCGCTCCAAAAGCCGGGTCACACGGTGCACCTGGAGCAGCGTTTCTGGGGCCTGCGGCGGGGGCTGGGCTTGTAGGAAAGGGTTGCTTTGTGGGTCTGGACCGCAGAGACTAACTGTGTGTGCGAATGGGACCAGATTCTCCTGGGAATGGCTCCAGGGATGGTTGCCGCTGGGATAGGATGTAGGAAAATCAAGTTCAAGGATATAAATCAATACTGTCATATACCCTGGAGGCTAGGAAGCTCCTTCCCACAGGAGAAGCGGTGTAAGAGAAAGTAGAAAAAGCTCCCAAGCCGCTGGCTGGGTGATCAGGGCTGTTAGTTTAACAGAAATGTCACATCATGGGATCCTTCCTCTCCGTTCACTTCATCCCGCAGTGCTAAGTGTTCTAACAAAAAACAGTCAAGACCCAGAGAGCCGGTTTCCCATATTTCTGTTTTGAAGTGGGGCTTCAGACGAGGTCATGATCCACAGCTAGTATGGGTTTGAACCTCCACACCCCCATGTTTTCCCCACCACAGCTCACTGACTGATTAAAGAGGGAGGTGGAGGCTAAGGTCAGGTGAGGGGAGCACGTGAAGCTCGTGGGTCAATTCCCCACAGACCTCTGCCATCTCCAAATTATCTACTGGTTGGGGGTGGGGAACATGACCTTGAGACCGAGGCAGGGCCAGGTTCATATATCTCCAGTGAGATCTTGGGCAAATAACTTAAGCTTTGGGGCCTCCGATTTCATTCTTAGAACAACAGGGATGGGGCGCCTGGGTGGCTCAGTCGGTTGAGTTTCCAACTTTGTCTCCGGTCATGATCTCACGGTTCAGTTCGTGAGTTAGAGCCCCACATCGGGCTCTGTGCTGACAGCTCAGAGCCTGGAACCTGCTTCGGATTCTCTGTCTCCCTCTCTCTCTGCCCCTCCCCCACTCACACTCTGTCTCTCAAAGATAAAATAAACATTAAAAAAAATTAAAAATAAAATAAAAAGACATACTGAAGCATTAAAAGAAGAACAATGGAGATCATAATTCCCACCTTACTGAGTGAGGGCTGACGGATTAGACGAGGGTATGTCCACAGGGTGCCTTGCTCAGAGACTGATGCAGGAAACAGGTCAAAATAATTTAATTTAATTCTGCTCTATTCCAATCAGCATTTTCAAGGTTAAATGCCCTGGAGAAAGCAGAGCGATTTAATTATTTTAATGTTTTTATTTATTTATTTTTTGAGGGATGAGGGCAGAAAGAGAGGGAGACACAGACTCCGAGGCAGGCTCCAGGCTCTGAGCTGTCAGCACAGCACAGCCCAACGTGGGGCTCGGACTCCCAGACTGCGAGATCATAACCTGAGCTGAAGTCAGATGCTTAACCGACTGAACCACCCAGGCGCCCCAGAGCAGAGTGATTTAAACCAAGGACTGGTTTAAGAGGCCTGATCAAGCAAGCTTCCTCTGACCTTGACCTTCAGCGTTTTTAAGAAACAAGATATAAAAAGCCTTTTCTTGTGAAGGGAACAGAGCAGTCTCCTCGGGAGCTTGGTCCACCTGCCCCCTGCCCCCCCCCCCAAGCATCAGAAAAGACAGTGCAGGTGGATGGGGTCCATTGTTTCAGTGTCCTAGGCAAGAGACACAGGTGCAGCTATGAGCTGGGCGAATGGGGCTCAGCCAGCTCCGCGCCTCCAGAGGACATCTGAGAATCACATCTTGTCAGTGACAGGGTGGTCACTGTCTGAAAATGTGCAGTGACCTCAATAAAAGAATGCCAAACTCTGTCTTTCTTCCTCAAGTAATCTTGAGAGGAGAGGAGCCCCTGCCAGGTGCGGAAGAAAGAAGAAAACCCGCTTTTGGCAGCAGGGGAGTCGGGTTGCCATGGCAACGAGCTCGTTCCCAAGTCCACTTATTATATGGCTTTTGAATCAGACTTCCTCCCGTGTATACATCTAGCAGCTGGATTCCCATCTCGCCACCAGCTCAGCCCCCGGCTTCTCCCCCAGGGAAACCACCACAGAAGGGAGCCACTGAGCCTCCTTTCAGAGCCGTCAGCTTCTGTCCCTGGGATGGGACCGTATTTACTTGGCTTACGTTGGGAAGAGCCGGAAAGAAGCCCTCTCCTCCTCTGTGGGTGGAAGGGTAGTTGGTACAACTTCTTTGTGCAGCAGTTTAGCCAAACAGAAGTACATACTCTGCCCTCGCAGTTCTGGGATGTAACCCTGGCATCTCAGCATTTTTGTGGGAGCAGGTCTTCACATCACCTAGAGGAAACTGGGTAATTATCAGCCGTAGCTACTGTGGAATGCTACGTGACTGTGGGAATAACGAGCTAGATCCCACAAGCCACACGGGAAGATGCATTAAGTTCAAAAGCAAAATATCAAGCAAGTTGTTCAAACTCATAGAAACAGAAATCAGAATGGTGGTTGCCAGAGCCTCGTGGGAGGGGGAAACGGGGAACTGTTTATTAGGTGTGCAGTTTCAGGGGTGCCTGGCTGGCTCAGTCAGTGGAATGTTCAACTCTTGATCTCGGGGTCGTGAGTTCGAGCCCCATGTGGAGTGTAGAGATAAAGATAAAATCTTTAAAAACGAAGAGCAGTTTTAGTTTTGTAAGATGAAAAAGTTCTGGATGCCTAGCAATGTACATATACTTAGCACTACTCTACTGTAAACTTAAAACCGGTTAAGATGATAAATTTTGTTTGCATAAGAAAAGCAAGTTGCAGAATAGAATCAATACCAATAGCACAATCTTGTGTGTGTGTGTGTGTGTGTGTGTGTGTGTATGTTTAATGGCAATGCAGTTTGGGAAGGAGACAAAGTAAGCTGTTATCAGTGGTTACTTTTGCCGTGGGAAGGAATCAAGGAAAAACAGGATATTAGTTTTTGTTCCTTCCTGCAGAGTTTTCAGACATGAATAATTAGCATCTACTCTTTTTGTAATTTCAACAAGCCGGTAAATGAAGGGAGATGATATTAGTATACCTGATACCAGGAAGCAGGCATGAAGCCGACAGCTATTTATTGAGTGTTAACCTGCTGTGTACGGGCGCTGGGCCAAGTTTGAGGGAGAGTCCCTGCTTCCTGGGGTTTACACGTCTACCTCCTAAGCACAGCTGGGGACAGACACGGGGGGCACTGGGAGGCAAGAACCGCTTTCCCCATTTCCTCTCACACCTCTGAGGAGGCGCCGTTTAAGCTGAGACCTGAAGCCTGGAAAGGAGCCAGGCAGGGAAGGAAGGAGGGGCATCTGAGCCCAGGAGAAGAGTTTCCAAAGACCAGAGCTGGAGGAGAGAGAAGGTCAATGTGTCAGGACTGAAAGCAGGAAGGAGAGGCTAGGCACGTGGAGGCGAGGAGGCTGGGCCGCGTTGCCAGTTCCCAGAGCTGCAGGATTCTCAGCAGAAGAGTGACATGATCTAATTTATGTTTTAAAAAGATCACCATGGCTGCCGTGGGGGGAATGGGTTGGAGAGGGGGCAAGAGTGAAAGCAGACAGACCAGATAATGACGTCTTTATTAGCTTCCTGCTGAATGGCTTTGACGAGCATTTTGGTTTTAGATGAGGTTAGAAAATTGCAGGTAATTACTGGGAGGTTAGAAGAGTGTGCTTTTTAAAAGGCTCTCACGCACACAAACCCGGTGACACTTGTCGTCTTAGCTGGGGTCGGGGAGAAGGAGGGTTACTGCCTGCTCTTCACACTTCCAGGTGGCCTGAGTCAGTGGGATCCTGTTACTTGCAGATTCTGATCCAACAGGTCAGGATAGGAGCGGCCTGAGACTCTGCATTTCTGGCAAGTTCCCAGGTGATGCCGAGCCGGAAACTACGCTTGGAATAGCAGATGAAGGGGGACTTTCATTTTCAAAATTCCTGTAATGTTCATGTTCCTTATTTATTTATTTATTTATTTATAGGTTATTTATTTTGAAAGAGAGAGAGCATGCGCACAAGCACGAGCGGGGAAGGGGCAGAGAGAGATAGAGAGAGAGAATCCCAAGGAGGCTCTGCACCGACAGCATGGAGCCTGACTTGGGGCTCGAACTCATGAATTGTGAGATCATCATCTGAGCCGAGATGGAGAGTTGGGTGCCTAACCAGCTAAGCTACCCAGGGACCCCTATTTTTATTTTTTTAAATGTTTATTTATTGGGGCACCTGGGTGGCTCAGTTGGTTAAGCATCCGACTTCAGCTCAGGTCATGATCTCACGGTTCGTGGGTTCAGGCCCGCATTGGGCTCTGTGCTGACAGCTAGCTCAGAGCCTGGAGCCTGCTTCGGATTCTGTGTCTCCCTCTCTCTCCGGCCCTCCCCTGCTCACACTGTCTCTCTCTCTCTCTCAGAAATAAATAAACATTAAAAAAATTTTTTTTGGGGGGCGCCTGGGTGGCTTAGTCGGTTAAGCGTCCGACTTTCGCTTAGGTCATGATCTCACGGCTCGTGGGTTCGAGCCCCGCGTCGGCCTCTGTGCTGACTGCCAGCTCGGAGCCTGGAGCCTGTTTCAGTCTGTGACTCCCTCTCTCTCTGACCCTCCCCTGCTCACGCTGTCTCTCTCTCTGTCTCCTAGAAATAAATAAAAAACATTTAAAAATTTTTTTTTAATGTTTATTTATTTTGAGAGCGAGTGCATGTGAGTGGGGGAGGGGCAGAGGGAGAGAGAGAGAGAAAGAATCCCAACAGGCTCTTTGTTGTCAGTGCAGAGCTTGACGCAGAGCTTGATTTCAGGAACGGTGAGATCATGACCTGAGTGGAAATCAAAAGTCAGATGCTGGGGGTACCCACGTGGCTCGGTCGGTTGAGCATCAGACTTGATCTTAGCTCAGGTCCACACTGGCAGAACAGAGCCTGCTTGGAATTCTCCCTCTCCCTGTGTCTCTGCCCCTACCCCACTTGCTCTCTCTTGTTCACACTCTGTAAACAATGTTTTTAAAAAAAGAGTCAGATGCTTAACCAACTGAGCCACCCAAGTGCCCCAGAAGATACAATCTTAAGTAAGCATTAAACACCTATTATCTATTAAGAACTATGTTAAGTGCTGGGATATGGGAGGGAACAGTTGCTGGCAGCAGAGCAGGGAAGACAGATATAAACAGAGAATCTTAACCCAAGCCCAAAGTGCTAAGTGCATTGATGGAATTACACACCAGGGCCAGGGCCAGAAGGGGACCAATCTGGGGAAGGAGTGGGTGGGGCTGCCCGAGAATCACCTAGATCACCTGGGTTGAACTCACCTCCCAGGTCAGGCAGGAAACCGGCTCAGAGGCTCAGACACCAGAACAATGTTTGAATGAGTGACTTCTGGGTGCCAGGCACTGCCCTTTGTAGACAAGTCTTACAGCCCGAGTGCTTAAGGGCACAGACTCTGGGGCCAGATTTCTTGGGTCCAAATCTCAGGTCTGTCACTCACTTGCTGTGTGAACTTGGGCAAATTACTTAAACTCTCTGAGCCTCAGTTTCCTCCTCTGAAAAATGAGGCTAATAATAACTAAAGAGTGTTGTAAGCTTCAAAGGAGTTATTTGTATGTAAAGCACTTAACAATGATGATTGGAATGTAATAAGAGCTATTGAAGCACTAGCTATTATTACTTAATCCTCAAAACTCTCTGAGTCCAGTAATATTAATACCTACCCATTTTGTAGGTGAAGACACTGAGGATTGCAAAGATCAAACTCAGCTCTGGAAAAGGCCGAAGCAGGGAAACCCTGGGACAGAGCGGCACCCCACATGCATCTGAATCCTGAATCCCACTTCCCTAGCCCTGCTAAGGTGCCCCACGCCCGCCCCAGGTACTTCAAACACACCTGGTCCTCCCTCCCTCTGACTTAAACAGCGGCCTGTTCAGGACCTAGAGGCCACTCAGGCAGGGTCCCAGTATGTTTCGCCCTTAGACTACAGCTTTCCCAGCTGTTCACTCAGCCGGCCTCCCTAAGGCAGATAAACCACAAATCTGACACTCAGCCTACAGGGGCCACATTCGAACAAAACCACCCTGTCTGCGCAGAGGCCCCTGCACGATGAAAGGCGTCTCTGAGACGGGAAGGCGCCCTGCCTCCATCTATCTTACTTAATCCTGCCAGTTGGATGCAAACTGCCCTCTCACACTGAAGCAAAAGAATGCTTGTGGGTGGGATGAAGCCACAGGGGGTGCAGCTGAAAGGTGCTCGCCCCAGGAAGAGGGAGGAAGGGGGAACCCGGCAGGAGCAGCNTCCTCCTTCCCAGGTGTACAGAGAGTGAGAGTCAGGTTCTCTCCTCAGCCCCTGACTGGGACAGCAGGGCCTGGAAGCATTTTGATGACTAGCATATCTCCTGGAGTGGAAAGGGGGCTCCCGGGCCCCAGGGGTGGGCCGGCTGGGGTCCCTACCTACAGAGGCTTGGGAGGGGGGAGGCCTGTGTGCTATGCTAATAGGACGGTTGAAGAGAGGTCAAGTCTGCTTCTAGGTACTCGACTCAAACTCATATTTTATTTATGTATGATGGATGCATTTATGTATGTTTATTTATACCCACTTTACTACATAAAGATCTTGAGACAGTTTGCAAAAAATGTGAACAATGTCAAGGAAGAAAACAAATAACTTTGGGAGCAG
This sequence comes from Crocuta crocuta, assembly GCF_008692635.1. Taxonomy (NCBI): domain Eukaryota; kingdom Metazoa; phylum Chordata; class Mammalia; order Carnivora; family Hyaenidae; genus Crocuta; species Crocuta crocuta. The sequence goes on from NW_027529175.1 coordinate 1,419,367, forward strand.
AAGTGAAAGGAAAATCAAGGGAGGGAACATAATGAAACTAGGAGTAAGATTAGCATCCATACATGTGTAATAAATAGTTCTGTACAGTTGCTAACAAGGCCCGCACACTTGGTTCTGAGAACCTTAGTGGCCAAGGCTGAGTGACCGACAGTCAAAACCATGAATTGAACCAAAGTCTATAAGCTGAAAAAACACAGAACTCAGAGGTATCACCTGAACCCAGTGCAGAAACCTGGGAGAAATTCCTCCATTGTCCACCCAAAGATGACCCTGAGATGCAGAAGGTGAATGGGTGCCCTCAATGGCCCCCTGACAACAGATACAATACATTTCTCATAATGTGCCTCAGTGTGAACTGTGGCACTAAAATGTCATCCCAGAGTAATCCTAATAATCATTCTGCACCGTCTGTAAGATCAGAAATTGGAGACAGCTTCAATGTCCATCAAACACACCAAAGTACAAACTTCCAATGGAGTACTACACAGCTGTTAAAAAGAAAGAACAATGTAGGTACTCAAATGAAACAATCACCAAGATATACTGGGAAATGGAAAAAAAAAAAAAACAACCACCAAGGGTTAGAATGATGCCTATAAGTGAATAAAAAGGTGAATATGCTTAAGTGCTTGCATGTACCCTAGGGCATTTCTGGAAGGGATCTGGAGAAGCTGTTGACTTCTGGGGAGGGGAACCAGGCAGAGGGAGATACAGGTAAGAGGTGGACTTTTCGTTATAGAGTCTTTTGTGCCTTCTGAATTTTGTACTATGGGAGTGTATTACACAATGAACATAATTAAATAATGCATTATAAACGTGCAAGCAGAAATAATCAGAGAATAGTTACACACAAGGGCCTCTACACACCCTCCCTTCTGGCTAGGCTTAAGGACAACATATAGATTACCCAGCAGAATGGAAAGCCCACACATCCCTCAGCTCCGTTCTCCATGAAAGTTGTTTACTCAACGTGTTTCTGCTGAGACTCTGGTGGGTAGAAGATTGATATTGCTGATTAAGATCCATGGCTTTCCTCATCAACCGGAAAATTAAAAAACCTCTCCTTTCCACAAAAACAGAAGTAATACGGTTAGCAGAGTTGTAGGATACAAAATCAACACAAAAATGGGTCGTGTTTCTATAATGAACAATCTTAAAAAGAAATTAAGACAACAATTCAATTTACAACAGCATCATAAAGAATAAAATACCGGGAATAAATTTAACCAAGGAGGTGAAAAGCTTATACACTGAAAACTGCAAAATGTTTCTGACAGATGTTAAAGAAGACACTAACGACTAGAAAGCCATTTCTTGTTCCTGTATTGTTAAGATGTCAGTGCTACCCAAACTGATCTACAAGTTGGATACAATCTCTGTTATTTTGTAGAAATTGAAAAATCCATTAACATTTTTAAATGTCTATTTTATTTTTGAGAGAGAGAGACAGAGAGAGAGAGAATGAGCAGGGGAGGGTCAGAGAAAGAGACACAGGATCGAAAGCAGGCTCCAGGCTCTGAGCTGTCAGCACAGAGGCTGACAGGGGGCTTGAACCCACGAACCACGAGATCATGACCTGAGCCTAAGTCAGCGCTTAACCGACAGAGCCACCCAGGTGCCCCGACAAATCCATTTTAAAATTCATATGGAACCTTAAGGGCCCCTGAATTCCCCAAAAAATCTGGAAAGTGAACAAAGCTGGAGGATTCACACTTTCTGATTTTAAAACGTACTATCAGATAATGAATGAGGTCCTGGAATAGAGACTGTTATGCAGACCAATAAAATAGAATAGAGAGCCCAGAAATAAACCTTTGTATATATGTCAAATGATTTTCAATAAAGCGGGCCAAGATGATTCAATGGGGGAAATAACAGTCTTTTCAACAAATGGTGCTTGGGAAACCAGGTGTCCACACGTAGAAGAATGTAGCTGGATGCCTACCTATACATGAAGGCCACATGGCCATCTTTGATTTGAGGTAGAGACTCAATAAATAATAGCTGAGAGACTGACTGAGTGTCCCCATTCGTCTCCAGTGCCCTCAACTGCTGCTTGGGAAGGTAGAGATGGAGGTAGACCAGGTATTTGGGATATAGACAAAAAGTGAGTATCGTATGCCAACCAGAGTGCCATGGAAGGTTCTCCTTTACACACACACACACACACACACACACACACACTCCATGCATGAACCAACACAATATGCATCCCATACCACACACACTCAGCATATCAGACACACAACACATATCCCACATATTGTACACAACACTACACATCCCCCAACATACACCACCAAATCGCACACGTGCGCACACCGCACACATCACACAGACATACCCACCTCCCCAGGAGTGGTCTAATTCAGGCTCAGCCTGATGTAGATGGAGAACAGGAGATCTCCTGTGAGATCCATTTAGTACATAAAATTTTGCCAATTCTCTATTTATACATCCCTCCCCCCGCCCCCCACTGCCGTGGCTCAACAAATATTGTGAAATGAATTAGTAATCAGTTGTGGTTCCAGGGACTCCCATCTCTGCCGCTCACTTCCCAGTCTACAGTTCTTCCGTGTGTCAGCTCAGTACTCTGATGGATGTATAAGGATGACACCCTCCCACCCTGCCCAAGAGAGAGTGAGACTTCTATCAGCCATGTGCACCTTAGTATGAATGAAAGTGTGAGGGAGACAGCTGGGCATGGACAGGAGCATGGCTTCTAGTTTGGGCTGGTTCCAACCAGGTAATGGGTCATTGGAGGCAAAGGCATGGGGTGGGGGGAGCGGGGAGAGGGCAGGAAGCTCTGCAGGCTGAGCAGAGAGGGAGAGCTCAGAGGGGCATCTGGAGGGATGCGTGGGCGGGTGACACAGGCACCAGCACTATGAAGGAGTGGAGGGACCCGTGAGGGACTGTCCCTGCGTCTCCTGGTTGGCGGACAGCCAGCTCCGTCCTTACTTCTTTTCCTGTTCCCCGTGAGATGAGAACAGACGCCCCTGTCTCCCCAGCTCACGGCGGCAGATAAAGTAGGTGAGCAGAGGTGAAGAGCAGCACACAGAGCCCCAGGCCAGCCCTGCTTCCGTAACGGTCTCTGCACCATGAAGCATCTCTGGTCTCCCGCTCTCCCCCACTGCACCTTGCGCTGCCTTCCAGTAAAGGAAAGTCATCGGCCCTAGGTTTTAACCTTGATGCTAGGACCGAGGAAGATCTCGCTGTGTTTGGTTTTATTTTCGAGGCATAAGGATGGGGAAGGAGGAGAGCATCAGCCCTTCCGAGAGCCGAGGATGTGCTCCAAGCACCCCTGGGTCCTCCTGGCTTATTAAGAAAACCTGTGCTCATTAATCCACATCTTTTTTTTCAGGGTATTTTGGTTTTTAGTCAAACTTCTATTTAAGGAATGCATTTCCAAGGAAGAAGGAGTCAAAGGCCGTGTTGTTCTTGGAACATTGATCATTAAACAATGAGGGATTCTGCCAACACTACCTTTCCCCTGAGCCCCTACTCCTCCAGAGTCTCACCCAGAAGGATCTTTTTTTTTTTTTTTTTATTTCTAGGAGAGAGAGAGAGAGAGACAGCGTGAGCAGGGGAGGGTCAGAGAGGGAGGGAGTCACAGACTCTGAAACAGGCTCCAGGCTCTGAGCTGGCAGTCAGCACAGAGCCCGACGCGGGGCTCGAACCCACGAACCGCGAGATCATGACCCAAGCGAAAGTCGGACGCTTAACCGACTAAGCCACCCAGGTGCCCCGCACCCAGAAGGATCTTAATTAACTTCTAGTTAGTTCTTTCTCCACCCCACCCCCATCTCCTCCTGTCATTACATGAACACACGCTGTGCAGAAACAGAACAGCCTCATCATGACCAGTGGTGGCTGGAGGCCAGGATTCCTTTACAGCATCCCTTGCCTTTTGGGGGCAGAAACCCCCTCTGTGGGGCAAGTTGTGCTCTGAGCTTCCCACAGGGTCAGGCGGAGGCCGGTCGTCTCCCGAAACCACATCTTTCCTCAGCATCTGCCTCTTGCAGGTTTCTCCCCAGAGCCCTCCCTCGATAGATCCCTTGCCAGGATTTGCAAGCGTCCCAGCCTCAAGTTCTGCCTCTCCTGGGGCCGGACTCTGACACTCTCTCCTGCTTTTATAAAATAGTGGAATTGCCAGGGTCTCTCCAAGCAGGATTTTGGCTCTCCTGCTTTTTTTTTTTTTAAATGTTTCTTTTTGAGAGAGAGACAGACAGATGGCACAGGAGGGGGAGGGGCAGAGACAGAGGGAGACACAGAATCCGAAGCAGTGTCCAGGCCCCGAGCTGTCAGCACAGAGCCTGGACGCAAGGCTTGAACTCACGAGTCACGAGATCGTGACCTGAGCCAAAGTCAGACGCCCAGCCCAACCGACTGAGCACCCCCCCACCCCAGGTGCCCCTGGCTCTCTGGCTGTTTATCCGTCAGCCCCATGTTAGGAGCCAAGCAAGCAGATCTGAGCTTCTCCACCACATGACCGTCTCGCATAGCACGGGCAGGGTCTGGAGTGGGCACACGAGTGTGGATGCTGTTGATCTGAGCGCCCGAACGGCTCCAGCGAGCTCCTGTCTGCCGGGTGATGACCGTGGGGAAAAGTGCTCTCAGGTGCACTGGGCTTTAACGAAGTGCCAGCAGTGGCTTGAAACGAGGGAACGTTATTGCTTCATCGCTGCGGAGGCTCGAAGTCCAAAATCAAGGTGTCAACAGCGGCATGCTCCGTCTGAAACCTGCAAGGGAGAGCCCTCCTTGCCACGTCTAGCTTCTCGTGTTTTCCCGCAGTGCTGTGCCCTGTGCCCAGCAGCTGCATCCGCCCCATCTCTGCCCCCATTGTCACCCCTGCCTTCTCCCTCCTGTGTCTCCTCTAAGGACACCAGTCACGTTCGATTTAGGGCTCACCCTGGTACAGAATCAACTCATCTTATCCAATCACCTCTGTGATGAACCTATTTCCAAATAAGCTCATATTCTGAAATATTAGGGGTGAGAACTTCAGTGTATCCATTTTTTGCGGGGGGGGGGAGGAGGAGGAGTCACAATTTAACCCATAATACCCTCTCTGTCATTTGTTTTCTGTGGGATGCCACCACGTGCCAGTGTCTCTTGGCTCCTTCAGCAGTAGGAATGAGAATACCAGGGTGCTGTGGCCAGAGAGAGGAACAAGTGTGGCCATGTACGTCCATTTGCCAGCATGGTGCCTGGTATATGGGGGTAGATTTTTTAATTAATTAATTAATTAATTATTTTAAATTATTTTAAAATTTTTAATGTTTTTTATTTATTTTCTGAGAGAGACAGTGCAAGCAGAGGAGGCACAGAGAGGGAGGGAGAGACAGAATCCGAAGACAGGCTCCAGGCTCTGAGCTAGCTGTCAGCACAGAGCCTGACGCGGGGCTTGAACCGACGAACTGTGAGATCATGACCTAAGCCGAAGTCGGATGCTTAACCGACTGAGCCACCCAGGCGCCCCTTATTTATTTATTTTTGAAAGAGAGAGAAAGAGAGACAGGATGAGGGGCAGAGAGAGAGAGGGAGAGAGGATCCTAAGCAGGATCCTCTCAGCAAGGAGCCCACAGCGGGGCTCCATCCACAGACCATGAGATTGTGACCTGAACCGAGATCAAGAATCGTATGCTTAACAGACTGGAAGAAAGTCTTTTTTTTTTTTAANAGAAAGTCTTTACCGAATGGTGCTGCTTTTCTCAGCGGGGCTCTCATGGCTACCCAAAGGCTATTGTTACAGCCCTGCCCTCCCCGGACCCCACCAAGCAGCCTCCACCTGGGAAAACTTAGATATGCCCTGGAGATCTATTTTGTATCAATAAAAGATTCCTGGAGCCTTTCAGGAAGTGAGGCTTCAGGGCCCATTATTTAAGTGCCACTCCTGTGACTGCTTGATGAGCAATAGGAATGCTAAGAATATATTGGGTAGGACAGCCTGGGTGAGCAGAACATGCAAGAAAGGCTCAGCACACAGTCCTTTCTGTCTGACAATGACTTTGCACTATGCGCAAATCAATCTTCCTAAGGCAATTTCCTGTTGCCAGGACAGAGCTGTCTCCCTTCTCACCCTCCCCCTGCACTCCCCTTCACGCTGGGCTCCAACAAAGGGGTGAGTGTTCAGTATTTCTCTTAATTGATGCTATGACAGGTCCTTTTGCTGACATATCCTGGCATCTGTCTGCCTTATTCAGGGCAGCACAGCATTAACCTGAAATTGTCAGCTGTTTCCAGAATAATCAGTTCCCTCTCTGATCTAAGTCTCAAAGCTCACACTGATTTTATTCAGTCTAGGGTGTGTGTAGGTCATTTCAATAGGCTGCCTCCACCCCTCCACCCCCACCCCAAGTTCACCAAAACAAAGGAAATGAACAGATCAACTTGAACTTCAGATTCTTTTGCCCTCCCCCGTTGCAGAAACTTCTCATCAGTCATTAGGGCTTCTCAAATTTTAAGGAACAAATGAATCACCTGGGATCTTATTAAATGCAAATTAAAATTCTGCAGATGTGGATGAGGCCTGAGGTTCTGTACTTCTAAGGAGCCCCCTTGTGATACCGAAGGTGACAGTTCACAGACCATACTCCAAATAGTGGCACATACGTGGTCCCTCTCTTCAAGGTCCGTACATACTCCAGGGACATGATGGGTAATATGACCAAGGTTTGCTTCGGGTGCCAGAGGAATAGCAGGGACAGAGTCCCTAACTGCCTGGGGAGTTAATGGAGACGTCCCAGGAAATGCAAGCAAGCGTAAAGAGGGGCCACGTGATCTGTGCTTCTAGAAAGGTCACTCTGGGAATGGCCTGCTGTGGGGAGAATGAAAAGGAAGGGCCAGACTGAAGGCGGAGAGACCATGAGGAGGCTCTTGCAAAACTCAGGACAAGGGTGATGAGGTCTGAGGTAGGACAGAGGTGGGGGGGCAGAAGAGGAAGGGAAGGCGTGGGATGGAAAGTCCATGCCCAGACCACTGGTGTCACACGTGTGGGGGATGAGAAGTAAGCTCCCTAGCCGGCTGCCAAGGCCCGGTGACCCCGGGGAGGAGCCAGGAGAGGACAGGAAGTGCAGGGAGAAGAAAGAGGAACCGGATGGTTCACCACCGAGCAGGGTTCCAATGAGGAGCATTTGTGCTGGTGGCTTTCGGTTGGAGGCAGGTGGGAAAAGAAGCAGGGGGCAGCATGGGAAGGTGTCACCTGGTGGGTGACAGCAACTGGGCCTCTTGGCAAGGAGACAGCGTGGTCTGGCTCCCTGTCATGTCAGGGAGCCCCAGGCCCCCAGGGCAACAGCCTACGACTAGACAGACCGTGTCCATGACCTCATCACATAGTGAAAAGCAATGACCTCTGGTGGATGACCTTGGCCTCTACTCAGATCCATGGTTTAGTTACTCCTTTTATCTCTGCCATCACCGTCTTTCTCCTGTCCTTGGGTTTATTGGGTTGGATGTTCATCTCATGACTTTTACCCTTTCTTCACTTCTAATAGAAGCATTTAAGGCCATCAATCTCCCTTGAAATATGGCTTCTATGGCATCTCCCGAGTTTTAACATGAGGCATGTTCCATATTCAATGCTAAACAATTTAAATATCCATCAATTATCCATTAAATATCCGTTACATATCCATTAACTTTGACCCATGAGTTATTGAGAGAGCTGTTTTTAAAGTTTCAAGTATATGTTAAAATTTTTTTAATGTTTATTTTTGAGAGAGAGAGAGAGAGACAGAGAGCAAGTGGGGTAGGAGCAGAGAGAGAAGGAGACACAGAATCCAAAGCAGGATCCAGGCGCTGAGCTGCCAGTAGAGAGCCTGATGCAGGGCTTGAGCTCATGAAATGGGAGAGCATGACCTGAGCCCAAATCAGATGCTTAACCGACTGAGCCAACCAAGTGCCCCTGAAATATATGTTTTAAAAATGTATCTCTCAGGGGCGCCTGGGTGGCTTAGTCGGTTAAGCGTCCGACTTTCGCTTAGGTCATGATCTCGCGGTTCGTGGGTTCGGGCCCCGCGTCGGGCTCTGTGCTGACTGCCAGCTCGGAGCCTGGAGCGTGGTTCAGTCTGTGACTCCCTCTCTCTCTGACCCTCCCCCGCTCACACTGTCTCTCTCTCTCTCTCCTAGAAATAAATAAAAACATTTAAAAAAAAATGTATCTCTCAAGGCACCTGGGTGGCTTAGTCAGTTAAACGTCTAACTCTTGTTTTTGGCTCAGGTCATGCTCTCATGTTAGTGAGTTCAAGCCCTGCATTGACAGCACAAAGGCTGCTTGAGATTCTCTCTCTCCCTCTCTCTCTGCTCCTCCCTAACGTGCACATGCAAGCTCTCTCTCCTAAAATACATAAACATTAAACAGATTTTCTTAAAGAGACAATGAAAATGAGAAAGAGACTATTGAAAAGTACAAAGGGAATTTTAAAAAAAGAACTAAGTAGAACTTTCTTTTTAAGTAGGCTCCATGCCCAACATAGGTGGAGCTTGAACTCATGACCCTGAGATCAAGAGTCACATGCTCCACCAACTGAGCACCAGGAACCCCAATTAGAACTTTAGAACATGAAAACAATGGTGGATGTGTTAAGCAGGAGATTATAGGGAATTTGAAGAGCAAATTTGTCCTTTGGACTCGAAGCTATTACACAGTGTATAACACAGAGACGATGAGATAGAAATATCAGAGAGTGAACCCCCAAAGTGAGAAAGTTTAGTATATGCCTACCTGTCACCCAAAAAGAAAAGATGGAAGAAAATGGAGGAGAGGAAATATTTGGAGAGACAAAAGCTGAGAAATTAGAGAAAAAAGCACATAGACACATCTGTGCGAATGTTTCTATGAATACTCACCATAGCTCTCTGGAGGCCCATGGAGCCTAGCTAGGTAAAGGACCCCTGTGTATCAGGCACTGATAATTGCCTATTCACATTCTTTTTCCTGTTTTCCCTATTAACGACCCTAAGTTTATTTGGGGTAGCAGCCACCTTGTTCCTCAGGAGGCCATGTGACTCAGTTCTGGACGATGAGATAAAAAGCTTTGGGGAAAGAAATAAACTCAGTTGATGTGCATCTTTTACCTTCTGCCCTTAAGCATCCTGCTTGGAACTTGGTAATGTCCGGAGGCTTGGCAGCCATCTTATGACCATGTGGAGGGAAGCTCATGCCAAAGATGGTCAAATGGAAAATAGAAAGCCCAAATGCTATTTGTGGACTGACTACTTCCACATTTGAGGTATAAGAACAATAACTCCCTTTTGGTAAAGCCACCACGACTAGATTTCTACTAAACCGATCCTTACTGCCTTCCATCTACCCACAGCACCAGACAGTCTGTAGACCAAGGAGAAGTAGAACGTAACAGATCCGTAAATATCTGTGCTCACTTTAGACCTCAGCCTTTTAAGAAGTGGTGACGATTTCTTGTCCGATGACACCATTCTCAGCCTGCAGAAAAAGCAAGGATAGTGAGAAAACCATTTTAAGCAGGAGTTTTATCTCTACCACCATAAACCTTTTTTTAGAATGGTATTCTTTTAGGAAAATGTTCTCTTGCCATCTTGGACTCCTTCTTCTTCTTGAACCGCACCCAAACCACAAAGCGCAGACCGAGCGGACACTGACATATGGCGAAGGTCTGTGCTTCTTTCACCTTCATGCCTGATCTGTTTGGTTTCTGTCTTCCTCCTCCCACCCCTCATTTTCATTCCTCTTCCTCCCCCTTGTCTTTCCCATGTCTACCCCTGAACCCCAACCCACCATCTGGTTGCTACTCAGCCCAGGGGAAGGTATGGCTGCTCTGGCTCTGAGGCTTCTGGTAAGATCAGGACACGGTATCATGTCAAAGCCTCTCACTGCTGTATCTTGAAACTTACCCACTGGTGGCCGCCCCGCTCAAGGAGAGAAGTCAGGGCACAGAGTCATGCCAGTGCCTTTTTCAAAATGAGTAATTCACCTGCCGTACTGAATAAGAGCCTCCAGATGTCGTAAAATCACAGTGCAAAGAATTAGGTAGGTCTTCATTTTCTTTTCTTTTTCCTTTTTTTTAAGTTGAAGGTTTTTTTTAATTTTTAAAAAATGTTTTATTTATTTTTGAGAGAGAGGTAGAGACAGTGTGAGCAGGGAAGGGTCAGAGAGAAAGGGAGACACAGAATCTGAAGATAGGCTCCAGGCTCTGAGCTGTCAGCACAGAGCCCGATGAGGGGCTCGAACCCACGAACCGTGAGATCATGACCTGAGCCGAAGTCGGACGCTTACCCGACTGAGCCACCCAGGTGCCCCAAGGTCTTCATTTTCAAACATGGCATTGATAAGATGATACCAGTCTTGTTGTTATATACAACAGCAGCAATCATTTTATTCTCTCAGGCTTTCTTTTTTTTTTTATTCTTTTTTTTTAAATGTTTATTTATTTTTGAGAGAGACAGAGTGCAAGTCAAAGAGGGGCAGAGAGAGAGGGAGACACAGAATCGGAAACAGGTTCAGGCTCCAAGCTGTCGGCACAGAGCCTAACGTGGGGCTTGCACCTACGAACCATGAGATCATGACCTGAGCCAAAATCGGATGCTTAACCAACTGAGCCAGCCAGGCGTTCCTCTCAGGCTTTCTTAATAAGTCACTTGCTCCAAGAATTGCCCATGAAGGTCTTAGGTGAGAGCCACATAGATGTCTCCCTCTTTTAGGAAATCTGATGTCGCATACATCGAGGCTTCTAGTCATGCCAATGTGTGCCATAAAAGCCTTTTGATGTAAATATGGCAAAGGAATCTGCTTGGGAAGCAGACATATCTGTCCCTCTCTCTTTTCCCACTTATATGAAGGAAGGACAGTGAAAAGAAGAAAATGCAGTCCAGTTTTTTTTTTTAAGTTTATTTATTCATTTTGAGAGAGACAGAGACAGAGAGCAGGGGAGTGGCAGAGAGAGGGAGAGAATCCCAAGCACACTGGGCACTGTCAGCATGGAGCCCGATGCGGGGCTTGAACTCACAAAACACGAGATCATGACCTGAGCCGAAACCGAGAGTCTGATGCTTAGCCGACTGAGCCACCAGGTGCCCTCAACATGGTCCACTTTTAAGATGAGCAGACCCCATGGGTGAGCAGGGAGGTAGGGACTTGCACCCACTCTTGAGACTTGGAAGGCTGCTCTGGAGGTCCAGCTGTACTAGGGAATTAAACCCTTCTGGAAATTGCCAGTGTTTGGATTAGAAACAGTGATAAAAGCCCTTGTGCCATGATTTCTAAGCTAAAGCCTATGTTCAAATTCCTTTGAAGAACGATTCAATGATTCTTTAAAAAACAAATGTTGTCTTTAAAATTTGGAAAATACGATAGTCAGAGGGGTCCTGAAATCTAGTCATCCTTCCTTCTCCCAGAATTGCCTCCCCACCACAAAGCAAAGAACCGGAAATACCTGCCAAAAACAAGTCAATTATTCTGAAAATCAATTAAATTATTTATACCCTTTGAAATCAGCATTTCAAAGGGAAGCCTAGAGAAAGTCACTTAGAAGCCATGGTATTGAACAGCTTATTAGTTAAATCAGGCTCTTTGTCTTTCTGTTTTGCTAATGGTGTGGAGTTTTTTTTTTTTTTTAAATATTTTTATTT
>NW_027529175.1:1430979-1472160 GCF_008692635.1 Crocuta crocuta
TTTTTTTTTTAAATATTTTTATTTATTACTAGGAGAGAGAGAGAGACAGCGTGAGTAGGGGAGGGTCAGAGAGAGAGGGAGTCACAGACTCTGAAACTGGCTCCAGGCTCTGAGCTGGCAGTCAGCACAGAGCCCGACGCGGGGCTCGAACCCACGATCCGCGAGATCATGACCCAAGCGAAAGTCGGATGCTTCACCGACTAAGCCACCCAGGCGCCCCTAGACTTTTGACTTTCCTAATCATTAACTTCGGCTGCCTACGGAGATCCCACTGGACTTGATGTGTTCCTACTTTTTTGAGTGACATTTCCCCCAGTTTAATGGCCTAAAAGCATAATGAGGTGACTGAATCACAAATAATAATAATGTTAAAAATCTAGTCAGGAACAAAACCAGGCTCATTACCATGAAGAAGCAGCATTCTGATGAGGAAAGGAAATCACCCCCGAACAGGGAAGAATACATAATAACTGCTGTGTGTGTGCACTGCTTCCTTCATGCTGGGCACTAGTCTAAGCACTCCTACTAAAAACATTTTACAGGGGAGGAAACTGAGGCACAGAGAGGTTAAGTAATTTGCTTAAAGTCACACAGTGAGGAAGTGGCCAAGTTGGTAGGTAACCGAGGCAGCCTGGCTTGGGCCTGGACTGCCTCGGCCCTTTTAATGAAGAGGAATGGGAAGGTCGGGGAGAGAAGTTAAATGCACATAAAGACTAGGGCATTAATATTTGTAAATGCACGTTGATCAGTGTATCAAATAACCATAGACTAGATAGATGGTTTAAAATAATGGATATTTCTTCTCTTCCGGGGCTCTGGAGGCCAGAGTCCAAGATGAAGGTGTTGGCAGGGCCATGCTCTTCCCGATGGCTCTAAGGGAGGCCCCCTCCTTGCCTCTCCCAGCTTGTGGAGGCTCCGGGTGTTCCTTGGCCTTTGGTGGCACAACTCCAATCTCTGTCTCCACCTCTGCGTCACTTGTCGTTGGCTTAGGGCGCACCTGGAGAACCCAGGATGATCTCACCTCAAGATCTTCAACTTCATAACATCCACAAAGGCCCTTTTTCCAAATAAACCACGTTCTCAGGTTCTAGGGGCTAAGATGGGAATGTATTATTTGGCGGGCCACCGTTTAACCCACTACAATCAATTACAACCCACTGCATCTTCACGATTTTGTAAGAAACAGAAAACTCGCCTCGACCTGGCTGACACAACAAAGTAGATCTACTGGCCCACTTAGCTGAACAGTCCAGGGGGCCTCTCTAGCTTCAGGCAAGGCAAGCGGTGCAGGACTGGCTCTGTTTCCAGGCAGACTCTCCCCCTACCTTCTTCAAAGGCTGTGAGCAGCTCCTGGGGTCACATCTTTCCTTGTTCAAGCCCACACGGATGAGAGAAGTTTCTCCTGCGCAGAACCCCCCAGTTCCTGCGCCTCCCGTCAGCTCTAAGGTCCGTGCCCATCGGTAGCCCTAGCCCTGTGACGGGGGGGAGGCATACTGGCTGTCCTAATCCAATCAGGAACCGCGTCTGGGGATGCAGATGATGTCCCCCACTCAGGATACATGGCCGAGGGTGGGAGTGTCCCCAGCTTAAAATCAAGGGACTGTTAGGAGATGACCAACACACGTCCACTCTGGGTCCTTAGTTCTTGCTTGAACCTTCTCAGGTGGGTGTGGCTTCTTTCATTTTACAGCTGCTGAAATGAAGGTTCAGAAAAATGGGTCAACTTGGTTCAAGTCACTCGCTAGTAAAAGGGGCCAAACCGGGATTGAAATTCAGCTCTACTTGGGAGCGGAGCCCCTCCTCAGCAAGCAGCCACCCCGCAGGGTCCCGTCTCCTTTCTGCCTTCTAGCAAGCTTCCTGTAGTCTCCTTGGAGCGATGCCATGACGGATAAGTGTGGGTTAGCTGAACATGAAAATAAAAACTGTGAAGGGAAATAACAACCAGGTAGCTCTCCAGAGGACTAATGGAAGGGTCTGAGACAAAAGATGACCAAACACAAAAATTAAATACTATCTCGCCTTGTACCTAGTTTAACAGCTATTGATAGTCCCATTGCATACTGGGACAGTCTCCTAATGCGCTGGCGAACTTAGCTGAAAAGCCATATTCAGAGAGTGGACGTATCTTCTCTCCTGGCCTCTTTGGTCTCGGCTGCAGAAACGACATGATGAAGGGGACAGCATCATTCTGAGGGCGGGGCTGCCAGATGCACCTGCTGTGCACTCCATCACCTGCGGAAGTCAGCCTGTGGAAACATGGCTACCCTGGCAAGTGGAAGACAAAGTGTAACCAGAGCACCAAGTCTAAACGATGGGGCATTGCTGGGAGCCAGTGAAATTGAGGCACCTTGCACTTGGGTACCGCACACTCAGGCTCGGATCCCGTGAAGGAAGGACCTCTAATCCAAGGGGGCAGCTGTTGCAGAATCCAGTTCATCTTCATGATTCCAAGGATTACGGGTGCCTGAGTGGCTTGGTGGGTTAAGCGAGGGACTCTTGGTATCAGCTCAGGTGTTTTTATTTTTTTAATTTTATTTATTTATTTATTTATTTTTACAAATAGTTTATTGTCAAATTAGTTTCCACATGGTATCAGCTCAGGTCTTGATCTCACAGTCGTGAGTTAGAGGCCTGCATCAGGCTGTCGTTGTCAGGGCAGAGACTGCTTGGGATTTTCTCTCTCCCCCTCTCTCTGCCCCTCCCTTGCTTGTTCTCTCTCTCTCTCAAAATAAAAATAAACTTAAAAAAAAAAGATTTTGGGGCACCTGGGTGGCTCAGCGGGTTAAGCATTCCACTTCGGCTCATGTCATGATCTCGCAGTTTGGGAGTTCCAGTCCCGCGTCAGGCTCTGTGCTGACAGCTCGGAGCCTGGAGCCTGCTTCGGATTTTGTGTCTCCCTCTCTCTCTGCCCTTCCCTTGCACTCTCTCTCTCTTTCTCAAAATAAAAATAAACTAAAAAAATAAAAATAAAAAAGACTTCAGGGCGCCTGGATGGCTCAGTTGGTTGAGCATCTGACTTTGACTCAGGTCATGATCTCACAGTTGGTGGGTTCAAGCCCCGCATCAGGCTCTGTGCTGACAGCTTGGAGCCTGGAACCCGCTTTGGATTCTGTGTCTCCTTCTCTCTCTCTGGTTCCTCCCCTAATTGTGCTCTCTCTCTCTTTCTCAAGAATAAATAAACATTAAAAAAAAGATTTCAAGGATTTGTTGCACAATAAATGTCTGGTTTTAAAAAAGTGTGACATTCAGTAGATTAATGTCTGCTTTCCGCATTGTATCAGCGAGAGAATGAATTCTCTTCAGGACTTTCGGAGTATGGCTCCTTCGTCATTTGCTCCAACAGAGGCAAGCCAGTCATTCTGGTATCACGGGCATGAGAAGTGATGGCAGGATCCAGTCATGGGGAGGGCAGAGTTTGCCAGCACAGAGACATTGTGATTTTTACAGAACCTATTAATCAAGAAGGAGCTTTAAAGGTTTTCCAGCTCATCCTTTTACTGAACATAGAGATCCCCTTTCCTTTAGGACACAACACTGTGAATGTATGAAATACCACTGAACTGTACACTTAAAGACGGTGAAGATGGTACATTGGTTTGTGAATTTTACCACAATTAAAAAAAAAAAACCGGAATCTATATTTTTTGTGTAAGTTTTCTTATGGGGCCAAGCCTGGGCTAGAACATTGCCTGGTGCCTATGACACAGCAAAATGGGTGTCAGAGGATCTGATAAGAGTGTTCAAACCCAAACAAGTGTCCGTCTTGTTCTGTTATCAGAATTGCAAATGTTATCAGGATGGCAAAAGTCACAATTACTTAAAATAAAAAATTACTTAAAAATAAAAAAATTGGGGGGCACCTGGGTGGCTTGGGTGCCTGGCTGCCTCAGTCAGCTAAGCGTCCAAGTTTGGCTCAGGTCATGATCTCACAGTTTGTGGGTTTGAGCCCCTCATTGGGCTCTGTGCTGACAGCTCAGAGCCTGAAGCCTGCTTTGGATTCTGTGTCTCCCTCTCTCTTTGCCCCTATTTATTATATAGTAATAAACATTAAACAATATTTTAAAAAAGAAACCCTTTAAAAAATCAAAAAATGGGGAGATGGGTGAGGCAGTGGCGGTCTCATGTTGGCAGGTCCTTTTTTACTGTCGAGTTACCCGGGGGGTTTGGTGAGCTCAGGATCTCATGCTTCTGGGGGGCTATGCCTTCCCCTCTAGGCCCTTAGCCCAGTGAACTCTTAATTATCTATATATTGCTCCGTGTTCCCCACCAGAATGGGAAAGGTGAGAGCAGAGCCTACGTTCAACCCCTAGGGTGTGATACCTAATGCTTGGTATACAGTAAGCACTCATTATGTGTTTGCTGAAGGAGTAATGAATACCCCTGCCCCAAGGCAGAATGTACTGCTCTAGTGATTATAGACTTGGCATTTCCCTTCCCTTGGCTCTAGCACTGGGGAGTCGCTGCTAATTTCTTTCTTTTTGCTGCCCTTTTCCTAAAATGAAAGTAGAGAAGTTCCTTTGGGGCACATAGTCCTTCCTCCGCTCACCAGGGTCATTTGTTAGACCCTAGCTTGCTTTTACATTCTGTTTAGTCAGACCCAGGTGACACACCTACAGCCATGATTAATTCCAGCAAAGTTCTGCTTTGATTTAGAAGACACCTCTTCCCTGAAGGAGCGGGTCTAATCTCATCCCATTAGGTAAGGCTCTTACTAGTTTAAATCCTCCCCGGGAAACTGGATCTTTCCGTGGTGAGGGGCCTCCACCCCGGGAGGAAGAGAATGCACCTAAGAGGAACTGGCAGGAGAGGGGACAGTGTGTGTGAGGCCAAGGATGGGCTCTCTGTCCGCTTTCTCCCCTTTCTCCCTCATGCCAACCCTGGCCAGCGCAGGGGTCACGCTGCTGTCTCTGCCCCTCTCAAGAAGAAGCCGTGACGCACTTACTCACACTGCAGTGATAGACAATGTGTCACAGCCTCTTCAAAAGACGCATTGTCATTCTGCAAAACCTAATAAATTGATAAATCTAGGCAATTGCCATGGGCGGCTGCTAACATCACAAAAAGAGAGACAATCAAGACTTGTGAGAAGAACAGCACCACCTAATCGTGACCAAAAGGAAAAAAAAAAATCAAACCCGAATGTGACCAGGTCTCTATAACTAAGGGACATTTTACAGAAAATAAAGGCGATAGAGGAACACATTCAAGAGCCAGCACAGGATGTGACCAGCACAATCTGTACCCTGGGAAATGTTGTGGGGCTAATGAGCCAGTTTCTTAACAGAGCAAGAATCCGACATGTCAACCTATCACGCGTATGGGTCTTATTGATTCTGATTCAAATAATTTTTTTTAAAAAAAATTGAGGCGCTAACAATGATGGGAATTGAACACTGACTAGATATTTCATTCTATTAAAGCATGATTGTTCATTGAGAGGAGTGAAAATAGTATTGTGGTTATTTTTCTAAGAAGAATCCTCATCCTTTAGATAGATATCCTGAATTTGCAGATGAAAGAATATGAAGGTCTGAGATTTGCTTCAAAATATCATGGGGTGGGATGCCTGCATTCAGTTAATTATTAAGTCCTGTACATTTTTTTCTTCTAAATATTTCTCAAACTCATCCTTTCATTTTTCCTTGAGGTCCCTTCCAACTGGGTTCCCTGTTCCTTTAAAACATTTGTTTTAGTGCTTATTTATTTTTGAGAGAGAGACACAGAGCGCAAGCAGGGGAGGGGCAGAGAGAGGGAGACACAGAATCTGAAGCAGGCTCCAGGCTCTGAGCTGTCAGCACATGGGGCTCGAACTCATGAATCACAAGATCGTGACCTGAGCCAGAGCCGGGTGCTTAACGGTCTGAGCCACCCAGGTGCCCCTGGGTTCCCTACTTCTAATCTCAACCCCCTTGAACCCCTCCCCCCTCAGCAACCATAGCAATCTATCTAAAACGACCATTTCATTCTCCTCCTTAAAACCTTCCAGTGGCTCCCCGCTGCCTTCAAGGCTCCCCATGGTCTGCTCTTACTCTCCATCAGTCTCACCTCCTGCTGTTCCCTGCCCCCCCTGGTAACGTGGACAACTGCTTGTAGTTTCTCTATACGCCAGACCTCCAGCCAGCACCACCCCCTTTCACCTCGCCTGGCTAATGCCTCTCTTCCAGGCTCAGTGTAGGTATTACCTCCTCCAGGGAACATTCTTTGTCTCCTTTCAACTTCCCCTTCTACCCAAGACTGGCGGTTGGTTTGGGAACTCATCTACACTTGAACTTACTACATGGCACTATAATTATTTGTTCTCATGTCTTCCTACACCCTTTAGACTGTGAGCTCCTTGAAGTGAAGGGTCCTTACTCATCCATTCATCTCTTTGGTCCCGATAACTAGCATAGGGCCAGGTCCACAGTAGGTGCTCAGTTAAGTTTCTGGGACAGGACGGTACTTACTTAACACAGGTGATTCAGCCTCCAGTGAGTGAATTTCAGAGAGTAACAACAGCAACTGATAGAGGATGTCTTCCTGGTGTCCTTCAAAATCCACAGCTGTCACCAACTGTGCCTAAATATACAGCCTGGCTGGCAGGCAAGGGTAAAATAGCAGGATTAGGAAGGCGTTTCTCTTAGAATTAGTTGGGGAAACAAACTCACCATCTATGGGAGTTTGAGTATTTCCTTAAGCAGGTATCAGTAGGTAACAAATGGAGTTTACAACTGATGTCATTTAATGAACCTTTTTCTTTTTTTTAATATTTATTCATTTTTGAGAGACAGAGCATGAGCAGGGGAGGGGCAGAGAGAGAGGAAGAGAGACACAGAATCTGAAGGAGGCTTCAAACTCTAAGCTGTCAGCACAGAGCCTGATGCGGGGCTCAGACCCTTGAACCACGAACTCATGAGCTGAGCCAAAGTCGGACGCTTAACCTACTGAGCCACCCAAGCGCCCTATAAACCTGCTTTTTAACTTATATTCCAGCTTCCACAATTCCCTCACACAGTCTATTCTTCATATTGGTTGTATCACTCAGTTCTCGAATTCTCCTTTCGTGCTCCCGGATCAATTTATCTCTCTTTTCCTCAGTTTCCTCTTTTTCTGTAATTGTGTCCTCCAATTCACCTCTTTTCCTCTCTGCCTATTCAGTCTGTGCATTGGATGCCTCCATTTTATTATGCATCTCATTTATAGCATTTTTTAATTAATCACAACTATTTTTAAGGTCCATAGTCTTTGTAGCAATAGCTTCTCTGATGTCTTCCATGCCTTTTTCAAGCCCAGCGATTAATTTTATGACTATTGTTCTAAATTCGTGTTCAATTATGTTGCTTATATCTGTTTTGAGCAGTTCTTCAGCTGTCACTTCTTCCTGAAATTTCCTTAGAGGAGAGTTCTTCCCATTTCGTCATTTTGGCTAGCTTTCTGTTTCTTGTCAGTTTGAAAGGCTTCTTATGCGCTCTGCACCTGTGAGTACTGCTCTATTAAAGAAGGCTCATTGAATGTCCAGGGCCTGTCCATTCAGGAAGTGTTCTTTTAATGGTGTCTCTTGGTCTCTCTTGTTGAGACTTTGGTTATTTTATTTCCCTACTCGTAGTGATAGTTGGGACTCTCTACCATGTGTACTTTGGCTTGTTTCTTGAGGTAGCCCTATGAGGCTGTCTTCTTAGTGGACTCTGTTTCTCTTCCTCCGAGACTCCTATGGTTCAGTGTCGTATGGCTTCAGGTCTTCTCTGTTTGAGACATGCGGGTGAGCAAAATGTACGGAGCTCCCTACTTCTCCGCCATCTTGCCCCATATCTATTCTTCATATTGGAACCAGAGTGAGTCTTTTACATGTAAGTCAGAAACTGAAAGGATATTTATTACTTATACCATCATAAATTCAAGGTACAGTGTAAAGACACTCTGTATTTCGCCATTTCACTAGTGTTCCTTTGATATATAAGAAATGATAGAAGTCAGAAAACCAGCTACCAGCCTCTCCTATTACGATCATCTGCTTTACTCCAAGTCTATTGACTGAAATGCTAACCACACCAAAAAATATCTTCACAGCAACATCTCGACTGGTGTGTGTGTGTTTTTTTAATATTTATTTATTTTTGAGAGAGAAAGAGATAGAGTGTGAACAGGGGAGGGGCAGAGAGAGAGGGAGACACAGAACCCGAAGCAGATCTCCAGGCTCTGAGCTGTCAGCACAGAGCCTGATGTGGGGCTCGAACTCACGAACGGTGAGATCATGACCTGAGCCGAAGTCGGTCACTGGGTGATTGAGCCACGTAGGTGCCCCACCCTTGCCAGCCTTTTGACAAGACCTTGCGGTCCACAAAGAGGACTTAGAGAGACAGGGAGGGAAACTGACCACCACAGCTACTCCTTCTTCACTGAGAAAGTAATACCAGAAAGAACAGAACCTGAAAACAGTTTTTGCAAATGTGGATGTTATAAATGTGTTCATACTTAATCAACTTAAAAAAAAGGTGGGGGGGCACCTGGCTGGCTCAGGCAGAAGAGCTAGAAGAGGGTGTGACTCTTGATCTCAAGGTTGTGGGTTCAAGTCCCATGTTGGGCATAGAGATTACTAAAAAAAATAAATAAACTTAAAAAAATGTTTTAATGTGTTCACATTGGTCTGAAAGCCATCTATTCAATAAGTGTTTTTTGAGCAAATGAATAATCGTATCCTGATTCCCTCTAGGTGTAGGTACTGGGATTAGTGCCATAGATCATTTTGGCCCAAGGGTATTAAAATATGCAATTCTTTATGTGCCATCTTTTTTAGTTTTACATCTAATGCTTTAGAAGGACAAAGACACTGTTGAGGGCCAGGGGAACCGGCTCTCAGTAAGCCTACCAACGTCCCTGGGGAATCTGGAGCCATCGTGAAGAGACAGCACTACCCCTGCCTTCTCCACACCACCGGCCTGGACGGGGTTTCAGTTACTATAGCTACAAGCCCGTCTCGTAGGGAGCACAGCACACCACGTGGCAGGCTCCCTATAAAGGCCATGCTGGTCATATGAGCTGTAGATCGCTGCCTAAATAGAGATAATTTCTCTTGTAACTTATAATTAATGAAGTGACACTCAATAGCGTGAACGTGACAGAACAAGATACAATACACATAATGGGTCTGCTTCTGTCAGATGAAAATAAACAAGCTAGTCCATTATGAGAGCCAAGAGGAAACACAAAGCTGGACTCTGTAATTATTTGTTCATTGTGGAACATCTTTAGCTATTGGACATGGCATGCTTCTGGAAGGCACATGCAGGAGACGTGTTGGGGGAATCAAAAAACCCCAGCCCCGTTCAGATGGGGAATCAGAGTGAGTTTGTTCCTCCATCTAATAAACAAGAATGACATATCTGCACAATGCCTTTTAATTTCACTACATTTTCTTGCACGGTTGAATTTAATCTAAGCCTCTACCATTCTTCTGAGGCTGTTAAGTACAACGCCCACTCCTATTTTCAGCAGATGTCCATTTAAACCCGAGCTTCAAAGATGCCATGTGGTTTGCCCAAAGCCACCCAGATGATTAGTGAAAGGACAGAGGAGGCAGCTGGGACTTGAACCCACATCTCCCAGCCCTACATCCGGTGAGCTTGCCAATCCATTCCAGGTATCATTAAAAAAAATAACTTTCCTGTCTGAATCTTTGGGGAAACAACTTAGATGAAATGATTTTCTAGAAGCAAATATCATGGCAGGGATCACAGAACTCACGGAGAGGGCCACATGAGAGGATTTCACAAACCAGTAGCTCAGCGCCCTAAGCTCTATGGCAGATTTATCAAGAGGAATCAGGCTTTGGCATTTTTGAGGGGAAAAAAATTAATGATATGCTAAGTTGGTGAGAGGATTTAAAAAATTTTTTAAAAAAGTGTTTATTTTTGAGACAGAGCGAGACAGAGTGCTAGCGGGGGAGGGGCGGAGAGGGAGACACAGAATCCAAAGCAGGCTCCAGGCTCTGAGCTGTCAGCACAGAACCCAACGCGGGGCTCAAACCCACGGATCATGAGATCATGACCTGAGCCAAAGTCGGATGCTTAACTGACTGAGCCATGCAGAGGCCCAGGTGAGAGGATTTTTCCCCCCTGAATCTTTTTCCTTTCCTCCTGAATTAAATTAAATTCCGATATTCATACTGAAGCAATGCATCTGTTCCTGAGTAAAATAAAGGACCCTCTAAAGGCATAAAAACTATTAAATCATAGCAGAGAGATACAAAATAAAAATATTATAGTCCCCTCATCTCTCTGTAGAATCTCTGGCCCTAGCTAAGAAAAATAGCCAACACTTACATGACACTTAGCGTATACCAAGCACTGTTCTATGCACTTTACATATATTAACTCATTTAATCTTCCCCCAAATCCTAGGACAAAGGAACTATTATTATCTCGACTTTGTGGATGGGGAAACTAAGGTGAAGTAGCTTGCCTGAGGTCATATAGCCAGCTGTGTTCAAGCTGAGATTGGAGCCTGAGCCAGTCCAGGTCTTAACCACAAGAGCAAGTCTGAGATGTATTTGACTCTTCCAGCAAGGAGCAAATTGGACAGAAAACTCCTGGGTTTTCTCCTCACCTAGTCTCTGGTCCCTAATTTGTGAGATGTGGAGTTCCCCAGCACTCACTGGGCTACATTAACAATGTGATGAGGGGCGCCGGGGTGGCTCAGTCGGTTAATCATCTGACTTTGGCTCAGGCCATGATCTCGTAGTTTGTGGGTTCGAGCCCCATGTCAGGCTCTGGGCTGACAGCTCAGAGCTTGGGGCCTGCTTCTCTGGTTCTCCCCCACTCACACTCTGTCTCTTTGTCTCTGTCTCTCAAAAACAAACATTAAAAAACAACAACAACAATGTGGTGGACCATTAAAAATTATGCGTACTGAACCATGTCATAACATGGGAACTAGGTATAACCTGATGTAGAGTAGCACACATATGATGCAAAATTGACCATTGGCGCTATGTTTTAAGACTATACTTACATACATCTCAATGTTAGCTTTACACATACACACACATAAATGCAAAAACAAAGAAATGAGAATGCACTAAATATTAACAATGGGCTGTTTTGTTGAGGAGGGGGATAGAACCCTGGGTGATTTTTTTTTTTCTTTATCCATTGATCTACTTGGCCCAAGTTTTCTTCAGTGAGGAAATCTGCATAATGAAGATATGAAATTTTAAGTCATGTCACAGTTGGGAGTAACATAGGTAAAAGCTGCCCGAGAGTAAGGAGTGTAGACTAGAAACAATGTCAAAGTTCAGGTTCTATAACAGGATTGGGTGTTGAACTTGGAATTCGATGGGGGCTAGCCTGGGAAGAAAGTATAATAAGGGGACACGGGGGTGGCACACAACCCTAATAGTCATTCAGAGGATGGCACAGGTACCACAGTGGGACGTGTGGCCAGGTGTCATATTGCCCACAGCCCCACATGAGCCGGAGAACCCAGTCTTCTTTCCTGCTGCCTGGTTCTACATGCTGAGACAGGGTGGTTTCACAGTCAACTGAGAGGGCACATCTCTGACTCTCACGGCTGAATCTAAGTGTTCCTTGTCACCTTCCTGCCTGTTTGGCGGCAGCCAGAGGAGAGGGAAGAGGAAGAACATATCTATGCTCTGCAACCGATCCCCTGCTGTTAGTAAATTACACCTCCTGACAGTGCACAAAAGTCCTCACATCAAATCTCTGGCCGCTGATGCTATTTCTTTTTCAAAGCTCAACCGTTCGTTGCAGAGACAGGCTTAAACTCAGGAACATGACGATGTGTGTAACTCAGTGTCAGCTTAATCCACAGAGAGCTTCTGTGTTGGAATGTGCAATGAAATAAAGGCCAGTCTCCGTTCTGGTGGTCCTTCCAGTTTAGCTGCAGGAAGACATGGCAGCACAGGAAGATTTATAGATACTAATTCTCAAGTACATAAAAGGAAACAACATTGTGTGGCTGATTGCCTTCCACAATGACTGTAAGCTTTTTGGGGGCTATGATTGTCTCATGTTTCTTCACACATCCTGCGGTGATTCCACAGTGCCTTGAATACAGTTAGGTAATGTTCAGTAAATGTTTTGGACTAGAAAGTTTATGTCAGTCCTAAATGTATAGCACTGTTGCCTTCTTTTTTTCCTATTGTTTTTGTTTTAGAGAGAAAGAGAATGTAAGTAGGGAGAGGGATAGAGAGAGAATCTTAAGCAGGTTTCACGCTCAGTGTGGAGCTCCATGTACGGTTCGATCCCATTACCCTGGATCATGACCTGAGCTGAAATCACGAGTCCGACACTCAAGTGACTGAGCCACCCAGGTGTCCTTACCCTGTTGCCTCCTTAGCCAGCAGGTGCCTCTGTCGTAAGGAAGGTGAGGTGCTTCCTCTCTGCAGACACGGTTGAGATAACCTAACTTGAACCTGGCTACCGGGGACGAAGGGAGAAAAGCAGATTTTCATCATTCTTTGGAAAACAAGGACCCAAAGTCAGGAGCGTCTTGATTAAATTTAAAATAGCAGGGCCTTTCACAAGGATCTTCTAACTTAAACTTTCAGGATTTCTTTTCCTTAGAAAAGGAGATTTTAAAAAATCTTTTTTTAATGTTTATTTACTTTTTTTAGCTGGATTTTTAAAAAATTTATTTCTAGGAGAGAGAGAGAGACAGCGTGAGCAGGGGAGGGTCAGAGAGAGAGGGAATCACAGACTCTGAAACAGGCTCCAGGCTCTGAGCTGGCAGTCAGCACAGAGCCCGATGCGGGGCTCGAACCCACAAACCGCGAGATCATGACCTAAGCGAAAGTTGGACGCTTAACCGACTAAGCCACCCAGGTGCCCCAATGTTTATTTACTTTTGAGAGAGAGACAGACAGAGTGTGAGCAGGGGAGGGCAGAGAGAGAGGGAGACACAGAATCTGAAGCAGGCTCCAGGCTCTGAGCTGTCAGCACAGAGCCCGATGCGGGGCTCAAACTCATGGACCATGAGATTATGACCCAAGCCGAAGTCAGACACTTAACTGACTGAGCCACCCAGGCACCCCAAAAAGGACATTTTAAAAAATGTGCCTTGAGATTCCTCAATAAAAAGGCTAGATGAACATTACTTAGGAAATAAGGAATCAAAAACATGGATGACTCTGAAGAAAATAGATTGATTTAAATTCCTAGAAGGGAATTGTTAGGTCATATACTAAACTCTTGATGGTAGTTATTTCTGGGTAGAAGGCATACATTTGTATTGTCGGAAGCCTGGACAACCAGAATGCATTCATGTATAACTTTTGCCAAAAAGCAGGAGGGAGAAGGGAGAGGGGGAGGGGCAGGAGGAGAGGCTGCTGTCATTGGTAAGGAAGGTCAGGTAATGTGTTATTTAAATGGGTGCAGAGTCATGATTCAACAATACAGTTCTGGGTTCTGTTGCTAATGAAGAAAGAGGAAATGCTAGTAGTGAGCAACTGAGTAATCTCTGCTTCAGGGAAGAAAACACAGGCAGAATAAAAGGAGTCATAAGTAGCACAGTGTAGCTGGAGGGTTAGGTGACATAAAGAAGCAATGCTTAGAGAGGCAGGGACTAGATGATCACCAAGCCAGCACGTCCCCTGTACCTGTTGAATCTTCTGAATCTACTGGCCTCTGATAAGTCTTGCGATTTGCTTTTTCTTTAAGCTCTCCAGGGTAATCTGGTTTAGGTTGGCTTGCTCCAGGCCAGTGGTTCCCAAATGGAAGGTTTGTACCCTTCAGGGGGCATTTGGTAACACATAGCTACATTTTTGATGGCCACTTGGAGTGGGTACTACTGACATGCAGTGGGCAGAAGCTAGGGGGTACTGCTAAGCACTACAGTGCACTGGGTGGTTTCTCCAACATGTCAACGGCGCCACTGCTGAGAAACCTTGCTCCAGGTAATGAGGAGCCATCGGAGATTTTTGAACAGTGAATTAATACCCATCCAAATTCCTATAAAATGGTTTCTATGAGCCAGGAACTGTTCTAGGCACTAGGGATAGAGTGGTGAACTAAACCAAGCCTTGTCCAGGAAAACCTAAAACTAGAGGAAAGAAACCATGAACAGATAAATAAATATAGATATAAAATATCAAGCAGTGAGAAGTGATATGCAGAAAAATAAATCAGGCTAAGGGAATAAGAAGTGGCTGGTGCTATTTTAGATACAGTGGCCAGGGAAAGCCTCTGAAGAGGATACCTGAGCAGTACTGAGTGAAGTGACCATGTAGGAAAGTGACAGAAAGAAGGGCGTAGGGCGTAGTGCAAAGAACCCAAGTAAGTAACTTGCTTGAGTTTTATGAGTGTGGCCAATGTGGCCAAATTTTCGTATGTGTGCGTGCGTGTGTGTGCGTGTGTGTGTGTGTGTGTGCGTGCACACAGGTGAGATGAGGTTAGAGAGGTAGCCAGGGGTAAGATCATGAGTGACCTTGGGGGCCATGCAAAGGACTCTGGACTTAGATATTCTAAGTTTGTTGGAAGTCACTGTAGGGATGAGTACAGAAGGAAGACAGGATCTGACATATATAAAAGGCTCTTTCTGGTTCCAATATTTGAAGAGAACGTGTGGGGGGACCATAGAAGCAAGGGGACCAGTTAACAAGGTACTGTTCTGGTCTGGACAAGAGCACTGGAGGCTTGGACTCAGTGGTAGAGGTAAAGGGGAAAAATGGAATGATTGCAATATATTCTGGAAAGATTTGTTATGGTGGGGTGGGGAGGAGAAAGAATGATTCCAAGATTTCTGGCTTGAGCAACTGAGTGAGTGGTGATGCCACTCATGGAGGAAAGGAACACTGGGAAAGGAGCAGCTTTTTTACACAGGATTAGAGACCAATTTTAATTTTTTAAAATGTTTATTTATTTTTGAGACAGGGTGTGACCTGAGGAAGGGGCAGAGAGAGGGATACACAGCATCGAAAGTAGGCTTCAGGCTCTGAGCTGTCAGCACACAGCCTGACATGGGGTTCGAACTCACAAGCCATGAGATCCTGACCTGAGCTGAAGTCGGACGCTGAACTGACTGAGCCACCTAGGCGCCTCTAGAGACCAATTTTAGACATATTAAGCTTTAAAAGATCACTAGACACCCAAGGGGAGATCACCTGTTCCACCAGGATCACCAATGTTTTCTATCCCAATAAATGTCACCACCATCCACCCAGACGTGGTGGTCATCCTTCAGTCACCCCTGTTTGGTCAAACCAGATATGTGACTCACTGCACACGTGGTAGCTGTCTTTAAAAATTAGAAGGGTTGTCACTGGAAGACTAGCGTGTCTTTATGGTTCCAATGGACAGAATTAGGACCAGAAGGTAAAAACCTCAGTGAGACAGATTTCAGCTCAATATGTGATAGTGAACTGTTCTAAATGTTCTAATTGTGCTTGAAAATGTATTTTCCAATTTGGGGGTGAAAAATTATGAGATATTGCTCAAATAGTCTTTAGCCTACTTAATCTTCATAAAGGGGATATGTTAAGACCTCCATGTGTTTATAGTGTATATCAATTTCTTTTCATAACTCTGACCACTTTATGTGTTTGAGTCCACGTTAGTAGGTACATCTAGGTTTAGGACTTTTACCTATCCCTAGTGATTTATCCATTTTACCATAATCTCGTGACTTTTCCTATCCTGCAAAATGCTTTTCCTTTAACATCAACCAGCTTTCCATTGGTTTAGTATTTGTTTGGTGTATCTATTTTCACCTCTTTACTTTCTACCTTTCTGCCTTATTTTAGCAGTGTCCTTTTGCTTGTATCTTTCTCCCAAAAGGTACCAGCTGTCTTGATTTCTAACACTGTTTTTGAGATTTATATAAGTGTAATCACACATTAAGTAAAGTTTTATATCTGGCCTCTTTTAGTCAACGTTGCATGGTTCATCCATGTTGCTGAATATAGCTATAATTTGTTCACTTTCATTGCTACATAACATTCTATTGCAGTAATTAATATGACAATTGTTTATTCAACAGTAGGTTGTTTTGATTTTATGGCTATTATGAATGAAGCTACTATGAACATTCACGTACTGGAGGAGGAAGAGAAATAGAGGGAGTTCAACTAATGAAAATTGACTAGGAATAGGGATGTGGTGGAGGGTACCTGTACAACCTCTGAAAAATAATTTTATTTATGATATAGTAATACCTCACACCTGACAGTGATTTGTTTAGAACAGAACTGAGCATCTAGGAAACAAAAGGCATTTAACCAAACAAGGTATTTATTCCTGTTTATTTACTCTTAATTTACAAAATCTTCTAAATATTTTGGTTCTTTCACATCCTGGACCTCAAGAGATTAGAAATTGCTTATTAGGGGCACTTGGGTGGCTCAGTTGTTAGGCGTCTGACTTTGGCTCAGGTCATGATCTTCCAGTTCGTGAGTTCGAGCCCTTCATCGGGCTCTATGCTGACAGCTCAGAGCCTGGAGCCTGCTTCAGATTCTGTGTTTCCCTCTCTCTGCCCCTCCCCTGCTTGTGCTCTGTCTCTATCTCTCAAGAATAAATAAACATTACAAAATTTAAAAAGATTGCCTATTAGAAGAGAATGTTCTCAGAGGCAGGCATATTAAGGTCAGAAAAAGTGCCAATTAACAGCGAGGGACAGGACAATCTGTATTTGTAAAAAGCAGACACAGATGTCCAAAATGCACAGCAGTTTGGAAGGATTCGTTGAAGGGCCAAACTATCCTATAACCTCCCAAAGACAACACCACATTATCAGCTAGCATGGTAATACATCACAATTATGTCCAGTTTGTAAAGATACAGTTGAATTGTATGTATTCTAATTATGCTTAAAGTAGTCAGGAATATTTAACATTTTAGAAAGATTTCTATACAAATGATTAAGATAAAACAAAGCAATAAATTAAAGCGTTTTAGTGGATGAAGAGGTAGCACTGCAAATGATGCTAGAAAAGCTGTTAGTGTACAATCACGTGCTCCTGAGCATGGCTAAAAGTGCTGAGTGCTCAGTCCAACTTAACGCACTGACCGCAAGCAAAGAAACAATGGAGGGAATCTACAAACAACCCACAGCTAACATCATTCTCAGCAGTGAAAGACCAAACGCTTTCTGTCCAAGGTCAGGAACAGGACAAATATGTCTGCTCTCACCATTTTTCTTTCTTTTTTTCTAAATTTGTTAACGTTTATTTACCTTTGTGTGTGTGCGTGAGAGAGAGATAGAGAGAGAGAGACAGACAGACAGCACAAGCAAGGGAGGAGAACAGAGAGGGAGACACAGAATCTGAAACAGGTTCCAGGCTCTGAGCTGTCACCACAGAGCCCGATGAGGGGCTTGAACTCATAAACCGTCAAGATCTTGACCTGAGCTGAAGTCAGAAGCTTAACTGGACTAAGCCACCCAGGCGCCCCATCTGCTCTCACTATTTCTCTTCAACATTGTACTGGAAGTTCTGGCCAAGCAATGAGGCAAGAAAAATAAACAAAAGACATGCAGATTGGAAAAGAAGAACTAAAATGTCCCAGGTGCTCAGATGATATCATCTTTATATAGCAGATGATATCATCTTTATATAGAAAGTATAGGAATCCACTAAAAAACTGTAAGAACTAGTAATTAAGTTCAGCAAGGTTGCAAGGTAGGAGACTAATATATAAAAGTTAATTGTGCGCACTTGGTAGGAGTACTCTCTCTCTTACATGGATGCTAGTAACTAAAATATCTGTTAAAGTCTGTTAGACAATGATACTCCCTGTGTTATATATATATTATTTAAGATTTTATTTTTAAGTAATATCTACACCCAACATGGGGCTCAAAATCACGATCCAGAGCTCAAGAGTCACATGCCCTACCGACTGAGCCAGCCAGGCGTCCCCTTAGGTGATATTCTTTACTGCACTACGTTGTGCCCCAGATCACCTTACTGGTTTATATGCTCACTCTTGGTCTCCCTCCATTGCAGTTCAAGTCCCACAAGAGTAAGGACCTTACCTGTCTTGTTCCCAGTGTATTCCTGCTGCTTACCGAAGTGGTGGGCACTTTGCTCAAAAATTATCTGCTGACTTCCGCATTAGCAGACTATCTTTGGTACCGGCAACAATACTTATCAAGCACCATCAGTGAGTCTCACTGTTTGGTACCAGAGACACAAAAACGAAACCGCACTCCAGGAACAGGAACAACAGACAAGTAAGTAGTAACATAATGTGGTAAGGATGCCAGCATTCTTGCTTTAATTACAGCGTATTTTTTTCTGATTACAATCTTCTTTTAAAAAAAATTTAACATTTATTCATTCTTGAGAGACAGAGACAGGATGCAAGCAGGGGAGGGGCAGAGAGAGAGACAGAGACACAGAATCGGAAGCAGGCTCCAGGCTCCAAGCTGTCAGCACAGAGCCCGATGTTGGGCTAGAACTCACAAACTGTGAGATCATGACCTGAGACTAAGTTGGAAGCTTAACTGACTGAGCCACCCAGGCGGCCCTGATTACAAGATCTTAAGGTTATGAATTTACTTTTCAGCTCCCTTCTGCCTGGACACATCCCACACTTTACTGGGTTAAAACAAAGGTAAGCGTACATGTATCACATTGTATTTAATATGGTGACATTACTAAGGCATGTAACTCTTTGGGAAGCCATGTCCTACTTTTTGTCAAAATATCATCATACACATTGCAACTCTAGGTAGAGTTCAACACTGTATCCCCTCTCCCTCCATATATAAACTCATTGGACAGATATTTATAGAGTACTTAGAATAACTCCTGGGACACAGTAATGATGATGAGGATTCGGAGCTCAATCTATTGAGGGAGGGAGGTAAGTAAACAGAGAAATACAACTTCGTGCAGAAGGTACTTGATAGACCTCCAGCCAGGCTGGTATGTTCTGAAAACTACCAAAGAAATAAAAAGCATTTTGTGTGAGGGACAGCCCTACCTAAGTTCGATACTCAAATGATGGGCCTGTTCTTTCTAACAGGAGCATTACTGCATAACATGGGCCATACCTCAGGGAAAGATGTGGGAGACCTGAAAGAGTTAAATTCCCAGTAACTATGTCAATCAGGTATTTAAAAAAGATATCACCCCCTCTCTTTCCCCCAGTGCCCACATACTGAATCTATCTTTTGTTTTTGGAAAATAAGAGAAATAGTACTGGAAAGCTTTTTTTTTTTAAGTGTATTTGAGAGCGAGAGAGTAAGTGCAAATGGGGAAGGGGCAAAGAGAGAGAGAGGAAGAGAGAGAGGGAGAGAATCCCAAACAGGCTTTACACCACCAGTGCAGAGCCTGATGCAGGGCTCAAAACCACAAACCGCGAGATCATGACCTGAGCCGCAGAGCCTGATGCAGGGTTCGAACCCACAAACCGCGAGATCATAACCTGAGCTGATGTAGGACGCTTAACCGACTGAACCACCTGGGTGCCCCTGGAAAGCTTTTGAACTTATTTCTGAAGTAGCTCACTAAACAATCAAACCCATCAAGTAGCTATAACAAATCCATTTTTAACCTTGGGTCCTTGGGCGTATTATACCCCTCAAGTCCTCCCTTGAGAGTAACAGGCTCACTTCTTCCAGGAACACAGCACAGTGTTGGGGGAAAGGATAGCATGTGGAATCAGAAGGTCTCTCTCTGCATCCTATTCTGTCACTGGTGTGCATCTATAAAAGAGCCATTTAACCATTCTGGACCTGTCTGCACACTTACAAAATGGAGATCATCTGCCTAATACATCTCAGATGTATGAACTGAATACCAAGTTAAGAGGAGTAGATGTCACATTGTTTTACAAACTACAAAGCAATATATAAGGGCAAACATCATATCTGTATGCCAGTGTTCAGCAGGTGCCTGTACGAATGTACTCAATGTTTGTGAAATAAATTAGTATCTCGAATGCTCCTGGAGCACCGATCAATGAGGCTCTAGTGGAAGCCTCAATAGTTACATTACTTCAAACCATGTGGAAAGATTTACCTGTTTACATCAAAACCACTTGGCTAGTAAGGGTTTGAATTGATCTCTAAAGTTGTGGGTTATCAAAATGCCTTTTACCTGTTCTGCCTCCTGCTGCCTTTTAATCATTTTTCTGTCTGTTGGCAATTCCACCAGATGGTGAACAGAAGCAAGGGAGTCAACTGTGGATCAGTCAATTTTGCAAGTTTTTATTAGTGTCAATAAAGACCAAGAAAGCAGTGGATGCTACTGGCCAAAAACTGTCCCGTTTCCTGGACTTCAATTCCTATTGACATTGAGAACTACTGGCTTTATTATCTGGCCAAGAGAAGATTATAAATTATGGATGACAAATTAAAAGTGCAGGCATACACTTGGGGAAAGGAAAAAGTAAAAATATATTTTCAGCAAGATACTTGCTACTCCTTCTTTGCTTTTATAGATAAAAAAGGTGTTCCAAGGTAGCGTTCCACCAAGTTCAAGTCACAGTCCTATTCAGATTGCTAAAGGAGTCTAAGAATGCTTCTGTTTTTGGTTTAAGGGAAAACAAATTGCACTAAACATCTGACAGCAGTGATTTACAATGATATACGAGGCTGACTGCAAGGCCCTCTGGAGCCTGAAGGTTTTCCGTATCTGCAATTGCAAAATGAAACAAAATAAAACAAAACAACCCAGCCATTTTCTATCAGATAGGAGCTTATGTATATATTAAAAAGTCAACAAAGTAGATGTATGCTAAGTGAAAGAAATCAAAAGAAAGACAAATACCCTATGATTTCAGGCATATGTGGAATTTAAGAAACAAAATAGATGAACATAGAGGAAAGAAAAAAGAGGGAGGCAAATCATAAAACAGACTCAACTATAGAGAACACACTAAGGGTTGCTGCAGGGGAGGTGGGTCGGAGGATGGGCTAAATGGGTGATGGGTATTAAGGCGGGCACCTTTGAATCACCTGGGTGGCTCAGTCAGTTACGCGTCTGACTTGGGCTCAGGTTATGAGCTCAGGATTCATGGGTTCAGACCCTGCGTCAAGCTCTGTGCTGATAGCTCAGAGCCTGAGCCTACTTCAGATTCTGTGTCTCCCTCTTTCTCTGCCCCTCCCCTGCTCATGCTCTTTCTCTCTCTCTCAAAAATAAATAAACATTAAAAATAGAAAAAGGAGAGCACTTGTTGGGATGAGCACTGGGTGTTATACGTAAGTGATAAATCACTAAATTCTACTCCTGAAACTAATATTACACCGTATGTTAACTAACTAGAATTTAAATAAAAACAAGATACATTTTTAAAAAGTCAACAAAGATAAATTGTACAAGTTGTCCTTGAATTCAAAAGCTTCATAATCATAAAGCATTTCTACAGAGACCCTTGTCCAATGTAACCCCATGTTTATGGTTGAGTCACAAAATGGTTAATAACAAGTCCCTGAGCTCTGGGATGTGCCATCTAACAAAGACACAGGGACTAGGATGCAGACGTAGAAGCGAAGGTCGGAGCAGAGAAGTGTGGAGAGTGCACGGGCTTTGGAATCTTTGCAGGAGGATTAAATAATATGTGGAAAGCATCTAGTATGACAACCGGTGCATAGTAGGTGCTCAGTAAATGGCAGTTATTATTATTATGCTTCAGTGTGAGGTATTTAAGTGATCTCTCAGCCACTGGCTGGGCAAAATCAAAGTTTCAGCTCTAAACTCCTATAGCACTTTTGATGATACCTCATTTAATTGTGTATTTCATAGGACTGTTGTGAGAGTTACAAGAAAAAGCATACAAAGCCCAGCCTGTTGACATACAGTGCCTCTTCCCTGTCACACTCGGAATGGAATTTCTCCTGCAGCTTGCCCAAGCAGAGGTGAGCAGAGAAACAGGGTGCTTACATAGTCCAAGGTGAGAATGAACATAAAGGAACAGATAGGATGAAGTTTGAATTTAATAACAGAATGTCACAGTAGGCATACCTTTTGACCTATGAACTGGATTCCTGGAATTTTTCTTCTTCTTTTTTTTAAAATAGTTTATTGTCAAGTTGGTTTCCACATAACACCCAGTGCTCATCCCCACAAGTACCCTCCTCCATGCCCATCACCTCCTTCCCCCTCCACCCACACCCATCTGGATTCCTGGAATTTTTCTTAACAAAATAATCAGAAAAGGGTTAAAAGATGCATAGATTAAGGACTTTGTCACACATTATTTATAATAGCAAAAAACTGGAAACAACCCAGAAGTCTGCCAATCAGAGTTTAACTAAAAAATGATATATTCACACAGTACAATTTTTAGTACAACTAAAATTATGATATAGATATTTGACAGTAAATATATATTTGAGGTTAAATTTTACAAAATTTTAAAAACTCTCTCTGTATGTGTGTATATTAAGTAAATCCCTATATATATGTATATATTTAAACAAATTTGAAAATAGATACATTAAAATATTAGCAGTGATTTCTAGACATTGTGAATATAGGTATATATACATATATAGGAATACAGCTTTATTCTCTTCTGTATTTTCTGAAATTTTTATAATGACTATTTACTCTTTTTATAAGAAAAAGCAAAAGCAGGGTGCCTGGTGGCACAGTTGGTTAAGTAGCCAGCTCTTGACTTTGGCTCCAGTCATGATCTCCTGGTTCATGAGTTCAAGCCCTAAATCAGGCTCTGCACTGACAGTGGTGGAGCCTGCTTGGGACTCTCTCTCTCCCCCTCCCCTGCTTGTGCTCTCAAAATAAACTAAAAAAAAGAAGAAAGAAAGAAAGAAGAAAGAAAGAAAGAAAGAAAGAAAGAAAGGAAGGAAGGAAGGAAGGAAGGAAGGAAGGAAGGAAAGGAAAGAAAAGAAAGAAAGAGAGAAAGAGAGAAAGAAAGAGAAAACAAAAGCTAAAAGAAAAATTTTAAACCAAAATAGAAAATACTATTATCTTCAAGCAGTACAAACCAGTGAAAGATTACTGGATAGAATACCAAGGAGGTATGAATTACTATTTCTGACTCTCCAATCCTTTGCTACATGACTTAAGCCAGATCTGTGTCTTAATTTCCCCATCTATACAGTACAGAAGTTCTTTTAATAAATCTCACAATAGAGAATGAGAATGCATTAGAAAAAAAATCTGTAAATGTCACACCTAGTTGCAAATTAAAAAGAAATAGAGGGCTTCCTGCATTTTAAAATTTCCNTACATATATATATATATATATTTTTTTTTAATCTTATTTTTTTTTAGTAATCTGCACCCGAAGGCGGCGTTTGAACTCAGGACCCTGAGATCAACAGTAACATGCTCTTCTGACTGAGCCAGGCAGGCGCTCCTGCTTTAGTACTTTTTAACACACTAACAAATGCATGAGAAAGTACTCAGGGTTTTAGCCTGAACTAGGCTCCAAACTGTTTTCCAAGTAAACATTTCCACATTGATCAAGATAAGGTGTAAGCCTAAACTGCTTTGCTGGCCTATCTCCATAGAGGTGAAACTAATGATTCATGTTATATCTAATTATCAAAGTAGGGACAAAATTAGATTTTAAATTAGGAGTATAGGGAACCTATCTTCTTTCTTTAGATCCAAGTATAACTGCAGACAAAACTGTCAAAAAAAAAATGGGGATTATGATCACCTCTTTCTGTGTTGCAGGTGGTCAGTGACCTGATGATGTTCTACCCCTCCCCCATTGCAACATTTCAACTTTGAGATCTAGGTTGGGAAGTGCTTGGATCTAATTCAATCAATGCACAAATAACAAGCCATCATCCTGTTTCCACTTTGTAAATGTTTTTGTATTCCTTTTGTCAAGAAGGTCCCAGGGCACCTGGGTGGCTCAGTCAGTTAAGCATCCAACTCTTGGTTTCAGCCCAGGTCAAGCCTGTGAGTTCAAGCCCAGTGTCCAGAGCTGGCTTAGGATTCTCTTTCTCCCTGTCTCACGGCCCATCCTCTGCTCATGTGGGCTCTCTCAAAATAAATAAATATACATTAAAAAAAAAAAATGTCCTTTATCCACTTCTTGGTATGTTCCTAATTCAAATGTTGCCTTCTGATCACATAGACGAAGACAGAGTTAACCCCAGCCTCCCCATGCTCCTGACGCAAGCCCTGAACTAACTCTCATTAAAATTCCTCAGTGGTAAAATTCCAAGTGGTTTTCTGTCTGTCTCCCATGCTGAACAATGAGCTACATGAAGGCAGAGACCGGGTATTATTCATCTGGATAATCCCAGCAACTAGTATAGTGCTTGGATATGGTAGGTAATACTTCTTGAATAAATGGACAAAATGTTATTCTTAGAATAGGAATCTGCAGTTTAATAAGGTCCTCCATACAACACCTACTTAGGGAATCACCTACTTGCTGACCATCTGCTCTGCCGGTGGGTTCTAAAGAAACCAAAGCAAAACAAGGGTGAAGTACATCAAAGAATTTCGTAAGTGATACCACAAGGTAGATCCTTTTGGTGACTCTAACGGAAGCAAAGAAATAATGAATCTTTAAAGGATAAACAAGTCAACTGACTAGCAAAAGAAAGTATACTTCAAAAAAGTGTGAGATAATTAAGGCAAAGAAATCTGAAGAACTGAAAATCAACAACCAAGAAAACAAGAGAGTGCAAGAATTCTAAAAACATGTAAACTCTTTTAATTATTTTTTAAAGTAAATTCTACACCCAAGATGGGGCTTGCATTCATGACCCCAAGATCAAGAGTTGCATGCTTTACTGAGCCAGGCAGGTGCCCCTAAAAACATGTAAACTGTTAATTACCAGATCAATCTGATTAGAGAAAGGTCAGCTCTATCTTTAAACATTTTTTTTAATGTTTTTATTTCTGAGAGAGAAACAGAGCGAAGGGAAGAGGGGAGAGAGAGAGAGAGAGAGAGATAGAGAATCCGAAGCAGGCTCCAAGCTCTGAGCTGTCAGCACAGAGCCCAACGCGGGGCTTGAACTCACGAACTGAGATCATAACCTGAGCCAAAGTCGGACGCTTAACCAGCTGAGCCATTCATGCACCCCGAGCCTGTCTTAAGGCAAACACTCATGCAACAACTGAGTGACTATCACAAACGAGACATTCTGCTACTTATTTCAAACTCATTTCCTGTCCAGTGGTGCCTGGGTGGCTCAGTTGCTTAAACATCTGACTCTTGGTTTCTGCAGGTTATGATCTCTTGGTTTGTGGGCTTGAGCCCAGTGTCAGGCTCAAACTGTGCTGACAGTGTGGGGCCTGCTAGGGATCCTGTCTCTCTCTCTCTCTCTCTCTGCCCCTTCCCTGCACATGTGTGTTTGCTCTATCTCCCTCTGTCTCTAAAAAAATAAACACGTTTTAAAAAAGGACTCATTGTTCATAGCAGCACTCTCAACAATAGCTAAAACATGGAAAGAGCCTAAGTGTCCATCAACGGACGAATGGAT
The DNA here is from genome assembly GCF_008692635.1 of Crocuta crocuta. Lineage (NCBI taxonomy): Eukaryota > Metazoa > Chordata > Mammalia > Carnivora > Hyaenidae > Crocuta > Crocuta crocuta. Next base: position 1,456,327 of record NW_027529175.1, read on the forward strand.
CAAGAAGATGTGGTTTATCTATACCATGGAATACTACATGGCAATGAGAAAAAATGAAATCTGGCCATGTGTAGCAACATGGATGGACCTTAAGGGTGTTATGCTTAGCGAAATAAGTCAGGCAGAGAAGGACAAATATCATATGTTTGCACGTATAGGAGGATTAGGAGGAATTTAACTGAGGACCATGGGGGAGAAGAAGGGGGGAAATAGTGGGGGAGAGGGAGGGAGGCAAACCATGAGAGACTCTTGAAGGCTGAGAAACAAACTGAGGACGATGGATGTGGGGGGTAGGGGGGAGATGGGCATGGAGGAGGGCACTTGTGGGGATGAGCACTGGGTGTTACATGGAAACCAATTTGACAATAAACTGTAAAAAAAAAAAAATAATAAAAGGCAAAAAATAAAAAATAAATAAAAAAGGACTCATTTCCTGTCCTGAAAAGATCTTGTATCTAGGGGAAGACAGAGATGCAGGTGGACTACTGCAATTCAAAATACAATGTAGTAGGTGTGATGATAAACCTACCTGTAAGAAGTCTTTGGGGTTAGAGGAGTGAGTGGGAGGGAACAAACTTCCAGAAAGGCTTCCAGTAAGAACTGATGACTAATCTGGGCAGGAATTCACCAGAAATAGGAGCAAGAAGATTTCCAACACGCTGGAAAGCATAAACAAAGACACTGAGGCAAGAAATAGCCTCAGTGGAGTCAAAGAACCATTTGTGGACAAAGAGGCCACAGGCTTCCTTAGGGCCTTGTGGTGTCATATTGGGGTGCAGACAGTTCATTACAGGAAGAATTACACATCTTCACTTGCATGCCCCTCTAGGTTGTAGAAGGGAACCACACACTCATTTAGAAGCCTCACTTTTAAGGACATCTGAGGAATGTGGTGTGGCAGTGTAGAAAGTTCTGGACTCAGCGTAAATTTTAAATCCCGATCCCCATTCACTAGGTACATTGACCACAGGTAAGTTACTCTTTAGGACTTAACTAACTCATCTGTGAATAGGAATGATCCGCATCTATTTAGAGTTATTACGAGGATATCAAGATGTGTGCAAATCAATTGTGCCTGGCATTCTGTAGGCACTGAATGCATGGAGGTTCCATTGCCCATTTTCAAACCAGGGTTTCTTTCCCTTTTCACTTCATCACAGACTGGACCTCATTTACTGGGTTCCATGGTTTACTGCCAAGTCTATGTGCCTATCACCTGTTTTTGAGCACGGCTTCTCTGAGGGCTGTGCTAGGAATTGGTGCCTTGTCCCCGTCCTGACTTCCATGTTCACTTTTTGTCTTTAAAAAGTAGTTTTCCTTCTTTCTGTCTCTTGCCCAGCCCATGGAGAACTTTTTTTCTTGTTCATTATGTCCCATTGAACCTACTTTTCAGGGGCTACCAGTATGCCCCTCAAACAGCACTAACCCAAGGCCCTTTCATTCTTATGGTAGTAAAAGCCCTGCAAGTCACAGTCATATTTACTGCATGTGTAAATATCCTGTAAGTGAGGCCTTTGTATATATTTGGTATTCTGCTGACATTTAACATCACCAGGTAAGTCATTCAGCTGCCCAGAGGGAGGGCTTTCCTTAGATCTGTGGCATTTGGCCCCATGAAGTCACTATCTTTCAGCTTTTCTAGAGCCAAGATGGGACACTAACTCAGCCAGTGACTTCCTGCTATTGAACCGGTATGTATTTAGCTGATTAACTGCTAAATGTTTGGGAGACTTAATCTGAATACTGAATGACACATGAAATTACTGGATTTGGCTTCTCTTTTGGGGAGGTAGACTGAAAGCCTCCCAGAAAAGACATGGTCACAATTCAAACAAATGGAAAGAGGAAATGCTGCCCCAAAGTAAAACCCAGTTGATTTTCTTGGTTCCAACAGCATTTATCTGATCTAGTGTCAAATATTAACTAGACTTATTGTGATCATTTTGCAATATACACATATATTGAATCATTATGCTGTATGCCTGAAACTAATGATATATATATCTATATATATCATTTATATGTATATATATTATATATATATACACATATATAAACAGCATTTATTAAGCACATATATATATATATATCATGTACGGAGCCAGATGCATACACATATCTCTCCATCTGTCCAACAGAAAGTATTACCTTGCAGGGCTGTTCTGAAGATTAAGGAAGGATACAAGAAGATATCTATCTATCTGTATCTATCTATAGATAGATAGATCTATCTCTGTATATCCATCTATAGATAGATACATATTATAGCCTCACAGTGTTCTGAGGATTAAAGAAAATAGATCTGTATCTATATAAAGATGTATTACAGCCTTGTGAGGTAATCATTTCCATCAGACAGATGAAGACACAGGTTCAGAAAGGTGAGCAAGTGACCTGTCTGTGGCCATGATACTATTAAGTAATAGATGAAAATCTGAACTCAGGTCTGGCTCAAAACCTAGAGTGCTTTCCACTCACTGCACTACAGGTACATCTATTCAAACAGCCATATCCCTCAACAATAATAATCATATTATGATGAGAGTCATGGCTAACATTTATCTGGCTCTTCTCATGTGGCAAGCACTGTGCTAAGCAATTTGAATATATGATCTCTTTAATCATCACAATCACCCGCTGGGGCAGCTTTATCAAAACCTCCATTTCACAGCCAAGGAAACTGAGTTTTATACAAGTTCGGTAATTGCTTTGTTCTCACAGCTGGTAAGAAGTGGGGCCAGTGTTGAACCTACGTCTAATTCCAGAGCCCAATCTTCCCATCATTATCCTTGACTGCAGGAAACTCAACTCAAGTCTTGGCTCCAACCACGCAAGTCATTTGATAGTTCTGTGTCAATTTCATTGTTAATTAAATGGGGACATTGCTCCTTGTCCCTCACGGAGACACTGGGATTATAAGATGAGAAAGTATTGAATCTTGAAGAAGACAAACTGCTATATAAATCCAGGAACGGTCACATGTTTCACTCAGATTTTCCCTCTGTTGAGATCATAAAGGGATTTAGCTGACATCATTAGCTCTCAAACATCCTCTGAAGTGGGTAGTATTATTATCTCCACTCATCAAAAAGCTGAAGCACAAGGAGATGATGTAATATGCTAGTCAGTCGGTGGCAGAGCTGGGAATAAAACCCAAGATTCTAACTCCCACTGCTTATACTCTTATGGCCAAGCCTATTTTTGTATTTCAAATTTAATAGTAAAATTAAGATGAGGGTAGAAAGATTAGTGTCCACTTCAAAACACAGATTAAATACTTACAGAAATTAAGTTTTCTACTGCAGTGACACTAATATAATCCCAAAGGCTCTTATCCTCACATTCTAGAGAAACTGCATAAAGAATCAAAAGTAAAAATTTTCCATTTCTACAGGACAGACTTCAGTTCCTTAGTTTTCTCAAATAACTTACTAATATCAAAGGTTACAAAACTGGGTGAGTCATTACCTAGTTTCAACTAGTTGAGTTGGTATGCTTCCATAGGGAACATAAAACCTCAATATTAAATTGTTCTCCCATAAAATTAGAAAAAAGAAGCATCAAACAGATTTTCACATCATAAAATCTCATTTAACTACATAACTTGACTTGGAAATTATTCTAACATACCAACCTGAGCTCCAAATTCAAATTCCAAAGCAACTTGCATAATTAACAAAAGTACACATGCCACCTTCATGATCATTCTTCTCCAATATAAAAATAAGTTTTGTGCTTCCCACCCAAGGCTACCAGACACACAGGAACCTTAAAGTAAAATAAAAAGTAGTAATGGAGGGAGGGGAGAACCTGGGTGGCTCAGTCAGTTAAGCATCTGATTCTTGATTTTGGCTCAGGTCATGATCTCATGGTCAGTGAGATGGAGCTATGCCTTGGGCTCTGTGCCGGGCTGCTGGGCATGGAGTCTGACTAAGATTCTCCCTCTCCCTCTGGCCCTCACCTGCTCCTGTGCATGCATGTGTGCGCTCTCAAAAAAAGAAAAAAAAAAAGGTAGTAAAGGGGCCATTCTGTCTTCAATTCTCTGGCTTAAATGGGGGTTGAGTGTTCAGTCTAGTTCCCAGATTATTAGCCCCTCCTAATTCTTGCTTTCTAGAACACACAACCATCTTTCAGTTATTAGGAGTTTGATCATTACATGTTTTGAAATTACCACAGGAACAAGAGAGGAAATAAGAGAAAGAACTTCCACTTTCAAAACTGAATTAAAATACTGGAGTCCACATATACGTCATTATTCCTCTTGGACTCTGGCTGAATCAGACTCATGCATGAAAAACGTGTTGTTTGCTTATAGGGACAAAAACTAAGCCAAAGGAACCCAAAGAGATGTTCGCCTAATGACCAGAGTTTCCTTCTTTGGTGGCTTGAGAGGTCTAAATCTACCCCTAGCTGCATAATTAAAGTCTTACCACCTTAACACGTGCTAGGAGGCAAAAGGAAAGGATGATGGGTGGGGCGCTCAGTTTTCTCAGGGGTGGCTTCAATGTATTAGTCCAACTTTCCTTTGGAAAAAATCTTTTCTTGGTTTCTATCCTTGAAATCAATCATAGCTTCTGTTGAGTCAGAGGATCTAAGGTCTCTCAAACTTTAAAGTATGAATCGCCCAGGGATCTTGTTAATCCAGACTATGATTCAGAAGGTCTGGGTCCACGTGCCCAACGAGCTCCCATGTGAGGTCAGTGCTGCTGCTCAATGCAGGTACTCCAAGTTGGAGGGCTATAAGGGTTGTTTCCAAATAGAAATCGCCTCAATCAGATGTTTATTCTCAAAATATACAGCCTTCCCCAGGAGTTTGTAAAGGGAGAGAATATTCCAGAGCCTAAATAAGGTATCTGCTCCCTCTCCTTTTTCTATGATTTTTACCATTTGGTTACTTGAATGTGATACTTGAATGAAGGGTGACTTTTTTTTTTAAATGTTTTTATTATTTCTGAGAGAGAGAGAGAGAGACAGAGAGAGTGAGCGAGCAGGGGTGGGGCAAAGAGAGAGGGGGACACAGAATCCAAAGCAGGTTCCAGGCTCTGAGATGTCTGCACAGAACCCGATGTGGGGCTCAAACTCACGAGCTGTGAGATCATGACCTAAGCCAAAGTTGGATGCTTAACCGACTGAGCCACCCAGGTGTCCCAAGGGTGACTTTTTAAAATGTCTTTTGTGCTGACAGTTTATTGGAGCTTGACTTGATGGGGTTTGTATGGAGGAGCATAAAACTTCAAGCCTTTTGTAATGAAAAGACTGATTCAAAATAAATATTTTTTAATTACATCAAGTACTAATGAATAAGTGATGTTTACAAATAGTTCATAAGAGAATCATTTGGGATGAACTGTTTTCATTTCTCCCACAAAATAAATAGCTCATGTTCTAAAGACAACACCTTTCCTTGAGGAGGAAAAAAGTTCAACAAAAATAAAGTCATGCCCGCGGCACAATCATAACATGTTTAGTGAGGAAAATACCAAGATTAAGATATACAAAAGTCTATGGGGAGGGTTACATGGCATTAAATGTGTACCTAGAACCTGGGGGCTCAGGGAAAAAGAACAGCTGGTAAATTTAAGAAACATTTTAACTGGAAAAGATAACACATGAAAGCAACAGTCCACTCCCCTTAAAAAAAACAACAGATACCACAAACTTTCATTTTTACGTTTTCAATGTTTTCTTTTCACATGACCATTAGACCAACCTCCCCAACAAAATTCAACCCACCATCATAAAAATTAAGTTGTCAACAGGTCCAGCTGGCTCTATTCCATGTTTACCCTTAGATGCTTTTCCAGCCAGTGAGGGTAAAACTCACGGAGCAGGTGGCCAAGAGTAAAAGGAGAATCACTTTCCTTCACACAGAAGGAAGTGCACATCTTGAGCATCTTCCTGCACCTGCCGGGGTGAGGTGTCTCAGTGCTTGCGCACACTCTTCAGCCCCATAACTGTGAAGGTAGCAGCCGTCAGTTTCTCATAAACAAGGAACATGAGAGCAGCGGTGAGGACTGTCTGCAGCAGTTTGGCTTCAAGGCCTTTGTAGAGTCCCATTATTCCAAAACGTCTGAAAGGAAAGAGGTGTGAAAAAAATATATACGGTTTTCTTCATAAAAGTCAACTCGTGCATCAAAGAAGCATGCTACAGTAGCCACCGCTTAGCCCTGGGGGGATATATTCCAAGCCCCTCAGTGGATGCCTGAAATCGTGGTTAGTACTGAACCCCCTATTTTTTTTCCTCTACATACACACCTGTCATAAAGTTTAACCCATAAATTAGGCACAGTAAGAGAGTAACAACAATAATGAATAATAAAAGAGAATAACAATATACTGAAATAACAGTTATGTGAATGTGGGGGTCTCTCTCTCTCATAGTATCAATGTCCTGGGGTGAAGCGAGGTGGATGATACAGGCACTGGGACTTGGTGTTAGGTCCTATTGACCTTCTGATGAGAAGTCAGAAGGAGGATCCTCTGCTTCCATACTGCAGCTGACCATGGACACTTGAAACCATGGGAAGGGAAACTGTACCTAAGGGGGTGGTTGGATATTTTATCCGCATTTCCTAAATTTTATAAAAGTGGAATCATATAGTATGAATTCCTTTTTGTCTGATTTCTTTCACTCAGCATAATTATTTTGAGATTCATATTGTTGCATATATAAGTCCTTATTTTTTTATGAGCAGTATTCCACTATGTAGTCACATAGTAACTTGTCTATTTACTCTATGATGCGACATTTATGTTCTTTCCAGGTTTTGATTCTTACAGATAAAATTATTCGTATCTGTATACAAGTTTTTGTGCAGACACATTTCATTTCTATTGGGTATATACCTGGCTGGAATGGCTAGATCCTATGGTAGTTGTATGCATAACTTTTAAAGAAAATGACAAACTGCGTTCCAAAGCGGTCATCGTACCATTTCATTTTCCCACCAGCAGCATAAGGAAAGTTCTGGATGTTCCACAGTCTTCCCAACACTTGGTATGGTGAGTATTTAGTTTTACTTTATACTAATTCTTTATCTTTGATTTTTCTCATCCCAAGCATATTGTGATTTTCTTAAACAATTTTTTTTTCGAGAGAGACAGAGTACGAATGGGGTAGGAACAGAGAAAGAGGGAGACACAGAATCTGAAACAGGCTCCAGGCTCTGAGTTGTCAGCATTCAGAGCCTGATGTGGGGCTTGAACCCACAAACCGCAAAATCATGACCTGAGCCAAAGTCAGACGCTTAGCCAACTTAGTCACCCAGGCGTCCCAAGCATATCCTGTTTTTGTAATAAATTTATTTTCAAAATATCTTACATCTAGGAACAGTAATAAAGTTATAGCAGCTTTTGCTTCAGAGGAGGCCCCTGACTTATTTGACATCCCTAAGGATCAGCTTCTTTAAATGAAATGAATTCAGGGAAATGATGAAAGCACCTGCCTCACAGGGCTATTGTTAGGATTAAGTGAGATTACCATGTAGGCACGGAGCTCAGTGTCTGCCACAAGGCAAATGCTCAAAAATGTTAGCCACTCTTATCATCATCATCACTGTCGTCATCCTTACGAGAACTATTCTTACTCTTCCTACTCCCCCTCCTTTTCTCACTATAACTACTGCTCTATAATATCTTTATTTCTATCTACAAGAGAGGTCACAGGCTATGCCACTGATGGCAGCACGACTAGGGCAGAACAGTCTCTACATTAGATTACAGGAAGCTTCCCTCTCTGCAGGAGTCCTGTGCATTTCTAAGTAACAAAGAATAAAAACCTGAACTTTTTCTGTAACTTCCCAAATGCTATCAGACTGCGCTAAGCCCCCAAAATGAGAAATGTCTGAGCAGGAAGAGGTTTCTAGGCTACCACTGCCAAGTCAGTAGTGCAAGTTAAGCAGAATCGGCCATTCCCTGGCAGAGATGGCTGCTGAAAGACAGAACAGAATGTGAAGCATCTACAAAGCTCACTTTACTCGTTGGTGAAGAAGATAGAGAACATTCCGAAGACTCCCCAGTGTTCTGTTTTCTGGGTTTAGTCTGTGACGTCCAAACTGGGGAAGAAGAAGAAAAAAAAAAATCAATTTCTACTTGCAGAGGAAAGTATGTTGGAGTAAGGTCTTATAGTATACAGTAATAAAAATGTCCAATTACTATGCAGATTTCATAAATTTTCTCTTTTCAATGAAATAAGTGAAAATAAGAAATATTTTTCAAAGAAACAAACATGAGAATTTTCACTTCACAGAGAATTATGGGGAAAATTCTACCTCCAAAGAAAACAAACATGCCCACAATGAAGATTTAGATACTAATGGTATGCCTTGCCCTCCGGTCCTTTAAAAAGTCTGATAAACACAAATCAGAACCACTGCAGTCTAAGCTCTTCACATGATATGTTTACACTGTAAAAGTATCAAAATACATTGCTGTTGAATTCCTTATATTAAGTACCAATTTAAAAATAGCATATCAATAGAAATACTTCTAACAGAAAGTAATAAATCTTTGAACCGAAATACTTTCACTATCATTCCCATTTTATCTATCCATAAATACTTTCAATTTTTTCTCTACAACTGATCGTGAATCTGTCCATGTCTTATCTCTCCTCTCCACTGCTACCACTGCAGTGTAGGCCACCATCACCATTCACCACAGAAGAACCAGCAGAATCTTCTCAAATTGTAAATAAGATCACACCACTGCCTGGTTTAAAGCCCTTTAAAGGCTTCCCACTCAGGCGAGAATAAAATCTAGAATCCCTACCTATAGCCTTCCCTGCTACTTTTCTAATCTCATTCTGAGCCCACTCTCCAGCCACAGTTGCCTGTTTTCACTTCCCAGGATTCACCAAGCTCTTAGCTCATCATGTTCCCTCTACCTAGAATGCTCTTTGACACTTGGGTCCTTAGCTTCCTTTAAGTCCTAATTTTTATATATGCCTCCTCAGAGGAGCCCAGTCATCTTCAATCAGCCCGTCTAAGAACATCTGCACCATGCCCCTTCTCCACCAAATCACAGAATGCAGTTCACTTCCTAGATAGCTCTTTTCTCAATTTGTAACAACCTATTTATTGTGCTTATTTACCGGTTCATTCTTTCCTCTATTATTTCTATGAGTGCAGGGATTAGGACTTTTATTCACCATGTGTACCCAGCTTCCCACACAGAGTGGGTGCTTAATAAATACTTTGATGAATAAATAATTGAATGAAAAAAAAGGAATTTGAAAGCTCTTCAGAAAAACTAAATTATTAATTCCTCCTGAATGAACTAAAGGAAGCAACTTCTGATTTTTTAAAGATTAGCCTAACCAAATCAGCTTTCATGAGAGGGAAACAAGTATATACTTTCCCAAGGTTGTTAAAGAACCTCTCCTCCACATTTGGATTTTCTGAGACACTATGTTACCTGGAAATTACAAATGTAGACTTTGTTCCAAACCAAACAGGAAACCAAGTGATAGCCAGCCTAATTAACAATATATCAAACAAATGAACAAATGCATAAGGAATGCTCCAGCCTACCAACTGACTACTTTATTGCTTTGTTAACACTGCTTTAAGCAGAGAAATCACATATTTTATTTATTTAAAAAAACTTTTTTTAGATGTTTATTCTTTTGAGAGAGAGAGAGAGACAGACCGAGCATGGGCGAGGGAGGAGCAGAGCAAGAGAATCCCAAGCAGGCTCCAGGCTCTGAGCTGTCAGCACAGAGCCCAATGCGGGGCACGAACTCATGAGCCAAGAGATCATGACCTGAGCCAAACGCTTAACCTACTAAGCCACCCAGGTGCCCTGAGACACCACATATTTTAGAATGTTGTTTGATTAGATGCAGGGAGAACCCCAGCACTCACCCTCAGAATGGACTGTACCGTCTGCATGGGATAGGTGACTGTGGTAGCAATCGCTTTGGATAGTGCACCAATGATGAACACGTCCAAAGAAGAAAGCTGGAAAGCAAAAAAAGAACAAACCATATCAATGCAAATAAGAGAATGTCCGAGATTTTTTTGCTGCTTTCAAAATCAGGGATTACCTTCATTCGTTTCTTTAGAAGTTGCCGCTTTAAACCTTCATAGAACATGAACTGGATGGCAGGATTGAAGACCAACAGCAAGGAAGGAAATGTGCCATTCCATAAAGCCAAGATTCCTTCATCTCGAATGATCTGGTGAAAAGCATCTAGGCAAGAAATCAAGGTTTTGATGACAGTCCCCGAACTGGAGACCATAATATGAGTTTTGTTCAAACATACCCAGGACACAAATCATACTGGTTCTATTAACATTTCCTTCTTGCAATGATATTCTGGGGGCAAGTTCATCAGTTGACTACTTTCTGATAATCATCAGACACTGACAGTCACCAGGTTATTGAGAGACCAATTTAAATCACAGGCAACTCTTCCTGACAATCTATCATTAGAAAGTCAAGTTTTCCTTAATAATAACCACCACAACCACCACCATCACCACCACCATCACCAGCACTACCATCACCACCACCACCACCATCACCACCATCATCACCACCACTACCACTATCACCACCACCGAAAACTCTGTATTACAGAGAATTGTGAACTGATACCCTATGTGTTTCACAGCAGAGTCCAGGATACAAAAGACAGCTCCCTGGGGTCCCTTCTATAGAATTTGACTAATAAGGAAACTACTGTTTTCATTACAAAGATGGAAACATGGGAAAGGGGAACCAGGTAATGTAGTACTATTAAGCTCAAACTCATTAGATATTAATAGGATATTTTTATGCAAAGAAAACACTAAAAAAAAAAAAAGTGTAGATTATTCTTTAGAAATATTTACCTCCTCCCCCCAACACTCCATGGAACAGTATACTTCTCTAGCCCCTGACTTTGGGTTTGGCCATGTGATGTGCTTTGGCCAAAAGGACATTAGCAAACAAAATGCGAACAGGGGTTAGAAATATGCTCGTATGACTGGACATGTCCTCCTGTGCTTCTGCCATCACCAAGAGAAGAATATGAGCAGAATGGCCCCAGCCTGGATGAGTCAAATCCTGATCAATCCACAAACACATGAGCTAAACAAATGCTTACTGTTAGATGTCAAGATTTGAGGCTCTCTGACATGCAGCAGTATCAGGCAACAAATTCCAGACAGAGAGAGAGAAAAGAAATTCCTTAAGTAGGAACTTACCCAAGAAACACTTACCAATAATACCTTTGTAGTTGGTTGGTACAATGTCTTCATTTCTAAATTTTGCCCCTTGCAACTTCAGTCTGGTGTTTACCACCCAGAGTGGGGTTGTTAGCAAAACATTCACCACACCTTTCAAAAGAGAGAAGAGACAAAGGGAAAGCAAAATGTAACTTTTCAAACTTTGCTGTCTTACCTTACATCTATGCACCAATGTTTCATTTCTACTTCTGCTACTGACCAGAGGTCAGGAGACCTGAGGTAAGGTGTCTCTGTGACGGGGTACAACGCAAGCCACCACTGTTAGAAGCCATTCAGAAGCCTTGCCGATAGCAAAATGGTTGGCAGCAATACCTTTCCACATGAAAAAGAGCAAGTTTCCTCACTTGAATAACAGGACATGATCTATTTGTCAATTTGTATAGCATCCAAAGCAGCAATTTTGATATAGCCTTAAGTACCATATTTTAAGTAAAAGCTTTAATAAGGCTTATTGATCACATGCTAAGTCCATGACAACATCCAATAAAACACACACTTTACAACTCTCACGTCAGTAGCTTACATGGTTTTAAGTGAGTATGGATTTGGTACAATGCGTGACAGTGGAAGAAAGTGGTGATATTTGAAAGAGCTTCACCAGGGACTAGATAGAGGCTCACAGAAGAGTTCCTCATCGTTTAGGGAATTAGGATAGGCAGGCAGCAAGCAGTAGTTATGAACCACCACAAAACACCTGAAACAGCTCCGCAAGCATCATGATCCTTACAAGCTTAAGGACTGGGGGTCTTGGCCCCCCAAGGTTGCCTCAGAGTGGAACAATACAATGAGTCAGGTGCTTCTTTTTTGAAAACACATGATCCCAAGTTAACACCATCTTGAGATATTAAAATATTCCTCATCAGTCCTGGAATGATTAAAAAAATACCAGATAGAGTTGTAACAATGTGGCTGATTAGATACTTTATAAATATTTGTTAAATAAATGTTGAACAAATGAACTAATGAACACACTCAGCAAACAACCATAAAGCTATCTAGCTCTGGCCACTCTCTGAAGAACCAAGACGCAAAATCCTAAGGAAGAGAAATCTTCTTTTACTAAAGTCATTTAAATACAACAGGAGAAAGAATGCTTTGATTTAAGGAATCTCAAAACACACTACTCAGAAAACACAGTCTAACCAAAGACAAGCTTGAGGAAACAGCCAAGAGATTCAAGTCCAATTTTTTCAATTCAAGTCCAATTTTTTTGCTGTATACAGTTGCTAAAGGGAGACATTTTGTTACCTCTTTCTTAAGAGCATGATGAGAACACATGTCTCAAAATGAAAGGCATCAAAACATTTTATGAGCTGTATTTATTATATTTTTAAAGAGTCACATAACACCGACAAGTCATCTTCAGCTATGACTCACTATATTCAAGCATTCTCACGTAAGGCATTGATCATAATCTGAAAAAGCCTTACCTAGAGAATCTTGCTAGTCTTGTTTTTAAAAGTGTCAGTGCCTCAAAGACCAAGACAGAAGAGTAACTATACATGAGCCTTTTGCCCAGACTTTTTAATGTGTTCCTATTCAATGTACATATCACTTGACTGAAAAATCAACAGCCAGAAAAATCAGACTAGAAGACACTACAGAGCAGTCTATTGCCTTTTTTTTTTTTTTAAGATGAAGACAGGAGAGCTCAGGAACAGAGATCACAGGCTTCTGTGGATACTGCAGACATAGGGACATACCTTCCTAAACAAATGAAATGGGTTGTCCATTAAACAAATTCTTTAAAAATAAAAGTTCCTTTCATGTTCTATTTGAGAGGCAGGCACACACAAAACACTTTGGAGGCAATGCAGCCTTGGTTAAGATTTAACCATCATTGAAAATTCTGCTTTCATAGTTCTTTCTGCCCACAGGGTCCTGTCCCCATGCTTTAATAAAATCACCTTTTTGCACCAAAAAAAAAGGGAAGAAAATTCTGCTTTCAGATCTCCATTATTAACATGAGCTGAAAACGGAGAGGGTTCTAAGGATAATTTCAAGTACAAAAATGCACTACATCATTTAAAGAAGAGCACATAAAGTCCTTGTGAAAACATTAGTATTTGAAAGCTTATCTGAAAAGTTCATCTTCTAAGTCAAAACAGATGGAGAGGTATTTTTTAGCCACTATAATTTTACGAGTTCTGAGAAAAGACACTCAAAATATATGAGGATTCAAAACTTTACTAAAACTTAAAACCTATATAATCAAGCAAAGGATAGCATTCCATGGAAGAAAAACAAGCTACAAATGGTCATGACGAGGGATTTCAACCGTCACTAATGCACAACAGATACAGCTGAAGAGGAAAGAAAGTTCTCTGCTTATTTATAAGCCTGCGTAGAAAATTCTTCTTTCGGTTCCAAGCTGTGGCTGTTACTTCAGTTCAAATACGGGAATACTAACACTTTACCTACTTAAATACAAGAAATTGTTTTTCTTTCAATTTGAATGATTCTATTTTTATTTCTTTTTTTTTTTTTTAATGTTTTATTTATTTCTAGGAGAGAGAGAGAGAGACAGGGTGAGCGGGGGAGGGTCAGAGAGAGAGGGAGACAGACTCTGAAGCAGGCTCCAGGCTCTGAGCTGGCAGTCAGCACAGAGCCCGACGCGGGGCTCGAACCCACGAACCGCGAGATCATGACTCAAGCGAAAGTCGGACGCTCAACCGACTAAGCCACCCAGGCGCCCCTCTATTTTTATTTCTAAAAAATTATTTGTAAGAAAACAGAAGCACAATTAAGAGATGAACAGTAACTGAACACATACACTAAAATTATATTCACTGATTCAGGAAATAATTGGAACACAGCTATTTACTTCTGAAATCGTGAACACAAAATGGTTTTTATCAGCAGTGAGTCTCCTTTGTTAAAGGAGAGAAAACAACAACAGAAAGTACGCTAATTATGTGTGCGCCTCTGGGAAGTAAGTGCAATCACCACTGATAAAGGAAAAGGGTAGAGAGATCAAGGCCATAAATCTAACCATCTGGCTCCCTATGAAGGAATGCAACTTGATACCCAAAGGGAACAAATCCGCCTTTACCAGATTAAAGACCAGAGGGCAGAAAAGGAATATGAACTGTCCTAATAGTAACACCACTGGCATTCAAAAACAGCTATTGGTAAAAATTCCAATTTCATAAAAATGGCAATTATCTTCCTCATTTAAGTTTTCCTTAAGATTCTGTTCCCAAACTCTTCCCCAAGGTATCAAGCTATATGAGCTTTTTTCCTATGAAAATACAGTATGTAATAAATTTCTATGTTTCAAGCAGAACTTGAATAACAATAATACTGTTCCCAGTACTCCTTGGAGACAAAGAAACTCATTTCTTTGATTTTAATACATGACAGGGCCCCCACAGCAGGAAAAGAAAAAGTGGTTCTAATTCTAAGAAAGCATAGGTATTAAGATATGAGAAAACATGTTACGAGGAAAAATTTAAAACTCCCAAAAGTAATTTCCAAAGAATTCCCTACCTTCAGAAAAAGACAATCTATAATCAGAGGATCTCATATAAAGGACTACAAAATACATTTGACCAAGGGTCTCTCAACTGTGATAGAACTGACATTTTGATTCTGGGCTGGATAATCCTTTGTTTGGGGGCAGGAGTGGGGACTCTGTGTATCAGACAGACAACAGTAGTTATTGAGGAATGGAGTTATTAAATGGATTGGTATATTCAAGGAATGGGTTTTCCAAGGGAGGATGGGAACCGGTAGAGATCAAGCTAGACGTAAGCAGCATCACCACAGATCTTGTATGCTGGGCTCTCATCCTGTATACGTTGGGGGCCTTCGACACTGCAGGTGCCATGACTTCATCCTATGTGCAGTTGACAGACATGAAGGGTTTGAAGCTGAGGATAACATAATCAGATCTGGGTTTCAGGACAGCAGTTCTCCACCATCTCTCCAAGAAGACACGTAACAGATGATGCTCACAACTGACACAGACCCAATGCACCTTTCTTTCACATACTCAAGCAGCCACTACAGAATGTAAGTGTATTAGACTGATACTATGGCTTTTCTCCAACCTGCTTATGTCAATTGTATCTGTTATATAGGCAAAGCTCTACAGGTATGTACAAGAAAAGGCACAAAACTCCAATAGTGAATTGATACACCTTGGCCATATATTTAAAAAAATGAGGGGCGCCTGGGTGGCTCCGTTGGTTAAGCAACTGACTTCAACTCAGGTCATGATTTCATGTTTGTGAGTTCAAGCTCCCCATCGGGCTCTCTGCTGTCAGCATGGAGCCTGCTTCAGATCCTCTGCCTTCTTATCTCTGCCCTCCCCAACTCATGCTCTCTCTCTCAAAAATAAACATTTAAAAAATTTATTTTATTTTATTTTATTAATTAATTAATTTTTAATGTTTTATTTATTTCTAGGAGAGAGAGAGAGACAGCGTGAGCAGGGGAGGGTCAGAGAGAGAGGGAGTCACAGACTGAAACTGGCTCCAGGCTCTGAGCTGGCAGTAAGCACCGAGCCCGATGCGGGGCTCGAACCCATGAACTGCGATATCATGACCTAAGCGAAAGTCGGACGCTTAACCGACTAAGCCACCCAGGCGCCCCTAGCCTG
>NW_027529175.1:1472428-1473051 GCF_008692635.1 Crocuta crocuta
CTGAGCTGGCAGTCAGCACAGAGCCCGACGCGGGGCTCGAACCCACGAACCCCAAGATCATGACCTAAGCGAAAGTCGGATGCTTAACCGACTAAGCCACCCAGGTGCCCCTAAAAAAAATTTTTTTAAATGAAAAAGTATATATTCATAAATCTTAAGTTAGAATAAAATATAAAGTAAGTATGCTATTTATGATACTCCCTAGGTCAAACAACTTTTAAAAACTAAGTGCTCTACTATACCAGTCCAGCGGTGTTAGGTATGGGAGGAATCTACTGTAATAGTAGAAGTGTAAGAGTTAGAAAGGAAACAAGCAGAGCATAGTGACAGAGAATATAACACGGGTGTTGTGTACCTGGTGGAGAATGGGATGTCAGACATAGCAAATAAACAGCTCTGAATAATTAAAAAAGATTTCATCATATATCTATGAATCAGTAGTTTCAAGGAAAGTTATATGAGCTAGGCCTTGACTGTGACTCGTAATCAACTATAGAATTTAAAATGTATTAAAATCAAGATATTACAGAGGCGCCTGGGTGGCTCAGTAGGTTAAGCGCCTGACTCTTGATTTTGGCTCAGGTCACGATCTAATGGTTTGTGGGATTGAGCCTATGAGCCTG
>NW_027529175.1:1473116-1486726 GCF_008692635.1 Crocuta crocuta
CCGCCCTCTTCCCTCCCCCCCCCCCCCAACCCCCGCTCATGCACACTCTCTCTCAAAATAAATAAATAAACATTAAAAAAAATCAAGACATTACAAATACTTGGTCTCAAGTATTAAAAATAATACTAGATTGTCATCTGTTGCAATTGCATAAAAAGGAAGATTCCTTCTGTATAGGATACCCTAGGATCTATTCTGATTTTTTTTCCCAAGTGAACAAATCTCAAACTTGAGTTCTTTGAGTTATGACACTGTTAGAAAACTATTCTTCCAGAAAGGTTAACTGGGCAGGATTATGCAAAGTCAGTCAGTGAGGAAGACCTCAGAGGCAAGAATAGCATAGAACAATGGTCCAGGTGAGAGATGATGGTACTTGATTTTGGGAAATGGCTATAGATATGGAAAAGAGGGAATGGATTCTAGAGATACTTAGGAGACAGAGTGATGATGGTTCTTTTTTATTTCTTAAAGTAATCTCTATGTCCAACATGGGGCTTGAACTCATGACCCCAAGACCAAGAGTCACATGATCTACTGACTGAGTCAGCCAGGTATCCCTGAGACTGATGGTTCCTTTCTATATATATAAAACTTATTATCAATTTAGCTAACATACAGTGTATATAGTGTGCTCTTGGTTGAGACTGAGAGTTCCCGATGACCAAACAAATGTGAAGGGTGAGAGAGCACTTGCTATAATGACTCCTAGGTTTCTATCCTGAGTTACTTACCTGCAATTATTCATTTTTTAAAAATTTAAAAATTTTTATTTTTTTAAGGCATTGCATTTACTGGATCGCAAGCCACTTTGTGCAAATGGGCACATTTTCTTTTTTTTTCTCTTCCAAAATTTTATTTAGGTTCAAGTTAGTTAACATATAGTGTAGTATATTGGAGTAGAATTTTGTGATTCATGACTTACGTATAACACCCAGTGCTCATGATAACAAGTGTCCTCCTTAATGGCCATAACCCATTTAGCTTATCCCCCCACCCACTTTCCCTCCAGCAACTCTCTGTTTGTTTTCCATAGTTAAGAGTCTCTTACGGTTTGCATCCATCTCTATTTTCATCATATTTTATTTTTCCTCCCCTTCCCCTATGTTCTCTGTTTTGTTTCTTAAACTCTACATATGAGTGAAATAATATGCTATTTTTCTTTCTCTGACTGGCTTATTTTGCTTGGCATAAACACTCTAGTTCCATCTACATCACTGCAAATGGTAAAATTTCATTCTTTTTGATGGCTGAGTAATATTTCATATATATATATGGAATATATATATATATATTTTTTTCTTTATCCATTCATCTGTTGATGGACATTTGGGCTCTTTCCACAATTTGGCTATTGTTGATAAGTGCTGCTATCAACATTGGGGTGCATGTGCTCCTTCAAATCAGTATTTTCGTATCCTTTGGATAAATACTTAGTAGTGCAATTGCTGGGTCATAGGGTAGTTCTATCTTTAACTTTCAGAGGAAACTTCACACTGTTTCCCAGAGTGGGTGCATTAGTTTGCGTTCCCATCAACAGTGTAAAGAGGGTTCCCCTTTCTCCACATCTTTGCCAACATTTGTTGTTTCCTGAATTAATTTTAGCCATTCTGAGAGGTGTGAGGTGGTATCTCATCGTGGTTTTGATTCTTATTTCCTTGATTAATGAGTGACATTGAGCATTTCTTCATGTGTCTGTTAGCCATGTGTATGTCTTCTTTGGAGAAATGTCTGTTCATGTCTTCTGTTACCTACAAGTATTCATTTCCGCAGAGAATGAAATCCTGTGTGTTATACTCTTTATGTAAAACTTAATCTGGGGGCTCCTGGGTGGCTTAGTTGGTTAAGCGTCTGACTTTCGCTTAGGTCATGATCTCGCAGTTCATGGGTTCGAGCCCCGTGTCGGGCTCTGTGCTGATTGCCAGCTCAGAGCCTGGAGCCTATTTCGGAGTCTGTATCTCCCTCTCTCTCTGACCCTCCCCTGCTCACGCTGTCTCTCTCTCTCTCCTAGAAATAAATAAAAATATTAAAGAAATAAATAAAAATATATAAAAAAACCTTAATCTGGTAGGGGGTCAAAAGGTACAGACTTTCAGTTATAAAATAAGTAAGTCATGGGGATGTAAGGCACAGCATAATGACTACAGTTAATAATAGTGTATTGTGTATTTGAAAGTTACTAAGAGAGTAGATCTTAAAAGTTCTCACCACAGGGCACCTGGCTGGCGCAGTCAGTGGAGCATGTGACTCTTTTTTTTTTTTAATGTTTATTTATTTTGAGAGAGAGAAGGCATGAGTGAACAGGGGAGGAGCAGCAAGAGAGGCAGAGAGGCTTCATCTCATGAACCGTGAGATCATAACCTGAGCCAAAATCAAGAATCAGACACATAACCAACTGAGTCACCTAGGCACCCCGAGCATGTGACTCTTGGTCTGAGTCCCATGCTGGGTGTAGAGATTACTTAAAATCTTAAAAGAAAGAAGAAAAGTTCTTACCACAAGGAAAAAAATTAACTGTGTGGTGACAGATGTTTACTAGAATTACTATGGTGATATACAAATATCAAATCATTATGTTGTACACCTGAAACTAATAAAATATTATATGTCAATTATCTCAATTTAAAAAAAAGCTGGTACAAGTGAAAGTTAATTAGATAAAAATCAACTTAAGACCAAAATGAGAGTATTATGCGGAAGAAAGGCTCAGAGACCAAGCCATAAAACATCCGTCGTTACATACAGGTAAAGAGGAAAACTTAGGAGACATGAATACTCCTAGCCTGGTAACTGTTTTTCTTTTTTTTCTTTAAAAAAAATTTTTTTAATGTTTATTCATTTTTGAGAGAGAGAGACAGAGTGCATGCGCAAGCAGGGGAGGGGCAGAGAGAAAGGGAGACACAGAATCTGAAGCAGGCTTCGGGCTCCAAGCTGTCAGCACAGAGCCCAGCATGGGGCTTGAATCCACCAGCCGCAAGATCATGACCTGATGTGAAGTCGGATGCTTAACCGGCTGAGCTACCCAGGCACCCCCAGGTAACTGTTTTTCGATTAAATCATTTATTTATTTATTTAAGTTTATTTATTTAGAGGGGGCACCTGATCTCTCAAAATAAATAAATAAACAAACTTAAAAAAAAAAAAGACAAAATAAGCCAAGTCAGCTCAGAAATAAATCTTCGTGTAATTGGTCAACAATCTTCCACAAGGATGTCAAGACTATTTAAATGGGAAAGGACGGTCTCATCTATGGTATTAGGAAAACTGGGTATCTGGATATCCATGTACAAAAGAATGAAATTGGACCTGTATCTTCCACCACACACAAAAGTTAACTCTAAATAGATTAAAGACCATATATGTATGGTTTTTCTCTCCCTCTGCCCCTCTCTCCCTCCCGCTCACGTGCTCTTTCTTTCTCACTTTCTATAATAAAAAATAAGAAAAAAATCTACAGCTCAACAACAACAAAAAATAACTTGATTTTTTAAAAAAATGGGCAAAGGGCTTGAATAGACATTTCCCCAAAGATGACATACAAATGGCCAAGAAGCATATGAAAAGATGCTCAACATCACTACTTATCAGAGAAATGCAAATCAAACCACAGTGAAATATCGCCTCACTATCAGGATGGCTATCATCAGGATGGCTACTATCAAAACAAAAACACCCACAAAATAACAAGAGGTGGTGAGGACGTGGAGAGCTTAAAACAACTGTGCACTGCTGCTGGGATTATATGACACAGTGGGAAACAGTATGGTGGTTCCTCACAAAATAAAAAAAAACCCAACAATCTACCATATGATCCAGCAATCTCACTTCTGGGTATATATCCAAAAAAACCTGAAAGCAGGGACCGGAAGAGATTTACCTGCACAACCCATGTTTGTAGCAACAACTATTCACAGTGGCCAAGAGGGAGAAACAACTTAAATGTCCATCAATAGATGAATGGATAAACAAAATACATACAAATGAATTTAAAAAAAGCCTTAAAAAAAAAGAAAAAGAAATCCTACAACATGATTGAACTTTGACGGCATTATGCTGAGTGAAATAAGCCAGTCACAAAAAGACAAATACTGTATGATTCTAGTTATATGAGGCATCTCAAGTAGTCAGATTCATAGAAACAGAAAGCAGAATGGTGATTATCAGGGGGAGGGGAAGGGAGGAAGGGAGAGTTTGCTGTCTAATGGTTATGGAGTTTGAAGATCTGAGGGCACCTGGGTGGCTCAGCCGGTTAAGCCTCTGACTTCTGCTCAGGTCATGATCTCATGTTTGTGGATTCAAGCCCCGCATCGGATTCTGTGCTGACAGCTCAGAGTCTGGAGCCCGCTTCAGATTCTGTATCTCCCTGCCTCTCTGTCCTTCCCCCTCTCATGCTCTGTCTCTCTCTGTCTCAAAAATAAATAAAACGTTAAAAAAAAAAAGATCTGTTTCACAATAATGTAAATGAACTTACTACTGAAGTATACACCTAAAAATTGTTAAAACGGTAAATTACGTTATGTATTTTATCACACACACACACACAGCCAAGTCAGAAAACGAATTACATTCTTTGTAGCATTACTTTATATTAAACTCCTACAGAATATATGAACCATAAGATAAATATTACAATATAAAAAATTTTATACTCAGAAAACTTTGTTACCTGCAACAAATCCAACTACTAAATCTTTTCCAGTAGTAGAACGTTGACCTTTGACCCAGACTGCCTTGAGACTATTAAAAGTGTAGAAATAAACAAAATTGGAGCAGCACAGACTGGAGATAACTGGAAACCACCCTCGATATGGTGCCAGGCTAGAGGAAAAACACAATAAGCAAAGTAAAGACGATGGATAAAAGCCAGTAAATTGGTAAAGCCCCAGGAAACGCTGATCATTCACATATTCTCAAAGTTCACTCCTCTATTACAACACACTCCAAACTGTACATATATTTCATATTCTGAAAGATATTCACACCAAGACATCTTTCCTACCATTAATGATGCCAAAGAAACAATACACTTCCAATGACTGATTTTACTGATTTCCTTTAGTAAGTTACCATGTAGAATTACAATTTCTCCATGGCTATTAGTAAATATGGCATCACCCACATTTTATTATAGAGTAACAGCATTTAAAATGAAGTAAAGGGGTGCCTGGGTGGCTCAGTCAGTTAAGCATCCGACTTCGGCTCAGGTCATGATCTCACAGTCTGGGGGTTCAAGCCCCGCGTCGGGCTCTGTGCTGACAGCTCAGAGCCTCCATGGAGCCTGCTTCAGATTCTGTGTCTCCCTCTCTCTCTGCCCCTCCCCCACTTGCTCTCTGTCTCTGTCTCTCAAAATAAAAGACATAAAAAAATAAAATAAAATGAAGTAAATATAGATAGCAAGTGTAAAAAAAAAAGAAGTGGTGCGGGGCTTGTTATAAGGGCACAGAAACCAGGCTGAAGGGCTCCCACTAGCCACACCTGGGACAATTTGAACACCAAAATAATATCATAGAGTAATCAATTATAAACCACTGAAAAAGCAGGAATTTCTGAGTTTAATACTGATACTAAATGAAGTTTCTCTTCATAGACTGCTTCTAGTTGCAAGAGACGAAAAATTATTCAGTGGCTGACCTGAATCTGAGAAACCATAATTAAGCAATGATGGCCAGGTGGATCATAGGTGACTCCAGATGTGGTATCTTAAGGACATGATATTACCTATGCATTATTCTGGCCAAGAATGCAGAGCCTCAATCTAATCATAAAGAAACGTGAGGAAAAGTTAAAACGAGAAGCATTTTATTAAAAAAAAAAAAGGAGGGGAGCTATATTCCTTAAAAATGTCAATGTGATGGGGTAAAAGCTTTGATGTATGGTGTGTAATTAAATCTGAAAGAAGTTTGTGTGAGGTGTGTGTGTGTAATAAAGAAGAGAGGGGAGAGAATATGAGACTGGATGGTAAAATAAATGGGAAAAAGTGTAATAATAAGTGGGTCGGCATTAAGAATATACGGATGTTCTTTGTACTATTTTAAGTTCCATAACCTTTTGTGAATTTAAAATTATTTCAAAATAAAAAGTTAAAAAAAAACAAAAGAAGTACATAATCTGAATACATCTGATAGGAATGAACTAAACTATTACCTTCTTTGGCTCGCTGTAAAAAAAAAAAAAAACCCATAAAGCACTGGTTTCATGGAAGACTCTATGATCAAGAATCAAGATGGCCAACCACCGAACTTCAAGGAGGTGAAAACGATTATGTACTTACAAGTCGGCCAACTGCACATTGACAACTACTGTAAGGCAATGCGAACGGGAAGAGAGCCAGTCAGTGCAGGTACGCCAGAGGCCTGGCAATCTCCGCACGGGCTGCCCGTTCTAACGAGGACGAGCAAGGGGGTACTCACAGGCCTTCTTCCTTAATGATCTCCAGGAGCACCATGTGTGTAGTTTTGGACTTTCTTTTCTCATCAACTGTAAGATGAAAGAATACATGTTTAAACTATATCTTCTGTGGATTACGATCTCCAACATCAGCAAGTTTCACTGAAATGCTATCTACCTCACCGAAGCAGTCTCCTGCCCTATTTGAGCTCCTTAGCTTGCCTCACAACGGAACAATCCTCCTTGCCCCATGTGCTCAATCCCAGCTGTGGGTCCTTTGGGTTCCATCTGGTATTCATGAATCATGAAGCATTTTAATTCCACACCTCATTTCCAAAGCAAAAGATGTGACAGGAGATCTTCTATTTCATAAGGCTTTCTTGTTTTTTTTTTTTCAAAGTTACATAGTCTCATTTTTATCTTAACATCTTAGAAAGTAGAGTGGAAATAAATTATGATCTCCCTGTTAGAGAAGAGGCTACAGGCACAAAAGCTGTGAAGGACACATGCAGTTGGCAGCAGAGCCAGGATTAAAACTCAAGTTTTCAAAGTTTTAGGCTTGTGCTTGGTTTCCTAATCTAAAAACTAAAAGGTCTCAAAAGGATGAGAACCAGGGCGCCTGGGTGGCTCAGTCTGTTAAGTGTCTGACTTCAGCTCAGGTCATGATCTCATAGTTCTTGAGTTTGAGCCCCACACTGGCCTCTGTGCTGACAGCTAGCTCAGACCCTGGAGCCTGCTTCGGAATCTGTGTCTTCCTTTTCTCTCTGCCCCTCCCCCGCTAACACTCTGTCTCTCTCAAAAATAAACAAACATTAAAAAAACCATTATGGGGGTGGGAATCGGTGATAGGCGTTGAGAAAGGCACTTTTTGGGATGAGCACTGGGTGTCCTATGTAAGTGATGAATCACAGGAATCTATTCCCAAAGCCAAGAGCATACTGTATACACTGTATGTTAGCTAACTTGAAAATACATTTAAAATAAAGAAATAAAAATAAAAGACAAATGCATTGATTGTAAAAAAAAATTATAAACAGGTTTACATTAACTCTTTGATCCAGCAATCTCATTTCTGGGAGTTTATCCCATCGATCTTTCAGAAACAAAGCAGCATATGAACAAGTCTGTTCTACCAAAGAGAAGAAACCACCTGAGAATCTAGAAGGGGGAAGGGTACACAGGTTATGGAGCATCCACCCTATGGAACACTCTACAGCCAGAAGGATGAAGGAGCTCCCAAAGCGTTGATTTGGAAGGCATTCAAAATATGCTGTTAAGTGAAAAATGTAAGGTGCAGAACAGTGGCAAAAATGCTTTCTCTGTAAGAAAGGGAGAAAATTAAGAATACATATATATTATTTTTAAAAATATTTATTTATTTTTGGGAGCATGCAAGTGGGGGAGGGGCAGAGAGGAGGACAGAGGATCCGACGTGGGCTCTGCATTGACAGACGGACAACAGCGTGACCAACGTGGGGCTCAAACTCAAGAACTGCGAGATCATGACCCGAGCCGAAGTCAGACACTCAGCCCGACTGAGTCACCCAGGTGTCCCTATATATTATTTGCTTGTTACTCCTATCAAAACTCTGCGAGACTATTTGAGAGATTAATAAAGACATTATCTGCAGGGGAGAGAATAGGGGGAAAGAAAGGGGCAGATTAGAGTGAGATTTTCCATCATGCTGTGTATCGTTTTATAGATTTTGGCTTTTGGGTCATATGAAATTATTACCTATCACAAAACTCTAAAATTAATGTAAAATAATACCCATGAAATGTTTTATCATAGGAATTAGCTTATTCAAAGCTAATCTTACTCTTATTTCTTCACATAAGTTCTGGCACAGGTTTATAATTTCAAGTTGGAAAGTACTGAGGAGAAAACAAGCAGAAATTATAGAGAGTTGCACAGTCCAATAATGCAAAAAAGGCAAACTAGGACTACACGCCCAATTTAGCAGCGACAGTGGGTGTTTGGCTTCAATGTGTTTCCTATTTATTCTGTTCTCTTTTGAGAAGATCCATCCCCAGCAAAAACTCTCCACATTCTGCCTTTAGAAAGTCATATTGGTGGGGCTCCTGGCTGGCTCAGCTGGTAGAGCATGTGATACTTGATCCTGGGGTTGTAAGTTTGAGTCCCATATTGGGAGTAGAGATTTTTTTTTTTAAAAAAAATCTTTAAAAAAAAAAGTCATATTATTTACTGGAAAGAATTGTAATGATTCAAAATTACTAAAGCAAGCCCACCTGGGTTCTCTCAGATTAGAGTGCCTGAGGCTATGACTCATTTATGAACGCCTGCCTCTCGGTTAATGAGGAAACAGAACTGCTGATCAGTATTGAAAGTCAGTGGAAAGGGACAAGGGTAGATCTCTAACAAAACAGATATCCTTACGTTACTGGAGAAATATGTTTGTTTCCTGACACCAAACAAGAAGAATATGATACCTACAAAAGATACTCACCTTGAAGTCGGAGTCGAGCTGTATCCAAGGGAAAGAAAACGGTCATCGCTGTGACACTTCCCTGAAAAGTTTGAAAAGACTTTAGTCATTACAGTTTCACAAAAATAAAGAACCACAACTTTTAAATGAACGAAAGTTCATTATTAATGGGGGGTCAAATTAGATTTTCAGTGAACAGACATATATAATATTGGGATTATGACTGTTCAAGTTCTATACTTAAACAGAAGTATTTAATTTTCGGGGCGCCTGGGTGGCTTAGTCGGTTAAGCGTCCGACTTTCGCTTAGGTCATGATCTCGCGGTTTGTGGGTTCGAGCCCCGCGTCGGGCTCTGTGCTGACTGCCAGCTCAGAGCCTGGAGCCTGCTTCTGTCTGTGGCTCCCTCTCTCACTGACCCTCCCCTGCTAGTGCTGTCTCTCTCTCTCTCCTAGAAATAAATAAAAACATTAAAAAAAAAAAAGTATTTAATTTTCCAGAAGAAATCTTTTTCTCTCATACTGAAAAAGAAAATGAAGTGGGCCCTTGGAGAGGAAAACTGAGGGATTTGCAATCTAAGACACACAAAAAAGATAGCAGATAAATGGATTTTTTAAAACCTTTTATAGGTTAGTTGCTGCTCCTATTCTCTCTGATAACCTTACAAACCAAAATATCCAGTAATAAAATAGATACATACTTCTTGTCTCTTAGCTTAGTCAATATATTTACAAGGTAAAAGAGGTATAAAAATCGTATTGTTCCTTCTAACAGCTTTATTTGCTTGTGTTTTAAACAAAATAGGGACAATCTCGGTTCGATAGTCTACAAATAATTCATCCAGAGTAACACAAAGACAAAAATTATCAGGGAAAGAAGCCAGCAACCAGTCTTTCCATTCATAAAATCTTATCACAGATAAAAACCATAAGCAAACAGTTAGGGGTGAAATTATACAGATGAAATCTCCAGGTGGGTTTATGGTTCTCAACCCAGGCCCACTGGTATATGTTCTCAGGCAAAAGATCAGTTTTGAGCTACTGATCTAATAATGGTTATGTACAATATTTTAGTCATGATAACAACTGGAAATTAGGTCAGTTTTATAGAGAAGAAGAAGAAACATTTGCCAGATCACTTAGCTATTTAAATAGGTCAGGCCATTTGACAAGGGAGAACATTGTATTGTCCTATTAGTATTCTTCAAAACCCAGACTGAATGCTACCACCCCTTGCCCATCAGGTTACATTATTCTATGTTGTTCATGCTCTATGTTCCCACGGCACTTGTTTATATGTCTCCTCTACCGGATTGTAAGAATATTCACTCTCTCTTTGTATAACATAGATTAATGAAATATTTATTCATTATTTGTGCTTCAGTTATTTGTGCTTTTTTGATGACTCCAACATAAATGTTCTTTTCTAGTAAGGACTAGATAATATTTGATGTCTCAAGGAACAGTGGACTCACAAAGGCGTATAGTTCATAGAGATGCTTCTGGGATGCCTGCTCACGTTACAGGCAATTTCCAAGAAAAATGAGGACTGTAAAGCTGGACAATGTTTAATAAGGTTATTAAGGCTGTGGGATTTTTCCCCCTATCTCATAGTACGACATGTCCATGCCAGGTATTGCATAAGTGGGGCATCTCAGGCAGAAAAGTCCTGGAAACTTTTTCAAACAACTGGGCCATCTCCATTCCTCTTCCTTACCAGCTTTAAACATACACCCAAAGGTTCCTAACTTTAGAAACCCTTGCCTATCTACCTTGAAATCTTAAAGGGAAGTACATCTTATACCAAGATAGAGAGAACAGTCTGTCCAAAGAGCTCCATAGTCTATTACTTCCTCGGGGACTAATATAAAAAGTTCAAATCTAGTAAATCTAGTTCAAATTTAGTAAAACTAAATAACTTTTTAAAATGTAATAGTGCTGGAAAGACTAGAGCAAGATGGTGAACTGAAAATCCAGCATTGCCTCCTCCCCATTTTAATCACTAATGACAGAAAAGGTTTATATATAAAAGTGTTGTGTAGAAAAACAAAGAGGGGTGTGATTGTTGCACCAGAAATTAAAAGGATAGCAGAGTGAGGTTGTTTGAGAGAACTCACAGACAAAATACACAGAAGACAGGTGTGGTAAGCAGAATAAGAGCCCCCTGAAAGAGGTCCACAGCTTAATCCTCAGCACCTGTGAACACATTATACTCCATGGCAGGTTGCTGATCACTGACCTTAAAATAGGAGATTATTCTGGATTATGTGAGTGGGTCTAACGTAATCACAAGGGTCCTTAAAAGTAGAAGGGGGAGCTAGAAGAGTAAGTGGGGGTGAGGCGATGTGTGGGCTCAACCACTACTGATGGCTTTAAGATGGACAAAGGGGCCACTAACCAAGGAATACAAGTGCCTCTAGAAGCCAGAAAAGGCAAGGAAATGGATTCTCCCCTACAGCCTCCATTATAAAACACAGCCCTTCAGACACCATTGATTCTAGCCCAGTGAGATCTGCATCAGACTTCTGACCTGTGGACCTTACAGATAATAAAATCTGTGTTATTTTAAACCACTCAACCTGTGGTAATTTGTTACAGCAGCAATAGAAAACTAATACGACAAGATTACTACAAACGGTGGGAATGAGGACTGGGAAGCAGAAGGGAGCTCTGGGGATGTCTTTCTGGTTGATTCGTTGGCTACCCTAACAACTGAAGTCAGGTGTCTCAGTCTCAGGGGGTTTACCTGTGAAGGTGGGGACCTGGACTTGCCTAAGGCGAATAGGGACACTCAGAATGGGGAAAACTAGGAAAAACTCTGAGCCCGGAAAGCTTGCCATTGTCATACCTTGCAGGAAGACAATGCCACCTTTTCTTCACAATCCCTGGAGACCAGCAGCAGTAAGCATGCATAGGCAAAGGCAAGGGGTGTGGAATAGGGAGGAAATGAAAAGCTTACCAGTTTTCCCTATTTAAGGAGAAGACACAGACACAGACACGCACATTTATTCTGGTTTTGTTAGAAAAGCTAAGTTTAAATGTGAGAGTTAAAAATTTAAGGGTGAAATGAGGGCTTCCATTTCCAGCAATATAGTAGCCTAGACACCATGCTGCAAAATACCTAGTACCATTACATAACATAAAAAAATACAAGAAACATCCTTTAAATGCTTAGCTGAGCTCACAGGAAAGTAAGGGAAATCCACTGGAGCCGGAAAGAAGAGTAGAAACCCACAGGATTAGGCAGACTCTGGCTTTGGTCGCCTAAGAATTTTCTGTCAGTCTAATTGATAAAGTGGCTTTATTATCGCCTTTGAGTTGAAGTGGAATTCCCATAACATAAATTAACCATTTAAAAGTATGCCATTCAGGGGTGCCTGGATGGCTTGGTTGAGCGTCCAACTTTGGCTCAGGTCATGATTCATGGTTGGTGAGTTTGAGCCCCACATCGGGCTCACTGCTGTCAGCACAGAGCCCGCTTTGTATCCTGTCTCCCTCTCTGCCCCTCCCCTCCTCATGCTCTCACAAAACAAACAAAAAACCAAAAACACTTAAAAGTATACCATTCAGTGACATTTAGTATATTCACAATGTTATGCAACCACGTCCTCTAATCAAATATCAAATATCCAAAATATTTTCATCACCTCAAAAGAAAAGCAGGCATGTTCTATTTCCCCCTTCACTCAGCCCTGACAACCACTAATCTGCATTCTATTTCTACTGGTGTATCTATTCTGATATTTCATATAAAAACATTCCTGCAAAATGCGACCTCTTGTGTACGGCTTCTTTCATGTCGCATAATGTTTTCAAGGTTTATCCATCTTGGAGCATATATCAGTACTTCATTCTTTTTTATGGCTGAGTAATAGTCAATTGTGTATATATACTACATTTTGTTTATCTATTCAAAACGTTTTGGAATGATAAAGAGGTAGCAGTTGCACAACACTGAATGTACTAACTACTGCTGAAATGTACGCTTTAAAGTTTGTTTTTTCGTAATTTCTACACCCGATATGGGTTTTTAACTCACGACCTTGAGATCAAGAGTCGCATGCTTCTTGGACCGAGCCAGCGAGGCACCCCTGAACTGTATACTTTAAAATGGTTAATTTCATATTATGTGAATTGACAACCAAAAACAAAAACATTTAATCCTCACAACAACCTGATGAGGTAAGTATTCTCTCTATTTTATACATGAGGAAAAAAATACCAAGAAGTTTTGTAACTTTCCTAAAGTTACACACTTTGCAAGTGGCAGAATCTGTATCTGAACATTGGCAGTGTGGCTCCAGAGTTCAGCCTTAACCACTGTTGTAATTAACACTTGAAAAAAAATGTATTCATATAGTACTAAAAATTACTGAAAAAGAAAAAAAGGGACTAATATGGGACCTATCTGATGTGTCAAATATTTTTTTTGTGTACCAGGGTGGAAACTCAGCATAGAGCCTGGCATAGTATAAGCCCTGAACTTGTTAATTCATGTATGACCGTAAGCACCTATAAATAAACTTAACATCCATGAGAAAAATATATTCAAAATGCTAAGGATAAATCTGGAACACAGCTATTCTGTACATTGGGGACTTGCTATATTTGTCTCCTCACCAAGCAAACACACAGATGACTGCTTTCATTTTCCTAAGCAGCTGCTACCTGAAGGACGATATTTATTATAGATGTGAGTCTTATGCCAAGCTATACAAGCATGTGACTTTTTAGAATTTGCATTAAATTCATCTTTCATAAATACTCATTTGTTTCCTCTCC
>NW_027529175.1:1486756-1543268 GCF_008692635.1 Crocuta crocuta
TAGAAGGCTGTCTGTTCACTTACATAAAATTAGAAGGCACAAAATACTAAGATAACCACAATGTACAATACTGTTGTGCCAGAGAGGCACAAAAATAAATCCATTATTTTGAGTCCCACAGAATTCTAACCATCTGAGTGGGTGTTCTACTGCTGACATTCATTACAATTTAAAAGAATCCATTTCCAGAGAAACAACCTTTTTGGTGTCTCACCAAAATGAAATATTTTTAGTTACAACTTTCTACCATGCCTCTCTGGCATTTAACCATTAGGTCTTGGGAAATAAATTAATTCCGAAACAGCAGTGGCACCTGGACCACTTTGTGGTAGAGTCCTGTCACCTGAGAACTCAGGAGTCTGAGCCAGGGTGGTGAAGAGGTCTGCCCAAAGCCTGAGTGACAGAGGCTAAGTCTGAACCCAGAACTCTCGGACTCCCAAGTTCACTGTTCACGGTTCTATCTTGTTCTCAACCTTTTTTCAGTGAAGACATAAATGATTTTCAACTTGACTCTTCTCTTCCACTTATAAAAGTGTACACAATACGGGGTGCCTGAATGGCTTAGTCAGTTAAGCATCCGATTCTTGATTTCAGCTCCGGTCATGATCTCACAATTTCCGAGAGCGAGCCTTGTGTCCGGCTCTGTGTTGACAATGCTGGGCCTGCCTGGAATTCTCTCTCTCCCCCTCTCTCCCTCAATAAAATAAAAAGTAAACATTAAAAAAAAAAGGCAAGTAACTCTAAGAAGAATATATATGGCCTACAATTAACATCTTAGAGCTAATCATTTGTTAGAGAATTATTTTATTTTTTAATGTTTATTTTGAGAGAGAGAGAGAGAGTAGGGGAGGGGCAGAGAGACAGAGGGAGAGAGTGAATCCCAATCTCTAACCAACTGAGCCACCCAGGTGCCTCTCTTTTCCATTCTTTGGGTTAATTTTGATATATTTTTTAAAACTTTCAAATGTTTTCTTATTTTTGATAGAGAGAGCGCACAAGCAGGGGAGGAGCAGAGAGGGGACAGAGGATCTGAAGAAGGCTCTGCACTGACAGCAGAGAGCCCTATGTGAGGCTTGAACTCACAAACCATGAGATCACGACCTGAGCCGAAGTCAGATGCCTGATTGAGCCACCCAGGCACCCCTAAATTTGATATTTTTATCTAACTCTTGAGATGGATGCCTACTTCATTAATTTTAAGTCTTTCTTCTTTTCCAAATTTGATTTATTAAAAAAAATTTTTTTTAATGTTTTATTTATTTCTGAGAGAGAGAGACTGAGCAGGAGAGGGTCAGAGAGGGAGACACAGAATCTGAAGCAGGCTCCAGGCTCTGAGCTGGCTGTCAGCACAGAGCCCAACGTGGGGCACGAACCCACAAATCATGAGATCATGAGCCAAAGTCAGACGCTTAACCGACTGAGCCACCTAGGCGACCCTCAAACTTGATTTAGAGGCTATTCATTTCTAAGTGTTTTAGCTGTGTCTGATAGGTTTTTTTCTTTATGACTCAGTGGTTTTTAATATACTCACAGATGTGCAATCATCACCACTAACTCCATTTTAATTACCCTAAAAGGAAACCTGTACCCATTAGCAAACACTCTCCATTCTCTCCTTCTCCCACACCCTGACAACCACTAATCTACTTTCTGTCTCTATTTGCCTATTCTGGATAGTTCATATAAATGGAATCAAATAAAACATGATCTTTTGTGACTGGCTTCTTTCAAGGCTCATCCATGTTGTAGAATTAGAATCGCATTCTGTATTATGACTGAATAGTATTCTGTTGCATGGACACATCACATTTTGTTTACCCATTCATCAAACTGATGCATTTGGGTTGCTTCCACTTTTCTGCCTTATGGATAATGTTGCTATAAACATTTGTGTACAAATTTTTGGAATATAGGTTTTCAATTTTCTAGAAGTAGAAGTGCTGGGTCATTCGGTAATTACTTAACATTTTGAGGAACTACCAAATTGTTTTCCACAATGGCTGCACAATTTTAAATTCTCACCAGCAAAATATAAGGTCTCCAACTTCACCACAAATTTGTTACCAATTGTTATTAACTGTCCTTTTGATTATGGCCTTCCTGGTGGGTGTGAAATATGTCATTGTGGTTTTGATTTGAATTCTCCTGATAATTAACAGTGTCAAGCATCTCTTCATGTATGTATTGGCCACTTGTATATCTTCACTGGAGAAATGGCTATTCAAATCCTTTGTCTATCTTTTAATTGGGTTATTTGCCTATTATTGAGGTGCAATAATATTGAGGAGTCTTTATATATTCTGGATAGGAGACCCTTAACAGATAGAGGATTTATAAATATGTTCTCCTATTCTGTTGTCTTTACTTTCTTGATGGGGTCTTTTTTTTTCTTTCATTTTTTAAACATTTTATTTTTTGAGAGACAGAGCACAAACAGGGGAGGGACAGAATCCAAAGCAGACATCAGGCTTTGAGCTGTTAGCACAGTGCCCGATGCGGGGCTCAAACCCACAAACACAAGATCATTACCTGAGCCAAAGTCGGATGTTCAACCAACGTCCCTCTTAATGGGGTCATTGAAACACAAAAAGTTTTTAATTTGAACAAAGTCTAATTTACATATATATATTTTTTAATTACTTGTGCTTTTGGTGTCATACCTAATAAACCATTGCCTAATCCAAGGTCATAAAGATTTATGTTTTCATCTAAGAGTTTTGTAGTTTTAGCTCTTACATTAGGTCTGTGGTTTATTTTGAGTTAATTTTGTGTATGGTGTGAAGCAGAGGTTCAACTTCCTTCTTCTGCATGTGGGTATCCAGTTGTGCCTGCAACATTTACTAAAGAGACTACTTATTGATATATCTTGACATTCTTGCCAAAACTCAACTGAACAAAAATTGAGGGTTTTTGTCTTTACTGAAGCTGAAACTAACCCCAGTGCTATAAAGCAGCCCCAGCCCCGGAGCACAAACACAGTTCCATTAGTCGGGATCTATTAAATCTCAACAGGTTCCTATCTCTGAACCTATTCCCTTGGATGGAGGCCCGTTGAGGGACACACACCCTATTCTCCTTAGTTCTTCGGTCCCTATTCATTGATCTATCTACCTTTATGCCCGTACCAGACTACTGTATACTGTAGCTCTGTACTAGGTTTTGAAAGTGGGAAATATGAATCCTTCAACTTTGTTCTTCTTTTTCAAGATTATTTTGACTATTCTGGGTCCTTTGCATTTTCATATGAATTTTAGGACCAGCTTATCAATTTCTATAAAAAAGCAAATTGGAATTTTGTTTTTTAATTTTTTTAATGTTTTTTATTTATTTTTAAGAGAGAGAGAGAGCAAGCGAGCGAGCAGGGGAGAGTCAGAGAGAGGGAGACACAGAATCCAAAGACAGGCTCCAGGCTCTGAGCTAGCTGTCAGCACAGAGCCTAACACGGGGCTCGAACCCATGAATCCTGAGATCATGACCTGAGCCGAAGTTGGATGCTTAACTGACTGAGCCACTCAGGCGCCCCAGCAAATTGGAATTTTGATAGGGATTACACTTAATTATTATAGATTCTTTGGGGGACTATTGTCATCTTAACAATATTGTCTTCCAATCAATGAACATGGGATGTCTTCCCACTTATTATTTAATGTTTTCAATGATTCTTTATATTTTTCAGTGTACCTAAAAGTTTCAATATACACTATCTGCATTATCACTCAGTTCTAAATATTTTATTTCCATATGATTTCTTTAACCCATAGATCTTTCAGAAATGTGTTTAATTTCCAAATATATATGCTTTTTGTTTTACGTTATCTTTTTGTTGTTGTTTGCTACTTATTGCACTATGGTTTAAGAACTCACTCTGTACTATTTCAACACTTTTTCAAGACCTAAGTTTTATTTTACAACCAAGTAAATGGTCAGTTTTGATAACTTTTTCATGTTTTTCATGTTTGGCTTAAACAGAGTATGTATTCTGCAGTTGTTGGGTACACTGTTCTGAATGTCTATTAGGTCAAGTTTGTTAAATACATTATTCAATCCTTTATATTTTTATAGCCCCCCTCACCTGTTCTGTCAATTACTGAGAGATATATTGATATCTTCCATTTTGATTATGAATTAGTATATTCTTAAATTTTTGCTTTAAACATTTTGAGACTGTCATTAGATGAACACAAACTTAAAATTGCTTTATTTTTTCTGACATACTGAGCTTTGTTTTTCTCAATGAAGCCATTACTATAAAGTCTATTTTGTTTGCCGTTAATAGCTCTCATCTGGTTAGTATTTGTCTGATAGGTCTATTCTTACATTTTTACCTTTAAACTTTCTGCATCTTTTTTTTTTTTGTAAAACATATCTTTTATAAAATGCATTTTTCCTTCTTAAAAACCAATCTAGTATATTCTCTTTTAACCAAAGGATTGAATTCATTGACATTTGGATTTAAAGCTGGCATCTTAGGGGCGCCTACGTGGCTCAGTGGGTTAAGCATTTGACTCTTGGTTTCAGCTCAGGTAATGATTTCAGGGTTCG
Organism: Crocuta crocuta; assembly: GCF_008692635.1. Lineage (NCBI taxonomy): Eukaryota > Metazoa > Chordata > Mammalia > Carnivora > Hyaenidae > Crocuta > Crocuta crocuta. Next base: position 1,491,299 of record NW_027529175.1, read on the forward strand.
TTGAGATGGAGCCCTGCAATGAATGGGCTCTGCGCTGACATAATAGAGAACCCTGCTTGGGATTCTCTCCTTCTCCTTCTACCTCTCTGCCCCTCCCCCCTCTTCCAAAATAAATAAATAAATAAATAAACTTAAAAAAATAAAACTGGTATCTTGTGTTCTCTTGCTTTTTCTGCCCTTTCCTGCTTTATTTGACTACAGGGCTTTTTTTTCCCGTTTTCTTTTTTCTTCCCTCTGGAGAGGTAGGTGTGTGTATAAAATTTTACCAGCTATCCAGTAATTACAACACAACAAAAATTCCTAACTTATCTATGCTAAAAACATTTAATATGTTTATCCTCCTCCCAAATAGACATTTAATTCCATTTACTCCCACCCACCTTCAGGCTACTGTTATCTACTTTAATTCTAACTTCTTGTACTTCTTTTTTTTTTTTTTTAAGTGTTTTTTTATTTATGTTTGAGAGAGAAATAGAGACAGCATGAGCAGGGGAGGGTCAGGAAGAGAGGGAGATACAGAATTTGAAGACAGGCTCCAGGCTCTGAGCTAGCTGTCAGCACAGAGCCCGACGCGGGGCTCGAACCCACAAACCATGAGATCATGACCTGAGCTGAAATTGGACGCTTAACCGACTGAGCCACCCAGGCGCTCCATCTTTTGCTTCTTTTTTAATGTCCACAAAACAATGAATTAACCTGTTTTATCATTTGGTAGTCAAAGTTGTTCAGATTTAGACATGCACAATATTTTACTTTTTCTACTCTTCATCCCTTCTTTCATCTCCTCTACTTTCCATCTAGCATCACCAGCCTTGTGCATGAACAACATCCTTTAGAATTTCTTCTCATGAGGATCTTGCTAGTGGCAAACTATTTTTATGGTTTCAAAATGTCTTTATTTCACATTATGTTTTAAAGATTTCCACTGGATATAGCATTCTAGGGATATTAGCTTCTCTCAGCAAAGTGAAGAAAACACTGAAAATACGTACTACAACCACTGCAAATGAGAATCAGGGGTCAGCTACCCTTTAGCTCACTAGTTCTATCTTCAGTTGTGTCTAATATACTGAGAAACCTGTTTTTATTTATTGATAAACCTCTCACTCAGCTTCAACCTATCAATTTACAGCTATGCACTAATCATCTTACCTTTAATTTTTTATTTGATCAAAAGCATGCACATAGTTTTTCAAAAATCATGTAATATAAATGGCTAAATACAGTAGTTCCTGCCCACTCTTCTACATTTCACCCAATCTTCTTTCCCACAGGCAATTATTTTAGCATCATTTAGCGGTTTCTTTTGAAATTTACCTATCTCCATATAATGAAAAAGTATCCCAATGTCTTGATTAATCAATTTCAGACCTTATTTATCTCATATTATGGAGGGTAAGATTTTAGCTCTGTTCTATTCTCCTCTGCTTTTGTCTCCCATCCTTCTGAGAACTGTGATTTTTGCTTAAATAAGTATTCAGTGTTCCCATGACTATCATGCCTCCACTCTCAAATTTCAGTTATTTTATTTTTCATTTCTAGATATTCTGTTTGGTTAACTTTCATGTATGCTTAGCCAATCTTAGTGTCTTGTTCCCTCACACATATTTGGTAGTCTTTCTTTTTCTTATACACATTAAATAGCTTAGATTGTGACTGAAAACTCCATTTTCTGATTGTTGTTGCTGTCTGCTAATATTCTTGCTCACAATGCCTTGTTTCTCTGTGTTTAGTTAGTTTGGATTGAACTGCTCATTTCCCTTAGAATTTTATTTTGGGGCATTCTTTTAAACCTCATAAAGTACTTCTGGAAAGGATTTCTGCCAGGCACTTTGGGGTCCCACATACCCGAATCACTCCAAGTTCAATTATTGGGTTCAGGTTTTCAACTCATGCAAGTAGTGAGAATTCAGGCTGCAACCTAAGAGGGAAATTTCAGTGGTGATTTCCCTACTCAAAACAGTGCCAAGGTTGGAGATAGCTGATATTTCTGGGGAGGAGTAAGATTATTTTCATTTATGTCCATAGCAGATTCCGTTGGGAATCCAGGTAACTAGGTGATCTGCTAGTGGACAACTTGTCCACAGGCAGACTGGGTGGGTTCCTTCTCTTCTCTGTATCTCTGAAAGCTACAAATCTAAAGCTCAAGTTTACCTGCTTAATCAATTCCTGTAAGACAAATGTTCTCCTTCCCTCTGGGTCCTCTTGTCTGAGAATTCCTTATCTTGTTACCTTATTAATGCTTTCATGTTGTTTTAAGAAATATTTTATACAGGCTTTTTTTTTTTAATTATAAAGGGAAGTTTTCAGGAGGTGCTTTGATTAGCTCCTTAGTTAGAAACTGAAATCCCATTCTGAATATTTTACAATGGACTATTGCTAGTCTTAGCAAATAATATTTTTATATCTTTGCGAATGTGTTTATTCCTTTGCTGTTTATTCTATTTTGTTCTTATTTCATGATAAAATTGTGTAAGGGCAGGTTGGTAACATATTAACATTTCAAATCTATTACTACATAGCATCTAACACCACTCTTCTATGTTCCCTGGATATTTAACAAGTGAACTAAGAAATATTTTTCTACTTAATACCTTGCCTCCAAAAATTTTATAAAATTTAGTAGAGTAACAAATACTAAAAAGAAAATCAAACAGACAGAAAATAGTACCATTTTACCCTGATATGAAAATTAGGAAAATGATAAAATCAAGAAGGAAAGAAGCCAGAAATCTGAATTTAGACCTTTTCTACACAGGTATATCATTAAAACACATGCCAAAGGCCTTTTAGGAGGCCATCCAAGTAACCTCAAGAGCTCTCAATCTGAAAGACCAGAACACAAATACAAACGCTGCTTTATCCAAGTACATCTGTTTTAAAATAGTAAGGCTTTGAACCAGTTAAAAAAAAAAAAAAAAAAAAGGAGAAGGAGGGGCAGCTGGGTGGCTCAGTCGGTTAAGTATTTGACTTTAGCTCAGGTCATGATCTCACGGTTTGTGAGTTCAAGCCCTGTGTCAGGGGCTTATGGTGCAGAGGCTGCTTGGGATTCCCTCTCTCTCTCTCTCCCACTCTCCCTCTCCCTTTTGTGCATACACACACTCTCTCTCTCTCAAATAAATAAACTTTAAAAAATGGAGAAGAGATATCTGCCAGAAGACCTAAAAGATTAGGGTTTTCTGATTTATTGGATATGAATTGCAAGAGACAAGGTAAAGTCATAAGAAATGAAGATACCATTGACAGAATTAGGAAAGTTAAAAGAGGGATGTAGTTTTAAGAAATTATTAGGTCAGTCTTGAACACAGTGAGTTTCAGATGATGACTGAACTACTCTCTCACTTGATGCTTCTAATGGTATTGTGCATCCTGTGTACAAAATCCTATTACACAACAATCACTGTTCTGTATTTAGTTGTTAATGAGTTTGTCTTCTTTATTAGACTATGGGCACCCCAAGGGCAGGAACTTAACAATGAATTAGTAATTAAATAGCAAAAAGAAAAAAAAAAGTCTTTAGGCAGTTGGTAACAGCATACTACAGCTTAAGGACACAAATCATAGCTAGAGATAAAAATGGCAAGCTTTCATTTTCAGCTTAGGGCATTTTTGTATCTCTCTGTCGTGAACAGTCCCATAGTTGGAACCTGGACTCCTTAATAATGTATCAGCATCTACATTTCGGGTTATATATCCAAAATACAGTGGTTTATTCATTTTCTGGGCTATGTCTCTCCTGCCTATAAAAGATCAATAAGCATCCAAAGTCTACTTTTTAACTTGGCCAACATAAACAGACATGCAGTTAAGCTGAAACACCTACCACCACAGACAAAAGTCAGAATTAGATGATAGGGTAAACTTGGTCAAGATGTGGTCCCCTAAGCACGTACAGTCTTATGGGAATAACAGACAGGGACACACACAAACATAGAAATAGAGCATTATGCCTTTAAAGTACAATAATGTTTGGGTTAGCTCTCCAACCAAGTCACAAAATTCAACCGTTTCCAAAATGTTAATTCACCCCTGAAGGATGAAAAATAGTCAAAAAATGTAATGCCAGTTCCAAAGTCAATTTCCAGAGAGGAGTCTAGAAATGGTGGTTGAGTCACAGCACTACTGAAATCAGTGTACAGCATCCCCTGAGGGAGTACATGGCATTATTTGATAAAAGGGCTATTTTAGAAAGAAAAACAACTAAAATACATTAGTGGCAGATACATTCAGTGGTGGATCTCAAGCTAATGAAATTCCAAAGATTGAAAGCTACTCACTGTGGTTTTTATATTAAAAAATGTTATTTACCTAATCAGAGTTAATGTAAGTCCTTCTCTTGATAAAGCAATCAAGCTAACTCTCATACCTATACATAGAGAGATATGCAAGTTAAACAAAAGGCCCAATAGATAATGAATGCACCTAAGTGTCTTATAGAAAAAAGCATGAGCTTTGGAATAAAACAAACCTATGTTCAGGTCCCAGTTATAGTACATGCTATATAAGTAACTTCAAATCATCATGCTTCAATTTCCTCATCTGTAATTTTAGGGCCAATACCTAACAATCAAGCATTGCTGTGAGAAGTGAGAAATAATTTATAAAAAGCACTTAGCATCATTCCAGGTACATAATGGGCACTCAACAAATGTTGATTCTTATATCCTTTCTATAGCACCTTTTAGCAGTAGGACTCAATATTAATCAGGACCCTAAAATTAGTAATGGTTACTGAAGTCCCTTCCAAAAGAACTGTAATTTTACTAAAAAAAAAGAAAGATTAACTACTCTTTCAGATGACACCTCAAGAAAGTAGGAGAGTGTACAGTGTAAAATAATTCTAAAAAGTCCAATCAACTAAGAATGAAAAAAGTCAGTGGACTAAGCCATTAGGAAGTCAGTGATGGCCTCTGGAAAAGTAGTTTCAGTGGTTAGACTGGATAAGGAGGAGAGGCAGTAAGTACAGAATATCCTTTAAGTAAACTTAGGAGAACCAGCAGCAGCTAAGAAAAAGGCAGTCTCTGGGAGCCTGGGTGGCTCAGTTGGTTAAACCTTCTACTCTTGAATTTAGCTCAGGTCAACCTCATGATTCGTGAGTCTCCATACTGACAGTGCAGAGCCTGCTTGGGATGAACCCATGCAGAGGATTCTGCACAGGGTTATGCAGAGGATTCTGCCTCTCCCCTGCTCACACGCTTGTGCACATATTCTCTCTCAAAATAAAAAAATAAACTTAAAAAAAAAAAAAGAAGGGGGCACCTAGGTGGCTCAGTTAGTTAAGCATCTAACTCTTGATTTCAGCTCAGGTCATGACCTCACAATTCGTAAGACTGAGACCCACATCAGGCTCTGTGCTGACAGCATGGAGCCTGCTTGAGATTCTCTGTCTCCCTCTCTCTCTGCACCTCCCCTGTTCTCTCTCTCTCTCTCAAAAAATAAATAAACTAGGGGCACCTGGGTGGCTCAATCAGTTGAGTGTCTGACTTCGGCTCAGGTCATGATCTTGCAGGTTCATGGTTCAAGCCCTGTCAGCACAGAGCTGACAGCCTAGAGCCTGCTCCAAATTCTGTGTCTCCCTCTCTCTCTTCTCTCTCTCTGCACCTCGCCTGTTCCCACTTTGTCTCTTTTTCTTTCTCTCTCAGAAATAAACATTAACAATTTTTTTAAAATAATAAAATAAATAAAACTTAAAAAACTTTGTTTATAAAGGAGAGAGAGAGAGAGAGAAAGAGAGAAAGGAGAAAGAGAGAGGAAGGAAGGAAGGAAGGAAGGAAGGAAGGAAGAAAGGAAGGAGAAAGAAAGAAAGAGAAAGAAAAGAAAAGAAAAGAAAAGAAAAGAAAAGAAAAGAAAAGAAAAGAAAAGAAAAAAAAAGAAAAGAAAAGAAAGAAAGAAAGAAAAGACAGTCTCCAGACCAGACTGGTATGACAGGACAGGGCTAACCATGTTTGAGGGCTAACCTTTGGACAGAGGTTAAAGCCACGGTAAAGAGGTGAAAATTAATGGAGCAAAGTCTCAAAAGATAACTGGGGATAGGGTAAGGTGGAGAGGGTCAAGATCAAAGGTAGCAGAGACTGGATGCATCTGTTTTTCCTGAGGCCAGCAGAATATAAGACATATGGGTACAATGCAATTGATTCTTTAATTAGAAAAAAATGGAAAGTGAGAAAGCTCATCTTAAGTAGCCTCTATTTTATCTAGAGAATAAAAGATGAGATCACCTGCTACAAGTGAAAGGACACAGTTGGCCATATGAAGAGAGAACAAATTTCATTCCTATTTAATTTCTGAAACTGGGTACAAATACTATCTTTATGTTTGCTAGAATATATCTGAAAAATAAATAAATTATGGCCTTACTACACTTTTCCAGACACTGCACTAGGTGCTCTACAAGTGTTATCACATTTACTTCTCAGGAAACCCCAGTAAGTGAAGTACTATTGACCCCATTTTATAGCTCAGAAAACTCAGGTCCAGAAGAAAACATAAATGACCCAAGATGACACAGATAATTTTTACTCCAAAATCTTTTTTCAGCATTTATACCGCATTTATTTAAAAAAATTAAGTTATAAACTACTGTATGTAGGACAATACAATTTCCTTTATTTAACTTTTTTCTGATTCAAGCATAAAGAAGCAAAGTTAGAAAAATAATTTCAATAAAGTTGGCATAAGAACCTTTAAGATTAGGAGAACTGAAATGAAATGACCCTGTTGGCTGAAAAATTTATTCAGGGAGGGTTCAGGAGGGATGAACAGGCAGAGCACATAAGATTTTTAGGGCAGTGAAAGTGCTATATATGATACCATCATGTTGGTTTTATGTCATTAGACATTTGTCAAACCCACAGAATGTACATCAAGAGTGAACATACACTAATATACACTATGGTCTTTCGGTGACAATGATGTGTCAAAGTAGGTTTATCAATTGTAACAAATGTACCACTCTATTCCGGGATGTTAATAATAGGGAGGACATGCATGTGTGAGGGCTGGGGGTATATGGGAAATCTCTACGTCTTCTCAATTTTGCTACGAACCTAAAACTGCTCTAAAATTAAGTCTTAAAGGGGCGCCTGGGTGGCTTAGTCGGTTAAGCATCCGACTTTCGCTTAGGTCATGATCTCGCGGTTCATGGGTTCGAGCCCCGCGTCAGGCTCTGTGCTGACTGCCAGCTCAGAGCCTGGAGCCTGTTTCAGTCTGTGACTCCCTCCCTCTCTGACCCTCCCTGTTCACGCTGTCTCTCTCTCTCTCCTAGAAATAAATTAAAAAAAAATTAAAAAAAATAAAATAAAATAAAACTAAGTCTTAAAAAAAGTTTACTAAGAAATCAAGATATATTTGGGATGGTGGGTAGTGAGGCAATGAAGTCTTAAAGACTAAACACTATATATAATTATTTGATCATCATTTAGCAGAAGCTTAAATGAAATAAAACAGCAAGCTACGAAATAAAGATAATACAATAATGACTTTCTCTAATAATCTCCTTTTGAGGTTTTTAAACCAAAGTAACTAATACCCTCAGAGACATACCAACCTAAGTTAATTCTATGGGAATCTGAGCAACTAGAATTAAAGTCTGGGTCTGAATGAATCATCTGTGGAAAATTAAACCCTTTCAAAGAGAACTGAACATGCAAATTGTTAGAACTGTGGTTTAAAGTACTCCCAATAAGGGGCGTCTGGGTAGCTCATTGTGTTAAGCATCCAATTTTAGCTCAGGTCATGATCTCAGGGTTTGTGGATTTGAGCCACACACTGGGCTCTCTGCTGTGAGCACAGAGCCTGCTTTGGATCCTCTGTCCCCTTTTCTTTCTGTCTCTCCCCTGCTCACACTCCCTCTCCCCAAACTAAAATAAAACATTAAAAAAAGTACTCCCAGTAAACAATCAGTGTCCTATTTCCTCTAGTTTGGTTATACATGTGTATACTTAATATTCAATGTCACTTGTTTTCTGATAATCTAACCTGGTTTTGAAATACACAAAGGAATGAGACAAGTAATGAGGTGCCTGGGTGGCTCAGTCGGTTAAGCATCCAACTTCGGCTCAGGCCATGATCTCACGGTTCGTGGGTTCAAGCTGTGCTGTGTCAAGCTGTGCTGACAGCTAGCTTAGAGCCTGGAGCCTGCTTCAGATTCTGTCTCTCCCTCTCTCTCTGACCCTCCCCTGCTCACGCTGTCTCTCTCTCTCAGAAATAAATAAAACATTAAAAAAATATAAAGCAATGAGACAAGAAGTGTGGAAGAGAACGCAGCCAGGCATAGCAGAGAGAAAAGGCCTGGATTTTGGCCTTCTGTCTAAACGACCAATTCATTGGTAACCCTAGCCAAGTCATTTAACATTCCTCTTTCCATTTTCCTGTCTCTGTAACAGAATAAAGATACTTGTTCAAAAGCCTCAGAAACAACCCTACGAGGTGGGTATTATTATTTTCCCCTTTCTATAGATGAGAAAACTGAGGCAAAAAGAGATTGAGAGACATGCCCAAAGTCACACAGATGGTATGTGGCAGACCTGGAGTCTGAACTCAGGCAGTCTGGTTTCAGAGTCCATACTTTAAAAAAATTTTTTTTTCTTTAACATTTATTTTGAGAGTGAGCATGAGCAGGGGAGGGGCAGATAAAGAAGGAGACACAGAATCTGAAGCAGGCTCCAGGCTCTGAGTTGTCAGCACAGGGCCTGACGCAGGGCTCAAACCTGTGAACAAGATCATGATCTGAGCCAGTCAGACGCTCAACCGACTGAGCCACCCAGGCGCCCCTGCAGTCCACACTTTTAACCACTTATTACAATGCCTCTCTGGGGTTGTTAATAAATGTGAGAGGGGTTTAAGAAGTTAGGGAATTCTAGCAGAGCCTGGCTGGCTCAGTCGGTTAAGCGACTGAGTTCGGCTCAGGTCATGATCTCACAGTCTAGGAGTTCGAGCCCTGCGTCAGGCTCTGTGCTGACAGCTCAGAGCCTGGAGCCTGCTTTGGATTCTGTCTCTCCCTCTCTCTCTGCCCCTCCTCTGCTCATGCTCTCTCTCTCTCAAAAAATAAACTTTAAAAAATTAAAAAAAAAAAGTTAGTGAATTCTAGGGGCGCCTGGCCGGCTCAGTTGGTAGAGCATGTGACTCTTGATCTTAGGGATGCAAGTGCAAGCCCCATGTTGGGTGTAGAGATTACTTTATTTATTTATTTATTTTTTTAAATTTTCCTAACTGTACAAAAGTTTTTATTCTTATTGTATAACAAAACAAACAAGCAAACAAAAATAAACCACTTATTTAAGAAAATATGCTTTCATAGGTAAATTATTTCAAAAGCATTAATACATTTCTCAGCAGTAGTTTTCTGTTTTAATCAGTCTTTTATATCACAGTAATACATTAAAATGAAGCACATTAGATTCACTAAAATAACTGTTTACTAAAATACCCTTAAAATTAGTTTAAAATTAATTAAACCCATGCTGAGGTAACATCACATTTGCCTATACTGACTTCAACTTATGGCTCAGTATTATTGCTGGTGTTTTCATCAGCTGTTTCATGTGCTGCTAAAGAGTGATTTATGCTTTCAATTATATTTTTAGTAAAAAGGAAGATTATCATGTCCCCAGACTGTAAATAATAGCAGCTCTTACACTAACAATGTGAATTTCTTGTACTTCAATCATTATTATAGGTAAAATATATACAAAAATTATCTTTTCTGGGGCATCTGGGTGGCTCAGTTGGTTAAGCATCCGACTTCGTCTCAGGTCATGATCTCATGATTTGTGAGTTTGAGCCCCAAAACAGGTCGTGATCTCTAGAGATTACTTTAAATAAAAAATCTTAAGAAAAAAAAAGTTCAGGAATTCTAAATACTAATATATATTATTATTAAATCAAATTAACTAACTCAAACAAGGTAGGATGCACAGAAAATTAGAAAACATAGTTGTGGGGGAGCCTGGGTGGCTCAACCGGTTAAGCATCTAACTCTGGATTTCAGCTCAGGTCATGATCTCACGGCTCGTGGATGGAGCCCTGCGTCAGGCTCTGTGCTAACAGCATGGAGCTTGCTTGGGGTTCTCTCTACCCCTCAGCTGCTTGTGTGCATGTATCTATGTAATCTCTCTCAAAATAAATAAACCTAAAAAAAAAACATAGTTGTGCACAAAATGACTAATAGCTTCCATTTATTGGGCCCTAGTATGTGTCAGAGGTGTTTTAGTTACGTTATTTTATTAATATTCACAAAACCCTGTGAGCTTACTAACATTTTGCAAGTTAGAATGTGAGTTAACTAAACTGAATCCAGAAACCCAGGCTTTTGTTTCTCATCTATAAATTAACAAGTGACATTAGGGAAGTCATTTAACTAAGCACACCTACAGATTCTTCATAACAGGGTTGTGGGAGGCCACATTAACATTTACACTGTACACAGCCAAAGTATGGAAAGAGCCCGAATGTCCCTCAACAGATGAATGGATAAAGAAGAGGTGGTATATATACACAATGGAGTATTACTCATCAATCAAAAAGAATGAAATCTTGCTGTCTGCAACTATGGAACTAGAGGATATTATGCTAAACGAAATTAGTCTGAAAGACAAATATCATATGACTTCACTCATATGGGGAATTTTTATACAAAACAGATGAACCTAAGGGAAGAGAAGCAAAAATAATATAAAAACAGGGAGGGGGACAAAACATAAAAGACTCTAAAATATAGAGAATAAACAGAGGGTTGCTGGAGGGGGGATGGGCTAAATGCCTAAGGGACATTAAGGAATCTAATCCGGAAATCATTTCTGCACTATATGCTAACTAACTTGGATGTAAATTTAAAAATAAAACAAAAAAAACCCAAAAACCATTTACATTGTACAAACGTTTACCACAGTGAAAAATTAGATATGAGGTAAATATCCATAAATAAATTGTGGAACACTTACATGACAGAATATTCCATATTAAACAAAACAATGCTTTTTGAAGTCTTTTCAAATGACATGATATGGTGGATATCTGATGTTTTGGGCCACAAAGCATCATTTCCTTTTCCTAAGGGCAGCCTGATTTTCTTTACCTCTTCCCACTGTGTACAATCTGGGTAGGGTGGTAAATTCAGATGCCCACCCTCAACCACACCTGCTGAGGAGCCTCTGAAGGTTCCTTTTGCTGGACACTTCCTTTCCCCACCTGTTACAGTCAAGGACTAGGCACATGGGCTTGAGCAAGACTAACTGGGATTTTCCCATGACTTTAAATCTTGAGAATGCTGTAGAGGGACATAATCCACTGATCCCAGTGGTCGCCCCACACTCTCCAGGGACCGGTTTAGAAATCTTTTTGGAGCATGTTGGTTCTTTCCTACTTCAAGTCTTCAGCCTTCCCTGCCAATCCTGGGAGCTCCTAAAAAGCCTGCCAATAAACTTCCTTTTTGTTAAAACACTCAAAGTCTGTTTCTCCAGTGTGCAACCAGAGACCCCTGATACATATGGGGAAATGCTTTATATCCTGAAACAAACATACCCCAAAGCCCAGGATATGAAACTCTATAATATCAGTTATATAAACAACAAAAAATTTATTTGTAAATGCTTATTTGTATATAAACACAGAGAAAACAGAATGAGGAAAACTTGAAGAAACAGAACTCGAACTTCCCCGAATGCTGATTTATACATGAGGACCTTTGAACATGTTTTTTTTTGTTTTTGTTCTAAAAGTCTCTTACCACCCTCCTATTTCATTTTGCCTAGCAAACTCCCACTCTTCCTTCAAGACTGCGTCTAAATACCCCAAGCTTGGGGACTTCCCATCACGTTCACAGATGCAGCCCACCACTTCTCCCCTGGTACTACCAGGGGCCATGTAGTACCTCTACTATACACTTAAGAAGAGCTTCTTGAGGACAGGAACTCTTTCACTGACCTTTATATTTAGAAGGCCTTGTACAGTGAATCAAAAATTTCCTCTACTCGGTTTCTACTTCTAAAAGGTAGGAATTGAGTCCATGTGGTAAAACGTAAAGTGTAATATTAAGTGTTGAGCTGCACAGTCAACTAATTTTATCTTCTGATACCAACCAGAGAAAAATGTTTCGAATATGCCTTCTTACACAGTTCTAAAGATAAGTGTGAATGGGCTCTGAGTTACAAAGCAATAAAAGGTAAAGTGGAAGGAGAAAGGAGGAGGGATCTTTTATATTTCTGTATGATCTGAATTTTTTAATAGTCAGCATTTACTCAATAAAATGTGATTCTTTTAAAATATAAATTACACAGGGGCCTTGGTGGCTCAGCTGGTTATGCGGCCCACTTCAGCTCAGATCGTGATCTCCTGATTCGTGCTGCCTAGGGCTCTGTGCTGATGGCTCGGAGCATGGAGCCTGCTTTGGATTCTGTGTGTATGTCTCTCTCTCTGCCCCTCCCTTGCTCAGTCTCTGTCTCTCAAAAAAATGAATAAACGTTAAAAAAAAATTTTAACATAAATTATGCAATTAAAAAATTAAAATTAACTACAGGAAAAAAAAGAAGTGCCCTGATTAATTACTAGCATTACAATTCTGAAGTCTGCTTCAGTGTCTAAACCTCACTTGGGCAATTCTAAGCAATTTCCCTCTTCAAACTGTAGGTTAATAAAATTTCTCTTAATTACAAATCCACATTTCTTCAAATAAAATCTATTTTTCAAAGCTAATCTAAGAACCAAACATAAAATTATGAATCTAATTATACTCACAATTTTTAGAAACGTTTATGAATGAGACCACTAATTGTATCATATAATAGTCATCAATCAGAGCTATAGCGTCCTCCTGAAATAGTACAATTCTAATTTTATTTTATTTTTTTAAGTAGGCTCCACTCCCAGTATGGGACTCAAACCCACGACCCTGAGATCCAGACCTGAGATCAAGAGTCGGATGCTCAACCAATGAACCACCCAGGCACCCCAACAATTCTAATTTTCAAATACTCCAAATTACCTGCAATTACCCCAAAGTGTGCCACAAATCACTTAAAAATCACTAATTTATTTTAATTTTTAAAATGTGTGTGTATATGCAGAACATCACACTTGATGTGAGAATGTAGAACTTGGAAGTGAATAAACATGAAACATATCAACTCAAAAAGGCTGTAAATCAAAATCTTATGCAATGAACCAACAATCCTTTGGGGAGAAGAATAACTACTCCAGGCAGCTTGCTTGGAGTTTTAGGGAAGTCACAGAGCTGTGAGAGGCAGAGCCAGGATTCCAACCCAGGCAGCCTGGCTCAAGTTAGGCACACCAACAGTCAAGTGCTCTTACCACTATGCTAAGCGGATTCTCCTTGATCATCTAAAAGGTTTGGCTGAATACTATTATGAGGACATTTAATGAAACATGAGCCACCACAATATTATACCACTAAAGGGCAATGCCATTTCTCTTATCAACTGTAGCGACATTTCTGTGGTGACATTTTTTTCCTTTGGTAGCAATCAGAAGAAAGTAGGGCCTGCACTATATGTTTAATCTTAACATATGGATTTACAAAAAAATAAATAAAAGTTTGAGAACACTCTTCAGCACGATAGTTCAAAAAAATAACAAAACACAATGCAACTTCCCAGATATGTGCTAGGAACATTACTACCCTGAGGGAAAGCAAGGGAAAAGAAAAACCCTAGCAAACTTAGGGTGCATAATTTCAAGAAGAACTTTAACAAGAGAAAAATAGGCAACAAGGAGATTAAAAAAAAAAAAAGAAATGTCTTGGTAGGTTACATGGAGATATATCACCTCTACATGAAGTCACATTCTATAGTAAGACTCAGAGAACTATGGCTCTACAACCAAATCCAATCACGCCTGGTTCTGTAAACAGGATTTTACTGGAACTCAGCACTACTCATTCATTTACGTATTGTCAATGGCTGCTTTCACACTATCATGGCGGTGTTGAGTAGACTGTACCCAAAATCTAAAATATTTACCATCCGCCTTCTTATAGAGAAAGCTTGCCAACCCTTAATTTCTTTTATAGCACTTAACACTATCTAAAATTATTTTATTTATTTTTTGTTTACTCAATTATTGTCTGACTTCGCCATTGGAATGCAATCTTCATGAAGAAAAAGACATTGCTCTCCACTATGTTTCTAGCACCTAGAAGAGTACATGACACATAGAAAGCACTCAGTGAGGGGCACCTGGGTGAGTTGAGCATCCAACTTCAGCTCAGGTCATGATCTCATGGTTCGGGAGTTCGAGCCCTGCATCGGGCTCTGTGCTGACAGCTCAGAGCCTGGAGACTACCTGAGATTCTGTGTCTCCCTCTCTCTCTGCTCCTCCCCTACCCACACTCTGTCTCTCTCAAAAATAAACATTAAAAAAGAAAGAAAGAACGAACGAACGAACTCAGTGAAAGTGCTGAATGAATGGCATTCTTTGAAAGAAAGGAAAACAAACATTCCACATCTTCCCATTTTTCCTGAGATGCACTCCAAAGATTCACTCCACCATCTACCAAAATGTGTCTTGTCAATTAACCACTGGATTTATCATACTGATAAACGTGTTAATAAGTTCAGTGGTTAATTCTCACTCCTCATTTTATATGACCCAGTTGATCTATACCTTTTTCTTCATGTGACTTTCAGAACATCACATTCTCTGAGTTTTCCTCCTACCCGACAGGCCCTTCCTTAATCTCCTTTGCTGGTGCTATCTAACTTCCTAAATCTCTTAACGCTAGCATGCTCACGGTCTTTAAGTCTTTTCTCAGTAGGCACTTATCTAGTCTCGTGACTATTCTTGCACATTTCAAACAAAACTAGTCCAAAACCAAAACCAATCTTTGTCTCAGAACCTGTTCGGGTATAGTCTTCACCATCTCAGGAAATGTAAATGCTTCCAGTTGCTCAAGCCAAAAGCTTCTGGGGGCCAACCAACTCACATTCTGTTACACATCATATCCAATCCACCAGCAAACCCTGGTGGCTCTATCTTATAAATATATTCCAGGTTAATGATCAGTGCTAACTACCTCCACTGCTGCTATCCTGGTCCGAGCCACCATCATCTCTTGCCTGGAATGATGTCACAGCCCCCTGACAATTTCCCTGCACCTACCTTTACTCCCTTAACAGTCTACTCTCAACAGAGCGCCCAGGGTGATCATGTTTAAAATGTAAACCAGCAAGTTGCTGGATGCTCAAACCCTCCAATAACCAGTTAGCTCTCTTTCCCACTCAGAGTTAAAGTCTCAGGCAATTTGGTTCCCTGAAGCCTATGCCTGTTTGTTCCCTCCACCCTAGAGACACAGGCTTCCCTGACCACCCTAGAGCATGTCACACGTGATTGCATTTCAGCACCTTTGCACTGGCTGTAAGGCTCTTCTGGTTTAATTAAACAAAACAGGCACTTCCATGAAGTACTGTGTCAGCTAACTCAAAAAACAAGTCTATGAGGTAGGTGTCGATACCCGTACTTTATAGATTAGGAAGAGTGAAATTTACAAGTCACCTAACAAATGATGGAGCTGGGGCTCAATCCTCATTAGTGTGCACAGAACGAGAGCTCTCAGCAAAGTGTGGCAGAGGCGAAAGGAGAGGATGCTAACATTCCTCTGGAGTCCCAGTGATTCCAAGTGCTAAAGGTGCATGCTGACAGCTAAAAACGGATATGAGAAAGGGCAGCCAGTGGGAAAAGAGGACAACCAGCTGAGGAAGTTAACCTAAGCCAAGAGTGGAAAGTTTCAAGGAAAAGGGAGTGGTGTCAAATAGAACTGAGACATCCACAAACCCAGGAACCAAGCACATACTCATAATAAACCACACTTGGACAGCAACCCTGATCTCTTGATTTAAAAAAAAAAAAAGTTATCTTTTGCCGATATTGGCCAAAGATATTCGACTTCTCTGCCACAAGAGTATGAAAATAGAATACAGGTAAGCATGTGACTAAGAAACAGCCTCACACCTACGTTTTCCTCCAACACAAGAAATCTTACAAAGTTTGTGTGTGCAGTGGCCTTTAAGGGGGACGGTTGGCCTTTAAATTTCAGAAGGCAAAGAAAACAGCAGTTACTTTCTTCCAAGCTCCCTGTGGCTATGTGGAACAATCGCTGTCTATATCCCAGGTATTTTCTGAGACCAAAGCGGCAGCCAGGGGCGGAGGGTGTGCTGGCCCTCACCCCAAACTGTTCGAGCATCTTCTCGCCTATGCCTCATTGCTCTCTGTCCCACAGTCACAACTGCAGATACCAACCCACCCTTCTCCCTCTCATCCCCATCCCCCAGCCATGTCCCGGGATTGGCCCCAGAGAAGCCCCACACCCCGCAGTGGCCCGGGCGTGAAGACCCCGCCTCACCACTGCTCCGGCCACAGCATGGACAAGGCTTTCGTAGGACAGCACTGAAGCCATTGCTGCGGCTCCCCGCACACCTAGCAACACTTCTCCCTCAGGCGGCGCAGCTAGACGAGAGGAAAGAAGCGCCAGAGCCCGGAGCGTGAGCGTCACAGGCTCCACCTTCTTAGGCCCGCCTCCTCTGGAACAACCCCTTCCGGGTCTTAGAGAGCACCCTGTCTCCCCGCCGGAAGCCATTGGGGCGGGAGGCGGGCCTGGGGACGCCCCTTGGCTCTGATTGGCCCTCAGCGCCTTCATGGGCGGGGCAGAGAAGCGCTGGCCCAATCACGCGGAGTAGCAGGACAGTCCTAAAGCCCATACTCACCCCTTGGGTCACGTCCAAGTACTTTCACGTTCCTGGGACCTGACTGGTTGTTCTTCAACGTGGGAACTTGGGAAGGCCTAGATGGCCACCTTCCTTTCGTTAAGACAGGCCAGTAACAGGCAAGATGGGGACTCAAATCTTCCCATTTATCTGCCAGTTAACTCGTATTTTCTCTCGATAGTATTTTTAAAGTCACATTTTCTTCAAAAGGAAATGTTGATTGGTCCTGGGGTGTGGTGGGAAAACAAAAAGGAGCTGGAGAGCAAAGTGATCAGGTGCAGGTGGCATCATCCTTGTTAGCAACTAGTAAAGTCATTTCACCCTTTCGGTTTTCTCCTTTAGGTAACAGTGTTAGTTAATACAACTCCACTGTAGCAAGGATTACAAAAGCTAATTTATGTAAATGTATTTCATAAAATACTCAAGAAACACCTACATGTTGTCAAGAGAAGACTCAAACTACATAGAACCACAGAAGCCACTTTCAACCTCTAACTTGGGTTATACTGTGAGACACGCGTCAGGACTCCAACTTAACTCTACTGGGATGTCATATCCATGTGTCTGTCAGTTTCAGTACCGCAGGCTTACCCTTTTAATACCAACGATGAGAGTTTTCTCATGTTTATTTTTGAGAGAAATAGAGGACCAAGTGAGGGCGGGGGTAAGAAGGGGCAGAGAGGAGACACAGAATCCCAAGCAGGCTCCATCCAGGCTCTGAGCTGTCAGCACAGAGCCCCACGCCAGGCTCGAACTCATCAACGGTGAGATCATAACCTGAGCCAAAGTCGGAAGTTTAACCGACTGAGCCACCCAGACATTTTCATGGACTTCTCAAACTGGAAGCTCTCTCCTGTCAAGAGTATACTGGACCACGTAGCATACATATTCACATTTTATGAATACTTCTCCTTTATGTTGGTAATCAAGCACAATAGAATTCATCAGATTTCTCACTTGTAAGGCACCAACCCAGAGCAGATAGCATATCCATCTGTGTATTCTTTTGCATCCCCAGTGAACAAAAATATTTTGACCAAGATAGCATTATCTATTCTACTGAAAACACTACAAAATCGCTGTCATGAGTACACAGCAAAAAAAAAAGTAGCAATTGCATAGGCATACCACATATTAAATCTCCATGATTGTGATTTTTGAGGTTTGCAACTTATTCTAACCATTCACTTCTACATCTAATTTAGTACTCATAATCACATATTATTTTCCTTAGAGGGCTTCCTGAATTACAGAACTATCAAGTCCCCCATTATACAAACAGTATATAAATAATGTTTTTACACCCATGCCATCCACTACAAAACGAATAAAAGAAACCTACTCAGAAATTAGTTCATATATGGTGTTTCTACACTGGCAGATTTATGGTCCGGTTACTTCCACTACAACCTGACAATGTCCTGGTGATCTGGGGGAGTACTTAAAGCCATTTTAATTATATACCAGATAACTAGATTTTCAGAACTACATACATGTATTTTACAGTAGTACTATTTACCTCCTTGCTACTCTGGCTTTAATACTTAAGAGTGGAAGTGTAACATTAAGATTTCACCTAAAGAGAATGTCAAAATTCTCATAAACAACTTCATAGAAAATGGTTAATTCACACTCCCACCAGCACTACACACAAAAAGATCTCACTTAATTGCCAAGAGATTTACAACTTCCACCAATTGACTGTTTACTCTTTCAAAAGACTAATGGCTATTTTAGTATTTGTTGCCTATTTACCTCAGGGTATTTTCCTCCACAAACAATGCAAATAAGCATACTATATTGGTTATAAATACCAAACTTTAAAATTACTACACCATAATTTTTAGAACTAGTTTTTCTTGTCCCCATTCTTGGGCCTGTCACAAGTGTTCTGAGCACTTAAGCACTGCTACGTCCTTTACTATTTGGAGAAATCTGTTGTGCGCGCACATCAGTCCACCCAATGATGTATGAGACTCCTTAACCATTCCTCTTCAAATTTCTTCCCCATTTTTTGAAGTAATGAACAATACTGCAAAAAGCAACCTTCCATGGAGGGCAGCAGGGCATCGAATTTAAGAGGAAAACCCTGGGGGCAGGGGAAGGAGGAAGATCTTTGAAGGACAAGCCTCTTGAGAATACCAGCTTTACAAATCAGCAGGGGTGTTAACTTGGGCAATTTCCCTTTTATTATAGTTTTTTAAATGTTTATTTTTGAGAGTATGAGCAGGGGAGGGGCAGAGAGAGGGAGGAGAATCCCAAGCAGGCTCTGCACTGCCAGCATGGAGCCCAAAGCAAGGTGAAACTTGAGTTGTGAAATCATGATCTGAGCCAAAACCAAGAGCCGGACACTTAACTAAGCCACCCAGGCGTTCCAACTTGGGCTGTTTAAGTGCTTCAGTTTCCTCAACTGTATAAAACGGGAATAAGAGAACTTAAGGTATGGTTATCAGAATAGGGTCAATGCTTTCAAACTGATTACAGAACACTTGGTACAGAGTAAGCACTACTTATCTGATGGAAGCACTTACTTGGGTGCATTAATGTTAAGTATTCGCAAATCTCCAGAATATAAACTGTTTCTCCCTTAATCCATTAGGCCAGCATATCCTACAGTGGCAGCCTGCTAATTGTTCTCCCAGATAACTCTTTCTCTTCTGGAGGAGTAAGTCTTCATAGGGCACATGACCACAAAGCACTGGACTATTTTGTAGCTTTCCTTGCAGCTAAACATGGTCTCAAAAAAAAAAAAACAAAACAAAACAAAAAAAAAGTTGACCAATGGGATATGAGCCATTAAATATTGACTCATTAAAGTTTTAAATTCTGCGGATCAGCCTCAGCATCTCAGTATGTGCTTTCCTGGCACCCTCTCTGGTTTCCTCAGGCTAGAAGATGATCATCAGAACAAAAACTTTTGGACTCATAAAGGGAAGCTGCCTTCTGAGTACGGCAGAACAGTGTACCTCTGAACTGCTACCTGAAAGAAAAGTAAAGCTCTGTTTAACATCTAATGTATTCTTACTAAGTCATTGTTAACAGCGCTTTATAAACTAAAGCCTACTGTGTCCAGCAAATAAGGTGAGTGCTAAAGACATAAAAACAAAATACAAAACATGTATTGGGGGAAAAAAAAAGTGGGGGGTCAATATCCAGTTTGAAACCATAGTTTATTTTTAATGTAGCTGGAAATCCAATAACTATATTTTTAAGCAGAAAAAAAACCTCCTTTACTTTTCCTTCTTATAGCACTGTTAGCACAAGAAACACTTTTGGTTTAGAAAAGATACTGAGTTTCTATGAAAATGAATGTACTTTGTATTTGTGAACTTAAAAGCACAGGACACATTTTCTGAAGACCAATTTTACTTTTACCCATTTACGGTAATATATGCAACATTAAAATGTAGTTAAGGAACCCAAAAGGAACTGGTCTTCTTGAGTTATTAACAGCACACATTAGAAATTTTGAGAGAACACACATTAACAACAAAAAAACACTGGCAAGCTCAAACGCAAGTTTATATGCTGAGTATTTTAAAGGGTTTAAAAAGCATGCTCAGTTAGCATACAGCCTTTTCTCGCTTATATAACAGATGCATTTCTATCTGCTTGTGTACAGCAAAGGATGAGAACCTGAATCAACTTATGACTCCAGAAATGTGCTATTTCAGAAATGTATTCCATGAAATTTTCTTCACTGCTCCCACCACTGATTCTTAAAATAAGAAAGGACAGAGGGTCTCATCCCTTTAAACTGTTTTTAAACACCAGCACTTTAAATTGAAAGACAGGCAGAAACCTAATAGTTCCTGGTACAGTGCCTGGACTTAGTCTTAATGTTAAGAGTTGAATGTACAACAGAAAATCTATCATTTCTTTATCCTTGAAGAGAGGGAGGGAGAAAAAGGAGAGGTGGGGATATGGTGCAGTATTTAAGAGCAGTACAGTGACTCAAAATACCATCAACTCCACAATGAAGACCCATGGATCTCAATAATTTTATAATTCATGTTGGACCAAAAAGTTTAGTTCTCCCTACATGGATCAATGAATTCAAACCTCATGCTTTCCAAAACATGAAGATGAATAATGTAAGATAAACTGCAATTGCAACAGGTATTTCCTAAGTAGAGGACTAAACACCAAAGGGAATCCCTCCTTTTGATATAAGCTTTCACTGAAGTGGAAACCTAATACTTAAATATGAAATCTCTTGGCCAAGTAAGAAACTATAGCTGTTATGGGTATTACCTTCTATAATCATTATATGTATTACATATTAAATTAAACCCAGCATTACATATGCTTGCACAATTACGCTGTGAATGAGGATAGCAGTGATGGTGCCAGTGAAAAAAGACTATCTTTAGCCTAAAAAGAATAAGGGGATGGGGAGGCAAAAACAAGTAGAAAGCACACAAAGAGATGGGCCATTTTCTGACCATTCTAAACACACAAATATAAGAAGAAAAGTATTCCCTTATTTCCCCTGTGTGGAAATAATGTGAAACATTTATTTTCTGTATCACACAAGAACACAGCTAAGTAATCCAACTCTACTGCAGCATTATAACAATCATCCCTTCACCACAGTGTAAGATTTAAATGCATCTGCACAAGCATGTGTGCCATGTTAAAGGAGAAAGGTTGCTGCTGCCCTGCCAAGAACTTCCAGCCCCTACCCAGGTCCTACTGCAACACTGGTGGTCCCAATGGTTTTATCGAAATAAATCATGTTTAAAAAATAAAGCATTTATAAAGACAAGTCAAAATACCTCAGTAACCATATACCCAACTGAAACTTCATCTATTTAAATGTTATATTTGCCTCTCCCTAATAAGCCTTTATTTCACTCAAACTGAGCAGTAAAATCTTCCATACTGAAGTATCTTCCTTGCCCAACTAATCCAATGGAAAAAAACAAATCATTAGTAAAGAAAAATGTAGGGATTAACACACCCTTTTAATATGTTTTTAAATATTTTTAAGGTTTAAAAAGTGTTTAAAGTTTGTAATTCCTAGTAGGAAAACATCATCTGAATGAAAACCCTAATGGCAAACCACTGTAAAATGTCTCATTGCATGTGGGGCAGAGGGGTAGGGATTATCTTCACAGCACCCCAGCTTTCTCCATGAGAAGGTCAGAGGTACACTGGTTTGTATTATTGCGACATCCAATGGTGATCAAAGTTGCTTTTCCTTCAGCAAGGGCTTTATTTGTCAGAAGGGCATTATGCTTGACCTCCAAATTTGGCTGACAATTTACTGATGAGATTCATAACCTTTGGGTTGCTCTGATATTTTGACATATTTGCTGGGTTCTGGGCCACATCCTGGAAGGCCACCATAACTTCTGGATCCTGCAAAGAAAGGCAATGTGTTTTTTTCAGTATTTAAGAAAGAGTTCTGTGGTTTACTAAATCCTATCTCTATTTAAACTGATGATTTTGTTAGACAAGTTAAATGAACTTTTGGATAAGTGCCCCAAGCATAAATATTACTAATGTGCACTTCAAAGTCAAAAACCAATTATGCCACTTTAGATAATTAAAAAAAGCATACACAATTTTGATAAAATGGACAACTGAATTAGGGATGCTTAGATGGCTCAGTTAAGCGTCCAATTCTTCATCTCGGCTCAGGTCATAATCTCACTGTTTGTGGGATCAAGCCCTGTGTCAGGCTGTGTGCTCTCCTCTCTTTCTGTCCCTCCCCTGCTCATGCTCTCACTCTCTCTCTAAAAATAAACTAGGGGTGCCTGGGTGGCTCAGTCAATTAAGGGTCCAATTTTGGCTCCAGTCATGATCTCACAGTTCAAGTTTGAGCCCCACGTTGGGCTCTGTGCTGACAGTTCAGAGTCTGGAGCCTGCTTCGGATTCTGTATCTCTCTCTCTCTCTCTGTCCCTCCCTGCCCTGCTCACACTTTCTCAAAAATAAATAAAAATATTTAAAAAATTAAACTTACACATATAAAAAAAGGATAACTGAACCACTAAATTCTACTCGTGAAACTAATATTACATACAATACTATTATGTTAACCAATTAGAATTTAAATAAAAACTAAAATATAAATAAATAAATCTGGACATAAACTATTACAGACTAATAGTATTGTATTACAAACTTATTTTTAATAACTTAAGCTACTCATTCTGAAAAAAGAAAAAGAACAGAACTGTATAATGAGCTATTTGGGAATTCTGACAAGTTAACACATGGATAACAGAGTGACCTTTGTCTCTACTTAGAATTAATGAAAGAAATGCCTTAGTGATACACAGCCCAACTTTGTTCTGCCAAGCCTTACCTGCATGGCTGCAAGAACCTCTGGGTCACTAAGGACTTCATTGAGCCCAGGCATTCCTGCCATTCCAGGCATTCCCCCTGCCATTCCAGGCATGCCTCCAGGAAAATTACCAGGCATTCCCCCAGGAAAGCCACCTGCAAGAATAAATGAAGTAACTGTACAGACACCAGCCATATTCTCAAGTAGTAATAGCACATTATCTCCTTCCAATGAAAATCACACACATTCAGTAAAAGCGCATGCAAAAAGAACGAGGGGGCTACCAAGCACAAAGTTGTCTTACATTCTAATTGGATGTAAACAAGATAAAATTTTACCTTCAAATTTACTCCTAAAAAAAAATCATCCTGTAAATCAACTTTACTACCTTTTGCATTTATTTTTTCTAGTAATTAAAACTGTTAAAGGAATTAACTAACCTTATCTTAAAGAGAAAGCTAACAGTCCCTGGAATTACAGAACTAAGAAGTTTAATAAAATCATCTCAGTCATCTTATTTTCTCATTCGTTAATACTATGTGTTTCAACTTCAAGTTCTAATTTGTAAAGACTTTAGTTGTTTTTAAACTATATTCCTCTAGATCAGTCATTCTTTAAAGAACTACATGAAATACTCGTTATAAAAAGCTGTGGATTTCTTTCTTTTTTTTTTTTAATAGTTTATTGTCAAATTAGTTTCCACATAACACTCAGTGCTCATCCCCACAAGTGTCCTCCTCCATGCCCATCCCCCCCTCCCCCCACATCCATCAGTCCTCAGTTTTTGTCAGCATTCAAGAGTCTCTCATGGTTTGCCTTTCTCCCTTTCCCCCACCATTTCTGCCCTTCTTCTCCCCCTTGTTCCTCCGTCAAGTTCCTCCTAATCCTCCTATACGTGCAAACATATGATATTTGTCCTTCTCTGCCTGACTTATTTCGCTCAAAAGCTGTGGATTTCTATCTCCACCCTAGACACAACCAAATTCTGTGAAAGTGAAAATGTGTTAAAAATTTTTAACAAGCACTCCTGGTATTCTTTATACTGAGAACTACAGCAAAAAAGATTTCATTCTCCCAGTATATTTTTAGATTATAAACCCAATTATCTTCTTCTTAATTGTTCACTACCATAAACCTTTTATGTCTACTGGAGATATTCTGAAATCACAATTACACCAATATAGACATCTATAAGGGAAATACACTTTATGTTAATGTAGCTTACAGATCAAGGGTGACTACACATAAGCCAGAGTAAAGAAGAAAAACATGTAGAACAAAGGCATTTCCTCCTGGCTCAACAATTTAAAACATGCCCATAAACAGCTAATAATCACAGGTAACAGGATCTAAGAGAGCCTGAAAAAGACTACTGGCTTCTCTTGCTGCCCGACTGAAAAAGTAGTTTCTACCCATAAAATAAATAACTGGCCCAAGGTAAAAGAGTTAACCAGTCTGCTTATCAAATCTAGACAATAAAATCCACGTAATAAAAAAATTATCTCTAGTACTAATTTACACTAGTGGTTGTTTTCTAAAGCAAAGATACTAGATACAAGATTATTTATATCTTGGGGCGCCTGGGTGGCTCAGTTGGTTAAGCGTCCGACTTTGGCTCAGGTCATGATCTCACAGTTTGTGGGTTCGAACCCCACATCAGGCTCTGTGCTGACAGCTAGCCCAGAGCCTGGAGCCTGTTTCAGATTCTGTGTCTCTCTCTCCCAGAAATAAAAATTTTTTAAAATTTTTTAAAAATTAAAAAAAAAGGATAATATATATTTTAAGCAGAATGTAAGCTATGAACTGCATTTTCTTGCTTTTTCTTCAAACAGCAAGTCATCCCCAATAGATGTTCTCTCTTTTTACTTGGGTAGTACATGACCTTTCAGAATAAAGGCTATCTTTTCTAGCCTGTGACCATGTAACTTAAGTTGCAGCCAGTGGCATGAAACTATATTAGGGGGTGTGCAGCTACCTCTGTAAACCTTCTTTCAGAGAACTGATTACTATTAAAACAGCTGAAGGCAGCAGATTCCCCATCAGAATTACAAACTTAAAAAACCTCTTCCTGGTCTTTAAATTTCACACTGTCTCATTCAGTAAGTATTCAAAAACTGTTCCTGCAGTGCCTCTTTATCTGCTCTTCTACTTGTATCATTCATATAGGCTAGGCCTCTGCTATCATGGAAGACTCTGCCGCTCTAGTAACTTCCAATCATTTGACATTTACAAAAAAGAGCTTATGTTATTTTTATATTAGACACAAAATATTTTTATGCATATTTCCATAGTGATTTTACCTAGTATCTCATGAATATCAATGTGTAACAGAAAAAAATCCAATTGTGACGATTTAGAAATATTTAGAATACATCATAATTCTTACTCAATCTCTCTTAAAGAAGTACAATGCTAATACCTCAATAAACGCTAGCAATTATAAAAATGTATCCTGCTCTGGGGTGGGCGTCTGACCCTTGATTTCGGGGCTCAGCTCATGCCCTCACAAGTTGTGAGATTGAGCCCTATCTTGGGCTCTGTGCTAGGTGTGGAGCCTACTTAAGATTCTCTTTCCTTCTCCTGCCCCTCCCCACATGAGCATGCATGGGCACTCTCTTAAAAAAAATATACTGCTCGCACCATCAACAACAGCCAAAGTATGGAAAGAGCCAAATGCCCGTTGATGAATAGATAAAGAAAATGTGGTGTGTATATATATACATACACACACACACACACACACACAATGGAGTATTACTTGGCAATCAAAAAGATGAAATCTTGCCATTTGCAATTACATGGATGGAACTAGAGAGTATTATCCTAAGTGAAATTAGTCAGAGAAAGACAAATATCATATAACTTCCCTCATATGAGTAAAGTTATGCCTGAGCAGGGGAGGGTCAGAGAGAGAGGGAGATACAGAATTGGAAGACAGGCTCCAGGCTCTGAGCTAGCTGTCAGCACAGAGCCCGATGCGGGACTCGAACCCACGAACCGTGAGATCATGGCCGGAGCTGAAGTCAGACACTTAGCCGACTGAGCCACCCAGGTGCCCTCATAGGAGACTCTTAAATATGGAGAACTGGAGGGGTTGTGGGAGGGGGGAATGGACTAAATGGGTAAGGGGCATTAAGCAATCTATTCCTGAAATCATTGTTGCACCATATGTTAACTAACTTGAATGTAAATTTTAAAAAATAAATTAAACAAAAATTAAAAAAATTTTGTAAAGTAAAAAAAATTAAAATTAAAAATATTAACTATAAAAAAAGATACTGCTCAAGTGTGAGAAAAATAATTAACATACTGTATTTCCAGTAACATAACATTTTAAATGAGAATCAAACTTTCTAGAGGCTAACATTCTAAAGACTTTTTTTTGATATTCTAGGGACTAATAGTACTAAATAGACCTATTTGAGCCCCCAAATTCTCCAATTAATTTACAATACTGTCTTAAATTTTCTTTGAAAATACCTGGGAAAGAGCCATACTGAGCTCCTGATTGTCGTCTGGCTTCTTCCTCCTTTAATAACAAAAGAGAGAAAAAAATGATATAATGGGGGTGTGTGGTGATAGTGGTTAGGAGTCTGCAAAACCATGCAAAAAAACTGTAAAATCAGCTAGTTAGAGGCATAACAAGTTTCAAGCAATACTGGACTAAAGGACATGCCCCATCATCCCCCTCTCCAAAATTTTCTAGCTAGGTTGTCAATGAGCATTACTTTTGGTAGTGTAGTCTAGTGTGTTATCTCTACTTGGGGTAGAAAAAAAACCACATAACAATTGGAAAGCACTTTTACAGTACTGATGTCTGTCCATGCTCACGCAAAGTGTAAATTCTTAACACTGTTAAAACTCCAAAATGAAAGCACATGGTTAAATGACAGTCAAAACTGCCACGGACTTTTGTTTCCCAGGTTCGTCTTTTCCATACTCTCTCCACATAACTTAGTATTACCAGAGAGTTTCCAATCTGTTTTTATCATTTCCAACAAATATATACAAATTTCCCTCATAACCAATTAAAAAGTCATGAAGGATATGTAATTGTAAAAATTACATTTTGACTATAAACTATAATCCTAAAAATTAAATTTGATGTTTTAAAAGCATTTATTGTTATATGATTTCCTTAAATCCAATTAATTACAAATTAGTTTTATTAATTTTGTTAAATTATTAATATTTAATATTAAGTGATGAAAAATTAGGACGTCACGTTATGTAATTATAACATAGCTTTACATCCTTTTAATTCAACAACGTTGGAAATAACTAGATGGAAACTGAGAGCATCAAATGCAAAAAGCTAATATATAGAAAAAAATAGAAGAAACAAGAACAGTAGGAGTATTGTGGATGAATTAAGAATAACTTTTCTTATATCTAAATTTTATGACTTTGTAACTAAAAATAAAAAATACCTAGAGTCTACTTTAAATAGCTATGAATCCACTATTAGAACAGGACTCATAAAACTCAACAAATCAGGGCAAGCATCCACAAATAAATAAATAAATAAATACTGACAAGTTTGAATTACCTCANCTAGATATATAAGCGCACTTAAGAATTTAAGGACATAAAATACCTCTTACAAATTAGGTAACGAAGGAAGGAAAAACTCTAAGTTTCATCATTAGTCTACAGAACTGCAGTCAACATTAAGTAGAGCCAGGAATTAGACTGATATACTAAAACTCTAATTTGCTCTATTTCCCTTTAATGGTTTAGCTACAGAAACTTTACCCTCTGGGCTCTCTCATGTTCTTCCCGAGCCTTCTTAACCCTTTCTATTCTTTCTTTGATCTCTCGCTCTTCACGTTTTCGCTCATACTTTCTCCGATGTTCAGCAATTTTCTGGGCCTATGGGGGGATAAAAAAAAAAAATCACAGATAAATGTTTTCTTTAGAAGGTGAGTAAGAACCAACCCCAACCACCAGTTTTGTTAAAGAATCATTTTTCTTTACGGAGAGGTGTTAAAATTCAACACAGTTCTGAATGACAGGATTTACCTTACAGGAAAATACATAACTCAGACTTTAACAAGTTCATGTGAAATAAAGGAAAGAGGATGAGATTCTAAGTTAGAAAGGTTATAAATTTCAAACAAGCAACTAGTCAAGGATGACTATTAGGTTTCCAATTGCACAATTCTTGCCTGATGCCTGCCATTGCAAGGTAGAGACTGGGAATGTACACACTAGTTATTTGCCACAGTCTATCTATACTTAAGTTTTCTCACCCATAAACTGAGGGGGT
This sequence comes from Crocuta crocuta, assembly GCF_008692635.1. Classification (NCBI taxonomy): domain Eukaryota; kingdom Metazoa; phylum Chordata; class Mammalia; order Carnivora; family Hyaenidae; genus Crocuta; species Crocuta crocuta. Next base: position 1,519,573 of record NW_027529175.1, read on the forward strand.
GGTGGACAGGAGAAGAAAAATACTGAAGTCTTACAGAATGCTGCAAAGACTAAGAGAAAATAAACGTACCAGGTACTAGCACATAGCCAGGGCCAAATATGTGCAATCTATTATTTATTCAGAAAATAAATTTGAGGTCATATTCAGTTGTTACTTCTGCTTGTTTATGATTATTTTTTAAGAGTCTCAGGGCACCTGGGTGGCTCAGTTGGTTAAGCGTTCAATTTTGGCTCAGGTCATGGTCTCACAGTTCATGAGGTCGAGCCCCACGTCAGGCTCTGGGCTGATAGCTCAGATTCTGGAGCCTGCTTTGGATTCTGGGTCTCCCTCTCTCTGTTCCTCCCCCACTAGCACTCTCTGTCTCAAAAATAAAGATTTAAAAAAAATTAAGAATCTCATGTTCTATGGGTACCTGGGTGGTTCAGTAGGTTGAGCATCTGACTCTTGATTTTGGCTCAGATCATGATCCCTGGGTCATGGGATCAAGCCCCATGTCAGGGTTCCGTGCTGAGCATGGAGCTTGCTTAAGATTCTATCTCATAAAACAAACAACCAACCAACCAAATAAAAGAAGGCTCTGTGTTTACAGCAGAGAGCCCAATGCAAGGCTCAAACCTACAAATCGTGAGATCATGACCTGAGCTGAAGTCCTATGCTTAACCAACTGAGCCACCTGGGCACACCTTAAAATAATTATCTTAAAACGAAATTATTTTAGTTTTTGAATTTAATATTATCATTTTTAAAAGGATGAAACTTGCTGCTTCCACAAGGGCCTCAAACATTATACAGTGGCTGCATACATCGACAATATAAAAAGACAGACCAAACACAACCCTGGGTCACATTTTACAGGTTTTCTATTTCTTTCCTTGCTATAAATTTGATGCCTCCTTTCTCATTTCTAATCTTCTGGTTATGAGTCTATCACAGGCTTGCAAACCAAAGTAACAGAGCTTGCTGTAATGCAGCCCGAGAAATAAAGGCATGACAACGTAACGACATTTCCTGAGTTGAGCAAAAACATCAGTGATTACAGATGAAAATATCCAAATGTCTGTTTCTTCGTATGTTCTGCAAGTAAATAACCGCAAAGGGCTGAGTACTAGAGCCACAGGACATCACAGTAATGCCATTCCTTTCTGTACTTTAACATACCCTCGGCTGAACTTCTTTCAACATTGCACTAGCATCTTCATCATAATCCAGTTTACAAGCAAGGGCAAGATCATGCGCTGCTTCTTCCCAGTGGCCCAGAAGTCTGAAATAGATTAAATTCATTTTATGCATATCCACTCATGTGGCATGGTGTCTTTCTTCCTTATTTAAAAAAAAACGTTTATTACAAGAAGAAATTTAAAATTAAATATCTGCAAGTATAAACCAATTCAATTACTATGTTCTACTCTATAAAAACTTGGGAGTTTAATTTCCTCCTTGGTAACTGTAAAGCTGCTCTTCTAAAAGATACCTTAAAAAATTACCTTAATTCAAAATATCACAAAATTTTTCAAAATTATGTAGTGCTACAATTTTCAAACTCATTAAACAATGTCCATTCCTTAGAAGCCGGACTAACATAATGTATATTTAGTATGCTATAAAGACAGAAGATAAAACAATACATGTGTGCACATTTTATTGAAAGAGGAGAAACCTAAATCAGAAAATAAAGATTGATGGGAGAAGGTAAGAACGGAGTAGAGGGAATGGCCACAGAAATGAGATTTTTCTGGGTATATCTGTTAACTCAGTTTTGACTCTTCAAACATGGAAGTGTTTTATACATGTAGAAAATGAAAACTGAATCAGAAAAAACAGAAATAAAGCAAACACAAAACCTGGCTACAAACAGGGAAAAAAAAAAAAGGCTGTTTATCATATTGAGCAAAAAGCATACAGAAAAAAGTCAAGTAAATTTTAAAACAATATTTTGAGGGGCACCTGGGTGGATCAGTTGGTTGAGCGTCCAACTTCCACTCAGGTCATGGGTTCAAGACCTCCATCAGGCTCCGTACCAACAGCTCAGAGCCTGTTTGCTTCAGATTCTGTCTCCCTCTCTCCCTGCCGCCCCCCTCATGCTCTCTCAAAAATAAAAAAAACATTAAAAAAAATTTTTTTAAGTACTTTGTATAATCTTAATTGGGATATAGTCTAAGGATAAAACTGCAACAAACACAGTAACATTCAACTTTGCTTAGGGAGTATATTTTTAAGGTAGGACTGTGAAACAATTTTATGTATGTTATCAAATAACAAGTAAATACATCATGGATAAGGATTTTGAATCGAAGAGAATAGTGTCAAAAAATGCAAAATAAAAGGGAAAACATTTAATATTGAATTTTAATTGAAAATATCAGTATAAACTCAAGAGTTTATAACTTTTCCCCTTAAAATCATTATTTAAAAAATGTTTTTTCTAACTCTTCAATGAAATAACAGAAATAATGCTATCCCAGAGGCAATGAACACATCTAGAGGCCAAAGTTTACTTTCTGTAAACGTAATCCTCACAAAAATGAACCCTAGTTTCTTGGAGAAATGGTTTATTCTGAGTCTAGGACAAGCAAAACACAAGATGAGCCCATGCTATCTTGTACCATAAGGCAAAGAAATACTCAAAGATTACTGGGGTCTTAAGAGGATCAACAGCAATACATGAACTTGACTCCAAGAGCATTAATTCTAAAATTATCTTTGACATGCATCTTCATAATCACTAGAGCTACTTTTTTGAGTAACCTCATACATACAGTTGTCTCATGCACATCCATTTTCATTTCTATCCACACTTGGAGTACACCTTCCTAATCCACGTAAAATGTAAATGTCATTGAACATTTCATCCCCAAGGCACAAATACTCACTTGTATAACATTAAGTTTTGCTTCCAGGAAATGACTAATCTAGGATAAATTCACATCTTTATTTTCCCCTTTTTCTGATTTTCAGGTAACCCAGAAGTAACTAAAGTAGATTGAGCCCAAAGAATTCCTTCTTCTACAATATACTGATTGTTTAATGTCAGGTTACACAAATAAAATCTAGAACTAAAAGAAAATTTGTAAGGCTGTGCTCGTTTTTAGAAGCAATTTTGATCCATACATTAAATTTGACTATATGTGGTCAAAACCTGTAGAACAGTAGTTTTCTTTGAAAAAATAAAAATAATTTTTATTTTCTTACTTGTTCCTTATATTCCCTCAATTCTTCATATCCAGCACATACTACCTTGAAATTAAATCCTTAGGCAATTTCGTTTTGCTTTAAATGCATATTAAAACACTAGATTTAGGGGCACCTGAGTGGCTTAGTTGGTTAAGCGTCCGACTTTTGCTTAGGTCATGATCTCACGGTTCATGCGTTCGAGCCCCACATCGGCCTCTGTGCTAACTGCCAGCTCAGAGCCTGGAGCCTGTTTCAGTCTGTGACTCCCTCTCTCTCTGACCCTCCCCTGCTCACGCTGTCTCTCTCTCTCCCCTAGAAATAAATAAAACATTTAAAAAGAAAAAAACCACGAGATTTAAATTTTAGAAGTTTTGAAAATAATGAAATTCCATTATTTACCTGTGTGCTTTCCCTCGCCACTTATAAGGCTGAGCTGAATCAGGATTTATTTCAATTGCTCTGTCACAGTCTCGGATGGCAGCATTTGGCTTCTGTAATTTGATGAAGACACTAAAAAATAAGTGTAACATTAAAAAGTATTTATTTTGGGGTGCCTGGATGGCTCAGTCAGTTGAGCATCTGACTCCTGATTTCAGTTCAATTAATGATCTCACAGTTGTGAAACTGAGCCCCACACTGCGCTCTGTGCTGAGTGGAGCCTGCTTAGGATTCTCTCTCTCCATCTCCCTGCCCCTCCCTTGCTCTTGGGCATGCTCTCTCAAAATAAATGAACATTAAAAAAAGTATTCATCTCAAACCATAAAACCTTCGGAACTGTCAAAGAAGCAATTCTATTCAAATAAATGAGCAGAAATGATTCACCAGGGGATGCTTTTTGTTTGTTTAGACCTCTCACCTGGCTCTCTTGGCATACAGAATGGCCAAGCGAGGATTCAGCTTGATGGCATCTGTGAACAAGTCAATGGCTTTCTGTAGTTGTCCTAAAGCAAAACAAGTTGAGAAATAAACAACAAAAAATATTAACAAAAACTGTTGATCCCTTATCCACATTTTATTGTGCAGCAAAAAAAGGACTAGTTTCTAAATTAATCTACAAAAATGGCTTTTTAAAAAGCAAGCCTTACCACACCTATACTGTAAATCACTCAAAATAGAGACATTTTAGTCACATAACTCCTTAACAGTAGAATACTGCATTCTTAGGATTCATGATTTTTTTAGTTAAGAAAAAAATAAAAGGATAAAATTAAACTTACAAAGAAAAAAGTACTCATACTAAATTTACAGAGCTGATTTAAAAAAAAATACTATTTGAATTCACAGAAATGATACATAAATTCAAGAAAACCAGCATTCACGAAAAGCCCATAACCCACATCTCAAATTCATTTACTGTGTATCCTATTCTCATACTTTGTGTATTAATGCCTTCAGTGAAGTATTCAACACATACAATTAGAATAGTTCTTTGCACAAAGTTTAATTATTGAACATAGGAAACATGGGGAGCAAGGCAAACAGAGTTTTAAAATGTCACAGTTCACTTTGGAAAATACATTTACCCAGCTAGTAAATGTGTAAAGAAAGGACTTTGACAGAACTCCTAAACAATGCAAAAGAATGTAAAGTCTTATTAGTCACTGCTGCAGAGATCTCTTATAAATTATTACACTTGGAGGTCTAATGTAAGTAATTCACACCTACCATGTTCAAAACTGAACTCTTAATTCCTACCCCATCTCTAAAATCTACTTCTCATCCTTAAATTATCAAATAAATAGGAGATTCTTCCATTCAATCTAGTTTAGAGGTCAGCAAACTTTTCTGGAAAGGGCCACGTAAAAATTATTTTGCAGACCATAAAATCGTTAACTATTCAACTCTGCTCTTGTAGTGGGGAAGCAGCCACAGACACTGCATAAACAAATGCATGCAGTTACGGTGTTCCACTACATTTTTACAAAAACAGGAGGCTGTAGTTTGGCTAATTCGTGATTTACCTCATGCCCCAAATCTTTGGAGTCATTCTCAACTCCCCAATCTAAGACTGTTTTTACTGATTGCTATGATAAAAAAAGAAAGAAGAAATGTAGAAAAATAGATGTGGAACAGGAAATAAGGGTGGCAGTGTTAGAAATGATTCCAAGATCTGGAAAGCTGTTTAATGCCCAAACATATGCACAGCTTACTAGAAAACAACTATGGTTACATAAGAATAAGATTAAATATATTTTTTCAATTTGTGTATATTATTTTCCAATCACTAACTTGTTATGACACAGATACTTATTAAATTATTTGGACCTAACTACATTATAAATGAAACCCTTAGCCATTTCTTTTGGCCTCAAAGGTCTGTTCAAGTCAAGATAGTTAAGGACACTATAACCAGAGAAAGTCTGAGACCCTTTGCCCAAATCCATGTTATCATCATTAGCCACTTGGATTATAAAATATGACTTGATTTCTTGCATTTCCTCTGTAGGATCTTGACAATGCCCTTTAGATCTGCTGTGAGGAGCCTAACTGATTAAGAACTCCATCTTCTGTGCTCAAGGCTACACTTCATAAGCTGCTCATAGCTAATGCTAATGACTGAATGACAGCAAGGATAACAACACTGGCCCATTATTGTGAGACTGTTAACTCCTCTATTGGGCAATTTTGACTTGCCAAGACTTTTTAGAAACATACCCACAGAGACTCTATTTCTCTCCTACACAGGGATAAAGAATTAAATGGCTTTCTTACTGCCTTCCAGACTCCTCTGGCTCTCCTCGCTCCCCCTCTATTTTTCCTCTTAGGTATTTTCTTAGTAGATCTCTGACATAGCAACTCATACTTTGGTTTCCTCTTCTGCAATGAACATATCCTTATTTGCCCTTATATCTGATTTACATAAAAGAGCAAGAATAATCCTTTTCAAAAGTAAATACATCTCACAATGAAGCTCTCCTAGTCAAAAAGAAACAAAAAACTACCCACACCACCTCTACAGCTTCCCATCATCCTTAAGGATAAAACTGTTAAGTCCTTAGCATGACCTACAAAGTTCTTTAGTGATCTACCTTCTCACCACCTTCCCACCACGTATCTCCCACTACTACAAAGTGCTTCTATGACCTCAACTCTATCTGCCATTCTTACCCATTCACTTGCCGCACTCCAGCTACAAGGCCTTTCTGCTATGCTCTCCCAATGAGCCTCTGTAGCTGTTCTTTCCCTGTCTCAAAAGCTCTTCCTCACATAGCTTGCTCACTTCATCATATGCTTTTCTGACCACGCTTTACAAAATATATCTTCCGTCAGTGACTTTTTACTCACCTCTATTTTTCTTCATTGTACTTGTTACCACCTAACATTAAATTACAATTTTTGCTCCCCAGTAATATATGAGGTCCAAAGAAAAAACTTAGTCTCTTTTGTTTTTCTCATTGTATATCCAGCATCTAAATCACTGCCTAGGACACCTGGGTAGCTCAGTCGGTTGAGCATCTGACTTCAGCTCAGGTTGTGATCTCACGGTTTGTGAGTTCAAGCCCTGCGTCCGGCTCTGTGTTGACAGCTCAGAACCTGGAACCCATTTCGGATTCTGTGTCTCCTTCTCTCTCTTCCCCTCCCCTGCTTGCCCTCTGTCTCTCAAAAATGAATTAAAAAAAAAATTTTTTTTAATAAAAAAATAAAACACTGCCTAGAGGGGTGCCTGGTCGGCTCATTTGTTTGAACATCTGACTTTGGCTCAGGTCATATCTCAAGGCTGGTGGGTTCAAGCCCCCCATCAGGCTTTGCACTGACAGCGCAGAGCCTGCTTCAGATTCTCGATCTCCCTCTCTCTGTCCCTCCCCTGCTTGTGCTCATTCCCTCAAAAATAAACATTAAAAAAATAAATAAAAACATTGCCTCAAACATGCTACACTTTAAATACATATATTAAACTACAAAAGCATAATAATAGTAACATAACCAGTAATGTGACAGCTAGAAACACTAAGATCTTAAATTCAGTAAGAACACTGACACTTTAGAAATACCAGTACCTTGGGGCACCTGGATGGCTCACTCTGTTGCATGTCCAGACTTCAGGTCAGGTAATGATCTCACTGTTCGTGAGTTTGAGCCCCACATTGGGCTCACTGCTATCAGCTCAGAGCCCACTCTGGATCATATGTCCCCCCTGCTCATGCTTTCTCTCTCTCTCAAAAATGAATAAACATTAAAAAGAAAAACAAACAGTACCTTAATAAGAATAGTACATTCTTATTCTAAGCACATTACATATATTTATTCATTTATTTCTCAATGTACTATACAGGTACATTATCCTTATCATACAACAGAGGAAAGAGAAGCAGAGACAAAGAGTAATTTCTCTTAAGTCTGCCTAGCTAGTAAGTACCAGAACTGGGATTCAAAACTCAGGCACTTTGGCTTCCTATATTCAGTGCCTAATTATACTCTTGTCTCTCCAACCCCAAGCAAGACCTGAAGCTACCATCCCAGGCTTAAAAGACTAATGTTTCATCCCTCTACAATACATTATAAAATTACATTTATTCTAAAACTAGAACTAGGTTAAATTTACACATGAATACAGCTTGGAAAGAAATGTGGAAAAACAAGAACATGACTTATTAGGTAGAGGCAGCACCTTCATTTTTTAAAAATTGCTAAGGCAATGATAAGAAAACAAATTTAAGAAATATAAAATATGCCAAAATAAGTGACAAAAATAATAAATGAACTGATATCCTGGCACAGTAAGATCCTGCACAAGTCAAAACCCTTCTGAGCCCTCAGATTATTCATTAACCTGTAAAATGGGAGTAGTATGAGGTATTAATGAAATAATGCACGTTAATATATAATAAAACTGCCAAGTAGGTAGAAAGCACAAATAGTGTGGAAAAGGAGTGGTCAGGAAGAGAAGCGGCTGAGATCAATTGATGAGTATGAATTAAAAGCAGAAATAGATGAAGAGCTTTAGAGAAAAGCAGCAGAGCACAAGTGTAAGAACATTCTAGGACAGCAAGGTCTGGCTGTAATGCAAGGTTAATATCCAAAAAGAAGAGAACAAGGCTGGGAAGGCAAAACATGGGATCGGACTCTAGCAGGTCTAATACTATGATGAAGATTTCAAAAAGTGTGCAAAAAGCTAGTCAGAGGTTACAAGCAAGGGAATGTGTAGAAATAAAAAGCGATTCTAAGAAAGAATACTCTAGGGCCAACGAAAAGAAAGCAATAAAGGAACTAGACATTTCACGTAGGCAAATTACTGAGGCTAAAACAATGGCATAAACATGTGAAAATGACCTAAACTAAGAAGGTGGTGAGATTACAAAAAAAGAAAGTGAATCCTTTTGCCAACTTGGAATAGCAATCAATACTACACTACTTCTAAAACTTCAGTCATCTTCTAATTCTACAGATGAAGACCAAATGCACTGCGGCAACAGGCAGCAGTAGCTCTACCACGACCCTGTGGCACACTACCCACACAGCTATGAAAGGGTGTGCACAGCACCCAAGAAATGAGGTTTTTATAAATTATAACTGATTAAACATTATGCTTACTACTACCAGCACTCTCCCACTTTGAAAGGATTTTTTGAAGAGCATCTAACATGCAAAGATTAGAACAAGAATATTATGCCTAAAGACATCATTTACCAAGGGTGTTGCTGTGTAAAAAGTTAAGAGCCACTGTTCTAATACTACTACCTTTTTTTTTTTCTTTAAGACTTTTGCCTCTTCTCCGTGTAGAAACACAAGGCCATAGCTGGGAAAGGAGTCTTTGAGTCACAGCAAGATACATCCATGCCCTGCGGCAAGGTAATTGATACCTGAGTGATTTCAGCCTCTTTAACAAAGGGGGAGGGGTGGGTAGAGAATAGGACACGTACTTTCTTCTCCAGTATAAAATACTCAACAAATTTAAGTTCCCTTCCACTCTTCCACTGTTTACAGTTGCTACAGGAAAAAAGAGAATATTCATTCAGACTACCATAGAAATATAACAAAGAGGAAAAAATCACTCACCATCATTTAGGGCATCAATGGCAGCCACTTTTTTATCATTTGCCTGATCCATCATTTCCTCGGTTATCTAGGGGGAAATCGTAGGTCAACTTAGAAGTAACAGAGAAAGCGAAGAGAAGGAAAGAGCTTGGGCTTTCTTAGGGATGGGGTAGGCATAACCCTCATTTTCACTCTTTCTTCTCTTGTTTCCAGAGAGCAAAGAGGATAACTATGGCAAGTGATTACTAAGAAATTACACAAGATGAGCTTTAATCCTTCATAATGAACAATAAATTTCACTCCCTACCTTTACTTTAGATGTGACCTTTGCTTCCCTCCATCCCAACCAACCTAAGCACGATGTTCCTGCTCTGATCTTATCAACTCCTGTCTACTTAGTCACCAATACTAAAACTCAGTCTCCTCATAAAGATGTAACTAAAGCTAATTCCTGTTATATTTGAATTTTAAGTGAAATGTCTCATTCTTTTGTTCCAACAAAGATCTACAGAGTACCTATACTGTACAGAATAATATACAAGATGTTGACAGTACAATGATCATTAGCAACAAAAACTTATAGCAAACATCCTATCTAAATGGAAAGTTAAGTAGTTGTTTCTTTAAAAAGCAAAAAAGATTGATTCCATCATTAACCACTGTGTAAAATATTACTGCTGCTGGCTAGTTCATTAAGAATGATTCGGTAGGATTAAGAACCAGAAGCAAACACCAAGCCGTCTTCATATTTAATTTGAAAACCCAAAAAATTGGACAGTTTGCCAGGTCTACTAAGACAATTCAATAAAGCCCTTAGAAACACAGAAATGAATAAAATACCAAGAGTTCGTCTACATCAGCAAAAGTCAGTTATAAAACTGGACAGAACAAGATATCATTACATTTAAGTCTTTCAAGGAAGGAAAGTAAAATTCTATTAAACACAAGATGTATACTATGTTCATGGGGAAAAAAAACTTTTAAGTAGGCTACATACTGAGCATGAAGCCCAATATGGGGCTTGAACTCATGACACTGAGATTAAGACCTCAGCTGAGATCAAAAGCCAGAAACTTAACTGAGCCAACCATGTGCCCCAAGAAAAAATTTTTTGAATACTTCAACCCCACCCCAAGTTACTCAATAAATTCAAAGTAATTCCAACAAAATTACTACAAGTTTAAAAATCTTTTTAAAACAAGGAACAAAGACACACTTTACCAGCTAGTTATCCTACAAATCCAAAAAAAAAAAAAGACGTCAGTTTATGGCAATACGGTACACATGAAATCCTGAATAAATGTAAAAGTCACCTTTGACCTAGTAATGTAGAAATTCTCAAAGAAGAAGATTAAATGAAGACCTGACATCCAGTAAGGTAGCCAAGCACTCCATCTGCTTTCACCCTTTCAGGCAGGTGTCAAACCTGGTGATCTAACAGTTCTGTTTTTGAATGTTGATACAGGACACATGAAAGAAAATCTAGATTCAGGTGAAAAGAATACATGTCGTCTAATCAGACACCCTCCAAAAAATCTGGAATCCCACCCAAATGCCTATACCTGCAAGAATAGCAAACCAAAAATAAATCTGTCCCAATGAAAGGAACAGCCAAGTAGAAAGAAAAAAAAAAATCACCCCTGTAAACTTATAATGGTAAGCCAGAGTTTCTGACAGAATTCACATTACTTGTATAGTTACACAAACGACAACAACAACAAAACCATGCTGACATTTTTTTTTTTTTTTTTTTTTTTAATTTTTTTTTTANAGCGAAAGTCGGACGCTTAACCAACTAAGCCACCCAGGCGCCCCATGCTGACATTTTAAAGTGGTCCTTGATCAGCTAGCTCCAATTCAGAGTCTTGATAGAAGCAAACACTTCCCTCTTTGGAGGAATGCACACCTACTACCCAGGCCTCAAAAATTTCTCCACAGGTGGAATGTCAAAGAATTCATGGTCAAAATATCAACACACAAGCACATGAGGTCAAAACACACACACACACACACACACACACACACACACACAATAAGTAACTGAGCAAAAATCAAGAAAAATAAAAGAATGAGGCAAGTAAGAGTTTCACAAAGATTTTAATGTGTTTAAAAAAATAGAGGCACATTTTGAAAATAAGGAAAAAGTGACTTATAAATAACCAAGTGTGCTTTAAAATAAATCAAAACATAAAGATGAAAAACACAAGCACTCAAATTCGAACATCAACAGCATATATCATTCAGCAGTGATAAAGAGATGGAATTTAATAGTGAAAAAATCTAAAACATATCTAACTAGGGCTCCCGAACGACCGTAGAGAGAATGGGGAAAAGGCAGTATGTGAAAGATACTAGCCGAAATGTTCCAGAGCTAAAGAAAGTTAACCCTAGAAATTAAAATGCCCAATAGGGGCCCCTGGGTGGCTTGGTCGACTGGTCAAGTGTCCAACTTCAGCTCAGATAGTGATTGTCCAGTTCAAGTCCCATGTCAGGCTCTGTGCTGATAGCTCAGAGCCTGGAGCCTGCTTCAGATTCTGTGTCTACCTCTCTCTGTCCCTCACCCACTCATTCCCCCCCCCCTCAAAAATAAAAGCATTAAAATTTTTTTAAATGCCCAATACATCCCTAGTAGCACAAATAAAGTATTATAAACCTAGATACTTCAAAGTGACACATCATCAACTAAAAAAATACATAATTTTAAAAATTTCTTTTACAAACAGTGACAAAAAGTACCTATATTCATTCTTAAAGATGCACATAGCTTTATGGAGAAAATGCTAAAAAAGTACTTAAAAACATTAGGAAAGACCTAAAAAATTAGACGATACAGATTCATGGGTAGTTAATCTCAATAGTTAGCTGTATCTTCTCCCTAACTTGATTTAGATTTAATGCAATTCTAATGGGGGGGGTGAGGGGAGTGTATGACAACACTTGATAATAGTTCTGAAATTTATATGGAAAAAGAAAGGTGAACAAAACAGCCAAAATACTCCTAAATTGTAGGGGGTCCTTGCCCTACTAGATAACGAGAGTTAATATAAAACTGAGGTAAGACAATGTGTCAATAGCACACAGAAAAAAATTAGACATGGAGCACTAAAAGTGGCTCACATGCTACATGAAAATGTCTTTTGGCATTGGTGGGGAAAGGAATTCTTTAATAGTGCTGACAAGTAGATTAAGGGTGAAAGGTTAACATAAAATTTTCAAAACAGAAAAATATATTACAGCAATTATAACCCTGAGATAATAAAGCAGGATATATAAAATAATTATCAATTTAAGAGAACTGAAAGATTCTACTTATTAAAACATAAAAAAATAAAAGACCAGCCACAAACTAGCAGAAAATAAGTGGAGCACATATAAATGACAAATTGTTAGTCTCTAGAATATAAAATGAACTAAAAATCAGTATGAAAAAGTCAAACCAGAAGAAAAATGGGAAATAGGACTTCACAAATACCTGTGAATGCAAACCTAAGAATATGCTCAACTTTATTAGAAATCAGAAAAACTCACATTGAAAGCCACAAGGGTATATTCCATTTCACACCATAAGACTAGTAAATATGAAATCTGACAGTATCAAGTGTTGGTGAGGATATGGACCAAGCTTCTAAACTACTATTACTATATTTCAGTGCTTCTCAAGGCTTTTCTCATTGTCAACCCCCCCAAAGCCAGCCATTTGAGACATTTTTTAATACTCCCCCACTCCATTTTAATACCAGATATACCACATATATGTTATGACCCTTTGGAAGACCACTAACTATTGTAATATCTAAGTTTTTTGCAAACTCTCATCCAAAGAACCAATTTTCACCACCTAGGGTAACACTGTATCTGCTGTGACAAAACCACTTTGGAAAACAACATAATAGGGGCGCCTGGATGGCTCAGTCAGTTGAGCATCCCACTTGAACTCAGGTCATGATCTCACCACTTGTGGGTTAGAGCCCCACATCAGGCTCTGTGCTGACAGCTCAGAGCCTGGAACCTGCTTCGGATTCTTAGTCTCCCCCTCTCCCTGCCCCTCCCATGCTCATGCTCTGTCTCTCTCAGTTTCTTAATAATAAATAAATGTTAAAAAAAATTTTGAAAAAAAAGGGAAAACAATTTAATAGATAACCCATTAATAAGTAATTACATCTGTAAACATAAATGTTAGGGGAACTTAAAGACCAGTCAAACCAAATGCAAATTGAAAAAGTAGATAAACGACAAATAACAAAAATTTCAGAAATTATTAGAGAGTATGATTAAAAATAATGGGAATTTTCACAAACATTTTAAGAACTAAAATAAAATGCCTTCCTAAATGCCTTAAGTCAGAGAATGACTTAGTATGTACTTTTCCTGGCAGAATTAGGTCATATAAGTCATTGGGATAGGTGGGACCTTTACATTCCTTACTAGAAGCAGAAAATAAGCCACTGGACTTACCTCTACACTTTCATCTCCCATTTCTTGAGGGGCATCAGTATCTGGTTCAATCACACCTTCATTGTCAATTTCTGCCGAAGTTAAAAAAATGATAAATAAGACCCGTGCTGCCCCATATAGCAGCTACTAACCACATAAGACTATGAAAAACTAATGAACTATGGTTACTGCAACTGATAAACTGAGTATTTTACTTTGTTAACTTATTTAAACCGATGCACTGTAGAAGATTTCCCCACTAAATATTACTTTACTGTTTTGTTAAGATTACATTTCATTTTAACTGTTCCATCACCTGAGATGTTTATCATTATCTTATACTGGAAATGTTGGCAAGTGTACAGTTTCTAGTATTACACAGACATGCCAATGACTTAGTGTCAAAATGATTCTGTTCAAATATTTCATTCTGCATATCAGTGTACTACGTTTAAAAAATTTTATTCAGATAGCACAAATTATAATAATGATGTAAATCATAATGAAATATTAATTTTTTAAATAAAGTTTAATTTTAAAATAAAGGAACATTGCTACAGACTCAAATGCCAAAACTAGCATTATAACCAAAACAGTAATGAGGTATGCCATAAATTTCATGACAAGTGTAATCTGTTACAGCAAAGCAAAACAAAATAACCTCTCTATATATAAACTTTGTCAAAATAATGGACATTAAGAGACATTTTTAGCAAACAGAGTGAACTTAATGTTTCTTGTTGACAGTCAAAAGAGAATGAAACTGAAATTAGCTACCTGAAGTCAGAATTAACTCGAACAAAAAAATTTTAGTCAATTTTTAACAGTAACTGATCTTGTCACTTTATCTAATTATACAACAGGTTAACTCATACGAGAAAAAAACCTTTTGAATCCAGAGTTGGTTAAGACATTATTATAGTAATGAAAATTTTTAGAAATTACAAGACTAGAAAAGATATTTTACAAAAAGTGAAAGACTTTGAAATAAGCCTCCAAACAAGAAGCCCCTTCTAACAGTACCATAGTTCATTTGGTTCAAATTTGAAAAATTACAAATATTCTTCTTTAGCTTTTAGACAGATTCTATGAGTTAAGAGACTGCCCATTTAGTATCTGGGACATATATTTATAGTCTCAAAGGACTTCCAAATTTAGGAAGAGATTTTTGTCAGTTTGTAGCCTAAAAAAACCCCAAACAAAAACAACCAAACTCATGGCTCAGGGTACATGCAAGTACTAATAGGAAAATAATTTTTTGGTACTTGATTCAGTTATCAGAAATCTTTAAAATAAAAATTTTTTAATGCGTTACTTATTTCTGAGAGAGAGAGCAAGCCAGCATGAGCAGGGGAGGGTCAGAGAGAGACGAAGACACAAAATCTGAAAACAGGCTCCAGGCTCTGAGCTAGCTGTCAGCAGAGCCCGACACAGGGCTTTAAACCTACAAACAGTGAGATCATGACCTGAGCCAAAGTCGGACGCTCAACCAACTGAGCCACCCAGGCGCCCCAAAATAAAATTTTTTTTAAGTTTATTTTTGAGAAACACAGAGACAGTGTAAGCGGGGGGAGAAGAAGAGAAAGAGGGAGAGAGAATCCAAAACAGGTTCTGGGCTGGTAGCAGAGACCCATGCGGGACTCAGACACAAAACTGTGAGATCATGACCTGAGCCAAAAGCCTAACCAACAAATCCACCCAAGGGCCCTTGGAAAACTTTTCAAAAAAAAAAAAAAAGGGGAAAAAACTTTTAGAACTTGGATATGTTACCCAACTTTTCCAACTACAAGTTTCATTAAATATGAATATAGATCAAATACTTTCAACAAAAACATAACCTCTAACATCTGCATTGAAATGTGCTGTAAGGATAAAATACACTCTGGATTTTCAAGACTTTGTATGACAAAGAGGAAAATATTTCACTAATAATTTCTCCATACTGGTTACATATTGAAATGCTAATATTCTAGATATGTTAGTTTAGATATATTTACTTGAATTAATTTCATCTGTTTAATTTTAATTTTTTAAAAGTGGCTACTAAAAATTTTGTTTCATATGTAGCTCAGCTACATTACATTTCTATTAGACAGCCCTGATTTAGTCAATTTAGTAAAAATCAGCATAGGATCTTATCATGAGGTTATCAAATACAAACTACTTTCTCCTCACCTAGATCACTTTCCTCACTTGATGGTTCGTCTGTCTTTATGTTTTCCTCCGCCTTCTTACTATCTGTTTTTTCTTCCTAGCAAAGGGAAGGCAAACCACACTTTCAGTATTTAATAACACACACAATATATATAAACTAATTTATTAAAACTTATATATAAACTTCTCACATCCATTGTATTTCAGCTGTTAATGCTCCTTTTCTTGTTCCATTTTGGTCAACTTTAGTTTTCTGTTTTCACTTCTCTTTCTAAATTAAGTATAGGTCCAATCCTTGATCCAAACATTTTAGATGAGTTTTAGAATTTAAAAAATACTGGATTATAGGAAGCTAATACAAACACATATCCCACAGTTATGTTATACCCTCAAGACGCACTGCAGTCTACAACTCTCCATAAACACATTACTTCTGCAAAACAAAGTCTGAGCATTCACAATAAGTGGGATAAAGACTATAAGTAGTCTCACATCTGTTTAGATTATGCTTTACTGCCAAACAAACTTACTAAAAATCTTGACAATTTCAAGGGTTTTTGAGTTTGGAATTTCAAATAAGGAGCAATAGAACTATAATACACAAATGATAATTCAAAGAATTTCAAAGTACACATGATGAAAACCAAATTTCCTTCCCACTGTAAGTAACCACTGTGATTTCTGGCATATCCCATTAAACAGTCTCAATGCACATATATATAAGACAGCCAGCCTTGCACTTTGTCCTTTTCATTTAATGATGCTGTGTATCACAGAGAATAGATCACACCCCGATCTAGTCATTCAATTGTATTAGTAATATTATGTAGCCAGTTATTTGGTTTCTTCTCTTCGCAACTCTTAAAAATTGGAATCAAAGCCCGATCTTACTACAAACTGAATATTGGGCTCCTACCATATGCAAAGTGTCAGATGCTTTAGCATATACTGAAAATAAGACCAATTAGAATCCCAAATCAGAATATTTTGTTATAAAAATATTTTAACAGGAACATAGATTCAATTTAATTTGTCTTCATACATGTTTACCACATGGCAAAATATCCAATCTAGGTATCCTATCAGAAACTACTAAACTCTTGACAAATGACTCCTCTAAAAAAAGAATAACTACTTCGGGGGCTTTTGCTAAAGTTCTCTTATGTCACTTGTTCAAAGATACAACTTCTGATTTCATACCCAAATAGATAAAACTTGTTTAAGGTTCTAAATAAAATAGTAAATTTTCTTATCAACTTAAGACTGCTAATCAGAAAACTTGAGGAAAAATATTTTAGATAGAAAAGCACAAAATAGGAGAAATAAGAATTCTGAAGGAAGCATTCTTAAATGCCACCCGCATTTCTAAACTTCAGCTACTGTCAACCTTCTCCTGATCTTAACTTTTTGGCAAATATGCTAAGGCGACATCAGGACTCACAACTCAGAAATAACCTATTAAGTGATATGGTATAAAAACTTAAGAATTACTGATTTGGGCTATTTTTCATTTACTTTGCAAATATTAATTAAGTACCCACAATGCATAAAATCCTGTGTGGGTGCTAACAATACAATGATGACTATTAGGAAATGCATACAATCACAGAGCTTACCACCCACAGGTCATGCATGTAACACACACAGAGCATTTATTCCCAAACATGGTGAACATTCAACCCCAAATTCTCGGTGTTAAATCAGATTCCAGACACTTGATGTCCAAATAGAAATTTTACAAAGATCTTATCTCCAAGTGAACCTAAGAGAATCCAGAGTGGTAACTTGAGAGCAGCACTTTAAAACCACCTCTAAGGAACCTCATATACTATTTTATCACTAAACATACAAATGAAATTTGTAACTTACCTTGATATTGTCTTCTGATTTAGTTTTATGAGTAGCAGGTGGTATTTTACCCCCCATGCTTGAAGAAGATGAGAAAGAAAATATTTGTTTAGAAAATTAAAATTCACTGAGCCAAGCAACATTATTTACGCTGGGAAAAAAGACACTTAGATAGTTACCTTTCCAAACCTTTAAGGGTAAACTCAATTTTAATGCTTATTGTTTTTTCACCTTAAAATTTTATTTACTTTAGCAAACTGGTTGAAAATCTAACCCTTTCTTTGCCTCAGCCTAATAAAAATGTAATTACGGAGCTGGTCTGTGCCCATTCCCAAAAGAAAAGAGGCAGAAAACACAGAATGACAAAATCATTTGTACAGGTATACTGAATCCAAAGCTTCAACTTTAGTTAAGAGCTCACTCAATTCAAATAAGCAGTTTATGAAATGATTATGAAATCATGGTATAATAATTCAAAATGTTTCTTCTGAGTGGAACCTACAAGGATTCTTTCTTCTTATATTCAAATGTTCCTCACAGTTTAAATTTTCTCCTTATCCCTTCCCATAATCCACCCATTAATACTTCCTCTTGGCCTTGCAAGTCCTTTCCCAAATATTCCAAAGGAACACCATGAATTATATACACAAATACTTTAAAACATGAAGGAAAAAAAGATCATTAAGAATTAGTGCTATGTGCTCCATTTGGGGCAGACTCTGAAGCATATGGGCCACATGCAGCAGTCCAGTGACTAAAATGTTAAATGGATTAAGGGCCTTCACGATAGTGAAAGCTGGAGATCACAAAGACTTAACTAAAAATTTGCCTTAGGAAATGTAAGATAGGAGATACATTAAGTTGGAAAACAAAAAGGAACCTGATTCAAAACACCCTTAAGTGTTGATTCTTTATAATTAGAGTTATATCCATGTTTACATTCATTTCAGATGAGTGGAATTTCTCAACATAGGGTATATGTATGTTGGATTTAAATGGATACTGGCTCCCCAAAGTTCTTCTACCAATTTATACTTCTATCAGCAGTGCGTAAGAAATCCAGTTGCTCCACACTTTGGCCAATGCTTAGCTATTGTCCATCTTTTACATTTTTAGCCATTTTGATAGATGCATAGTGGTATCTCATTGTAGTCGAGTCCCTTTTCACTTATTGGCCATCTGCATAGCATTTTTTGTAAAGTTCAACTCTCCTCCAGTTTTCTATTAGAGTGTCACATATATCTGTAGGTGCTCTTCATATACTCTGCGTACAAGCCCTGTCAGTTTTCTGTGTTGCAAGTTATCTTCTCTTGCCCTGTGGCTTGCATTTTCACTTATATTGAAGCCAACATGAAACAAAACTGTAAATCTAAAACAGCAAATGCATGAGTGCCTGGGTGGCTCAGTTGGTTGAGCATCTAACTCTCGATTTCAGCTCAGGTAACGATCTCAGGGTTCTGTAAATTCAAGCCCTGTATTGGGCTTTGCACTGACAGTACAAAGCCTGCTTGGGATTCTCTCTCTCCCACTCTCTCTGCCTCTACTCTGCCTGCATGCTCTCAATCTCTCTCTCAAAATAAATAAACAACAAAAATAAAACAGCAAATGCAATAACAAAGTCTGGAATTTCTTGTTAAGCACCCATCAAGAAAAATGTATACACTTTTCCCATTCTGCTTTGATGTGACAGTTACAAAATAATCTTCACTTACTCAGTAACCTTAAGAAAAAATTGTTCCCACATGCAAAAAAATAAATTTAATTCTTAGTTTACAATTGAGCAAATAATTTCGTAAGAAATAGGCATAAACA
The DNA here is from genome assembly GCF_008692635.1 of Crocuta crocuta. Lineage (NCBI taxonomy): Eukaryota > Metazoa > Chordata > Mammalia > Carnivora > Hyaenidae > Crocuta > Crocuta crocuta. The sequence goes on from NW_027529175.1 coordinate 1,538,968, forward strand.
CAGCAAAACTCTTTAAAATTCTAATCTACAGAGAAACTACTTTGTACTCTGCAAAAAAAGCACAGTAATCAAATGATCATTTTTTGCAGTTAAATTTTAATGAAAACACACAACTTCTGAAGCTGTTTTTTACCCTAAGTTTCGAAATGCAACATTCAGGAATGTACTGAGGTAGACATTCAAACACAGACATGATAGTCTAAGTTACATTAAAATTTTGGGAAGGGATGGTCTTGCCAAGAAATATATTAAGCTAAATCTAATCCTTAGGAAAGATGAGACAAACCCAAGTTGAGGGAAATTATCCAAAATAACTAGCCTGTAATATGCAAAACTGCTAAGGTCATGAAAGTCAAGGAATAACAATCTTTCAGAATAGAGATTAAGAATCACAATCAAGTGTAACATGTAATTCTGAGGATTAGCATTAATGCAGCATTCTTAGTTTCCTAAATTTGATAGTTGCATTGTACACATTGTCCTTGTTTGTCGGAAATACACAAAGGTGCTCGGGGCACAACACTGGGAATAGTTTCAGGAAAAATAGTTTGTACTGTACTTGCGACTTTTCTGCAAGTTTCAAAAATTTTATTTTTTTATTTTTAAAACTGGAGGAGAGAGAACACAAGGCTTATTCATAAGCTACATATAAGAGTTTCTCACATTCCAAATTCTAGTTACCTGTCAGAAGGTTAACACCAATTTATAGGTACAGAAATTTCATTTAATGCTTCCAAGACTTAAAACAAGCTAGTCCCTGCCCAACACTGCAAACTGGACTTTGCCAGTATAGTTGTTCATGCTGCCAACTAGAGCTAATGCAGAGACCTTCCTCATATGGAATCACACAAGACCTCATTCATACTTCCCTTAATTTGATACATTCCAGTTGCCTTGAGCAATTGTTACTTATACACCTACAAAAAACTGGGTATTACACTCTAAACTCACTGAGACTAGAAATGCATCCTGTTCATTTAATATATTAAAAACTATGTGCCATGCACTGTGCTGGAAATTAAAATACAAAGATACTCCCTTTGATCTTAAATTACCATAAAATGAAATAATAAAATAGTGTCAAACAATGCTTCTTTCTCTAGAAAAAAAAATCCCAAAACATATTTGTTGAAAAGATCATAGTCTCCCTGGATCCTCAATGACTACGGAGACAAAAAAAACAACTTCTTCGTATTTCCCTTTGTCCGATAAAAAAGGCTGTTGGGGCACCTGGGTGGCTCAGTAGGTTGAGGTCAGGTGATGACCTCACGATTCATGAGTTTGAGCCCTCTGGGCTCTGTGCTAACAGCTTGGAGCCTGGAATCTGCTTAGGATTCTGTGTCTCCCTCTCTGCTCCTCCCCTGCTTGTGCTCTCTCTCTCAAAAATAAACATTAAAAAAAAAAAAGGCTGGTAAATGAATTCTTAACCCAAATAAAACTTTAAGCTACAATCAATGGTAGAAATTCTGGCAAACAAATAGACTAAACGAATTCTTTATTTAAAAACAAATGTCTAAGCCAGAGTACCTACAACTCATCTAGTATGAAAAGAGAACTCTGAAATGGTTTGGATTTAGGAAGCTCTAAAAGTAGGATTAGGCCTAAGAATATTACTGGACCCAGAAATCTCCACATTCTGCCCAATCTTCTATAACCCTGTACTTAAGAAGGCTGATGCGAAGGCAGAGAGAAATTGATGCACTTCAAATAAAGGCCTCAAAGCCTACAAAAATTTTAATTTAGATTAAAATAAAGAGATAACAAAAGCTTCAGAATAGGGCCCGTACACGTGCCAAGATGGTTCATTCCATACTGAAACCAAAAATTTGGATTTTGGATGCCACGTGAAACATGTAAATGGAACCAGGAACAGAAATTGGAATTACCAATGTGAAATACTAAAAAAAAAAGACACATTAAGTATTTTCTGGAAATAATGTCTGACAATAATTTCCAGACCTTATAACAGAATTCTCTACAGAGCCATAATCACTCCAGCACAAGTTACATTCTTTTTTTTTTAAACAGTGTCTTTTTCTTTTAATACATTTTTTTTTTAATTTCTAGGAGAGACAGAGAGAGAGAGAGCGCGTGAGCAGGGGAGGATCAGAGAGAGAGGGAGTCACAGACTCCGCCAACAGGCTCCAGGCTCTGAGCTGGCAGTCAGCACAGAGCCCGACGCGGGGCTCGAACCCACGAACCGCGAAATCATGACCCAAGCGAAAGTCGGACGCTTAACCGACTAAGCCACCCAGGCGCCCCTCAAGTTACATTTTCTTTAGAGACGTCTTAACCTTTTCTTCACAGCTGTGGAACAAAAACATTGTATACACTCAGTATAATGTTCACTCTTGATGACAAATATTAAACTTCCCTGTGGTATGTATGCCTACTTTACCTGGAATTTTAGAAACAAGTTAATTGTAGGCTCTTTCTTTTAATGAGTGTTAAGAAAAACGTACTAATGTCTTAAGTGAGACATTGAGATTGTCAAGTTATTCAGTAACAAATGACTAAACTAGGTCTATATTCCTAGTCCTGAAATTAGCATCTTTCAGGTTTTTCTGTTACAAAACGGTATTCTTGTTAACTACTGTCAACAGTTACTACAATAATTGTAAGTGTTCTCAGAAGTTTACGCTAATAACATGAACAAACTCTTACAGTAGTTCAAAAACTGGTGGAGGAGAAAAAGGCTGAGAAACTTCTTGAAGAAAAAAATTTTACCACTATACACACCGCTGATAAGTTGTAACTTAAGCTTTTTCCTTAGCGGAGTTTGTTGAGAAACATGCTCTTTCAAGCATTTGGTAATCGTGCATTCCTCCTCCCCTATAAAAAAAAATCAATACCCAGGGCAGTACCTCTAAGGAGTCACGTTGCGTTGCACTGTCACTATTATCACCATGAAATGCGATTTGTGTTTGTGTTTCATCTTTTAAATCCCTCACCACTATCAGTGATTTTTAAAAAATCATCTCGGGGAAGATTTCCCTTTCTCCCTTAAGTTCTCCTCCAATATGCAAAACATTAATCTCTATTATATGGTAAATATTACAACAAATTTCCTTATTTATTCTTCTGTATCACTAAACTGCACTCACACTGTTTTCAAGCATCTGGCACAATGCCTACTCAATTAATTCCGCGCACGTAGCGAAGTACTCCAGATTTAAGGATAACAAGAATAGATCATGGAAACATGCTGGTCCTTGAAAACTCCTTTTTCAAGTGTTAAGTGTAACGGCACTGCTACTACGGAGACACAGTAAGTGACTCCCAAAATAATTCTACGCAGTTAGAATCGCTGTAAATTTAAAGGAAGCCAAACAGTGTTACCATTTTTATTACAACTCATTATATAACAAGTTATCATTTATTAAAACACTATTTAGAGACGTAGTGCGTAAAAGAGCTCTGTGTCACTGCGACCTAAGCAGGACGCCAGAGATCTCAAGAAAAACAACTCCACGCGAAAGAGAAATCTTGCAGCTTCCCCTCCCCACCACCGCGTCTACAGCGCCCAAGTCCCTGCATCCGTCTGCATTTATATTTGGCTCAGGACACACCCCGGGCGACCTGAGGGTGAGGGGACCGAGTTGTGATCATCCCTCCTCGTACCATCTACGCTTCCCGCTCCTCCATTAGCCCCTGAAGTCGCCTCCCTTTCCTGGCCGGGGAGAGCCCCAAGGAGGAGGCGACTCGACGCGCCCTCGCGGCGGAGCTCCCCGCCCGTCCTCCCCGCGCCAGCGGCGGCCCAGCTCCCCCTCCGGCCGTCCCTCTTCCCACCCACAACGGTCCTCGGCCCGAGTCTCACCTCTCCACCCACTCCCGCAGGAAGCGCATTTCCTCGGTGTGCAGAACGCTCGGATCCTGCTTACACATTTTCACGAAGGCTCGAAGCTCGCTCACTTTGCGGGGGTCCATGGTCCAGAGAAGACGGCGGGCGCGGCTAAGGTTGCGGCCCGACTCCAGGCGCGGGTACTAGCTCAGCGTGACCGTGTGGAAGGGGGCGGCTGCCGCGAGGCAGAACAGACTAGAACCTCCCCGGCCGCTGGCTCCTCCTACCCAACGGTCTCGTGACCCCGGGTCCTTCGCCTGTTCATTCCTACTCCCTCCACCTCTGCTCCTGCGCACTGCCTAGAACCTTCTAGAAGTGCGGCTGTTCAGGCTGTTGCCTGCCTGTAAGCCCGCATGCTTATATTCTAAACGCTGAGCCAGTTCTCTGGATGGATCAATCCTCCCACATAGTGCTTTGAAGGAGACGAGAAATATCAGCCCCTGCTGGGGGGGGGGGGGCC
>NW_027529175.1:1543346-1598349 GCF_008692635.1 Crocuta crocuta
ATCGGACATTCCGTGGCTGTAGGCATTTAACGGAGCACGACGACATGGCGCCAAATGGGCCCTCCGTCCGGAGCGGCAATCATAGCCCTAGGCGTGACGTCAGCAATCAGCGCCGTCGGGGAAGGAAAGCCCGGCGAGCGGCGCCGGCCGGAAGGGGAGGGGCGTTTGGCTTGGTTTCCTGGCGACGTAGCTCGGCCGACCGTCGCTTCTCTGGCTGTTTTCTTTTATTTCTTCGTGCCGCGTGAACGAGGCCGTCATGCCTTGGTTGCTCTCAGCGGCTAAGCTGGTTCCCGCCGTACCAAGTGCCCGCTGCCTCTCAGGTTAGACTCACCTCTCACGGTGTCCCCTCCGGGGCTTGCTCTCTGAGAAACCTGAGGCGCCCTAGAGGAATCCAAGTTGGTCTCAGGGGATCCCTGGTTCGGCGGACCCTTCTCGTGCTGGGGTCTCCACTCCCAAACCCTTTGTGCGCTCCTCGGATTTCTTCCTTACCTGCTGCTTCTGGAAAAGGGTGGGCCCTGTTCTCCCTACCGTTGAGGTATTCTGGGAAGCTGGAATGACTGCCGAGAGAAAGTGTGTGCCATCCCCCAAGAGGGGCTGTCTTCAGAGTTACTCCGACTCCCAGATGTTGGCTCAGTTGACTGAGCAGGTTGACTTGCTTAGGTGACAGAACGTCTCGCATCAAGTAACTTGTTTTTGTTAGGTTATCGAAAGTCCTGTTTTCAAAGAGTTGGCTTGAGAGCTGGCTACAGAATGTACAAGAAACATGTTTAGTAATACAAATCATTTGAGCCGTTCCTCTCCGAAGAGGCAATGCTTGGAAATACTCCCTGGGCTTTTCAGTGTCTGAAAGCTCTTTTGCTAAGGGCAAGATAAAGGAGTCCAGGAATAACGGGGGCCATTCTTTCAGGGTGTACTCTGTCGTGAACAGTTAATCTGATGAACATAAACCTCGATCAGTGAAAGCTCAGTCATCTACCCTGCGGGCGGATCTGCCGTTGGATCATATCTCAGGGTTTTTGGCCAATTAGATGAACGGTGTGTGAACCAGAGCATGTGGTATTTGAAATCAGATCTATGTCTTGGAGTATGTTTGTTACATTGATGTACTTTAATTTGTTGAAAATGGGATGATAATTATATCAAGATTTCCTTCCTGTAAAAAAATAAAAACCATTCTCCAGTGCACAGAACTTGCTCTTTGGCTTTAATACTTAAGCTACAGAAAGCTGCCCTCCATGGGAGTAGTTGAATAGGTGTAATAGTTCGTCTTAATCACAGAAGCCACAACCTATGATTTAGAGCTGGAACCATGCTTTGCATGTGACTTTTTTGGGGGTTTGTTGAGGCTGTGTGTAAAACCTTTATTAATGAAAGTTTAGGCCTAGATATTCGAGTATATATGCCAGATGGTTGAAAATTCTATTCATTATGCTTCCGTTTGCCTCAATGCAGTAAGTAGATTTAACCACTTCTTAACGTTAATATCATCATGTGCATTGGCATTTTGAATAGATGAGATCTCCTTGGATCTTCACAAATCATAAGTCAGGGCAGATATCCTCAATTTATGAGTGGGGACTGAAAGTAACACAGAATCACAAGTTGCAAGTCAGCAATTTAAATGTATAATTACCATCTAGTCTTTTTTTTGTTATACCACCACTAGGTCTTAACTCTTGCTTAGTAGAGTCCTTTTGGAACTTTTTATTGAGCCAGAAAGAATGTTCTCTTCATTCAGTAACTTTTTGGTAGTTATTGTGGATGAAGTTGCCTTTCCCTGGAGTTGCTTACTATCTAGTCAGAGTGGTGGATAAGCAATAGATAAATGAAAACATAACAATGGATTGTAATAGAGTCTTGACTCAAGTGACAGAGGGGCTCAAGAAAGGCAGTAATGGGTTGTAAAAAAAAAAAAATGTCATTTTGGGATTTTACTATGTTTCAGAGTTTAAAAATTCTACTGACTTGAGGTGCTCCTAAATAGAACTTTGAATGTCCATGGTGCTCTTGGTTGCCCTTTAGAAAGGTTCTGGGTACAGAGTATTGGGTACGATAGGAAACTTTGAATAAGTAGAGAATAACTTTTTAAAAGCCTTTTTGCAGTTAATTCATTCAACAAACATTGAGCACCACATATGAGCATAGAGCTTGGTTTCTACCATCATGGGAGACAAAACAAATAATTACAATAGAACATACTAATAATAACAGTGCTGGAGAGAAGGAAAAAGCAACAGATGTTTCCTGATAGCACGGAGGGGTCAAGAGGAAATGTGGGCATGCCTCTAAATGTTAGGAGATAAGATGAGATTTGAAAAAGGCTTTTGCCAAGAGACTAGAGTAACGGAGCCATCCTGGCAGAGGGAGCATATGCAAAGGCATGAAACAAAGCTTCGCAATCATCAGTAAGCTCGGGGGAGCTTTTTTGAAATATGTTCCGATGCATGTTAGCAGGTGTTAAACCAAAATGGTTTTGTGGTTAAATAAGTTGGGGGAAATCGGGATTTCATCATGCACATAGACTAATTCTGAGTTTCTAAGAAAGAAGCGAATTTGACAGTAATTTGCAAGCTGTATTTGACCATGGGGCCCTTTTTCTGTGATGAGTCTTGAATTCTTATCTCTCAGAACGCATTTTGGAAAAAGTTGGGCTCGAGCATAAGATGTATAGGATGAGGTGATTAAAAAACCAAGTTGGTGGACGCCTGGGTGGCTCAGCCAGTGAAGCGTCCAACTTTGGCTAAGGTCATGATCTCATGGTTCATGGGTTCAAGCCCCAGTTCAGACTCTGCACTGACAGCTCAGAGCCTGGAGCCTGCTTTGAATTCTGTGTCTCCTCTCTCTGCTCCTCCCCTGCTTGTGTTCCCTCGTTCTCAAAAATAAAGTTAGGAGGAAAAGGTGGTGGTTGGCTCATGAAGGGTCTTGTATAGTCCCACTCCTCTGGCCAGTGGGAAACCATTGAGTAATCTTAAGCTATTGAGTAAGATGAAATCTGAATTTTTAAGAGTGGAAAATGGACTGGAGGGCAGGTCAGTACATTCTTATATTTTTAGAGATACTGGTTTTTGGTTTTGTTATTTGGAAACTGTATTTTTTCCAACTCTGCGTTGTCCCACATACATGACAGATACTTACTAAATACCACACTTTATAAAAGCATTTAAAATACTCTAAGCTTTTATGATTTTATTTTCTGGAAATAAGTTTTAAATGCAAATTGTCCCCAGACCTTCCTATAGAATTTCCTCCCTATCTACCAGCCAAAACAAAGTTAAACAAAAGCCCCCATTTTACTCTAGCAATCATTTAGAGAGGAGATGTTATAATCTTTTGTGGTTTCCAGAATTGTTGCATTGCTAAATGCCACTGAGCCTATTTTGCCAAAGGTGATTGGATTTTAGTTTTGCTTGATCATTTGTTACCATCTTTCAGTCACATTAAACTTGCAGTCGTTACATTTCTAAGTGATAAAAGATTAAAATAATATAATAGATCTTTTTGCTGAAAATGAAAAAGAAACCTAAGAATGCAATGACAAGGAATATGGAACACGCAAGTCAATCCAAGAAATTATTTTCAGTTAATAAATTCAGGCATCTCAAATGCAGCATGTCCAAAACTCAACACCTGCAGTCCTATCTAAGATAATAGCAAATCCCTTTTTTCAGTTGCTAAAGCCAAAAACCTTGACTCCTTTCATACCCAATATTCAGCCTATCAGTAAATTCCGTTTGGCCCTACCTTTAGACTATATGCAGAATTTGATCACTCTTCCCCCTGCCCTCCTATGTCCACCACCCTGGAACAAGCTTTTACAGTCTCTTGCCTGAATTCCAGCAATGACCGGATTTCCCTGTTTGTACATCTGCTTACTTTGAGTCTTTTCTCTCTGACAGCAGCCAGAGTGAGCCTATTGAAATATGTCAGATTGTCACTCTTCTGCTCAGATCCTTAAGTGGCGTCCCGTCCTCTTTCACTTAATACCCAAATGGCTAACCTCCGTCACTTTCTTTACATCTTTACTCAGTGTTAGCCATCACTTTTCCCTCAGTACCTTAATTAAAACTTCAACCCTCGTACTCTGAATTTTATGTCCCTTTTTCCTACTTCATTTTGTTTTCCTTAACACCTATGACTATCATTGTATTTTATTTAGTATTTGTTTATTGTCTTTCTCCAGCTTGTAAACTCCATGACAGCTAAGATTTTTGGTGTTTGCTCATTACTGTATCCCAAGTACCTGACAAGCAGTAGGTACTCAAAACATACCATTGAATGGATGAAAAATAAAAATCGTAGACTGAAAAGTAATATATTTTGAAAATAAAATAGAGGAAACTAAGAAGTAATTGTGTTGAAATTAAATTAAGCACATTTAAAATGTCTGAAAACATTTAGCTAAGACCATGTGTTCAACATCTGATGTAACTTATTTTTCTTCCATTGTGATCTTAAATTATAGTGGGTAAAGGTGTTTTAGAGTAATGTATTTGTAGATCCTTGGTACATAGTATATACTAAAAAAGAAAATAGAAAGTTTCCTGTCTGGAGTGATTCCCTGGGGGCCTGCCATACATGATACAGCCACATGGCTCTGAGAAATCCAGGATAAGTCTAGCTTTTTTTTACTTGTAGTAAAATACACATAACATAAAATTACCGTGTTAATTGTTTTAAAATACATATTGTGAAACAAACCTCCAAAATGTTTTCATCTTGCAAATCTGAAACTATACCTATTAACCTCTCCCTCCCTTGTCTCAGTAACCAGAATTCTACTTTGTTTTTATGAATTTCTTACCTTCTGTAAGTAGAACATAAGGTATTTGTCTTTACGGCTGGCTTATTTCACTTGCCGTAATGTTTCAAAGTTTACCCATTTTGTAGTATGTAACAGGGTTTCCTTTTAAAGCTGAATAATATCCCACTGTATGTATGTATATTCATTCACTGATATTTGGGTTGCTTCCACCTCTCGGCTGTTGTGAATAGGTGCACTGTAAAAATAGCCAGTGCAAATATTACTCTGGATATTTTTAACTTAAAAAAAAAAAAAAACTTTCTAGGGGTGCCTAGGTGGCGCAGTCGGTTAAACGTCTGACTTTGGCTCAAGTCATGATCTCACAGTTCGTGGGTTTGGGCCCCGCGTCGGCCTATGTGCTGACAGCTCAGAGCCTGGAGCGTGCTTCAGATTTTGTGTCTCCCTCTCTCTCTGACCCTCCCCTGCTCATGCTGTCTCCCCTCTCTCTCTCTCTCTCTCTCAGAAATAAATCATTTAAAAAAATTTTTTTAATAAAAAATACTTTATACTTTAATTTTTATTTATAATGTATTTATGTGCACAGTGCTCTGTATTGGGAAAAAAAGTCATTTCATGAATAATTATATAGTCTGTACCTGTGTATTATAATAAATTTTTAGCTCCTAATGCTATACATATTTCAGAAGTTTGTCTAATAGTTTTAAATAGATAAAAGGAATGAAAAGATCATAAATTCTGCTAAAGAAAAACTCTATGATTTGTAAATGTTCAACTCAGAAACAGTAAAATAGTATTTTCTGTTTTCCAAATTCTTAACATCACTGTCACCACAAAGTCATCTTTTTCTGACATACCTAATCTAAACGACATTGGCCACATGTCCACAATCCTGTTAAACGTGTTAAAAACATAATATTCGTATAGTTTTAAACAAATGTTATCTACAAAACTCTGATTAACCAAGCACACAGAGTCGTGTTCAATTGTTATATGAACATAGTGTGTCTGAAGAGTCAATTTAACGATTCCTTTTGGTTGACTTCTTCTTCTGCACCTCTTTATGCTTCTTTTTTTTCCTCTTACCACCTTCTTTGAATCCTGCTGAGAAAATAGAGGGATCCCAGTTGCTGGTGACCCAAGCCATATCTTGCTCATCATTGTCCACAAAAGTATATTGAGTTACATGTTTGGGGCTGTAGGACTTTGGTGAAGAATTGTTAAATGACTGTCTTCTCCAGCTGCATTCTTCTGCAAAGTGCTCTTCATCTGCCACACCATTTATAAGGAAGGACCTCAGCTTGCCATCATCTTCAACTTCTCTTTCTCGATCGTTCTCAATAATTCTCTGTGTATTTGTATTTCTGCCATTAACAGTCTTACCCAAAGTTTTAACGGGTCTATAGTTGCCCATCCTACTATTTTCAAATGCCAAGGAGGAGAATGAGTTAAGGCCCTCATGGCCCAATGAACCATATGGTGTATATCCTGTATCATATGAAGAAAATCTCTCAAAAACTGGATATTCTCTGAAGGTACCCCTGCTTCCATAGGAGCTTCTTGGACTATTTAAAAGGTCCTCAAGTGAGTCTTCAAAGAAATGAAATGAAAATGGATCCCTTTCATCAAAATTTTTTCTAAAGACATCATCTGGCTTATAAAATGTGAAGCCATACTCAAAAGAATCATCAAAATGACTTCTGCTTCCACCATTTAATGCTTCCTGGCCATATTTATCATAAATGTCCCGTTTTTCGTTATTTGATAATATTTCATATGCCTCAGCTACTTCTTTGAATTTTCTCTCAGCTTCTTCTTTATTTTCTGGATTTTTATCAGGGTGCCATTTAAGTGCCACTTTATGATAAGCCTTTTTAATGTCCTCAGGTGAAGCATATCTCTGCACTCCTAGAACTTCATAGTAATCCACCATGTTTTAACAGGTCATTGGAAGGGGGTGTTCTGGGTCTGAGTAGTGAGAACCGTAGCTTCCTCTCAGCTCAAGCTCTCCTGGCGGTGGTGGTAGAGGCAGTGACTGCAGATAGGCACTTTTTACCTTGAAGACAATGTTACTACCATGGACACTGCTAGGAGACCATAGGACACTGATTATGTGGCAAGCTGAGTTACCAGCTTATGTTAGAGACGTTTGCATTATGGTGTCATTCTGGGGGTTGGGTAGGGACCAGATCTTCCAAATAAAGCTAGTCCAGAGCCCTACCAGACTGTCCTGAACCCTCCAGACTGTTTCCCCTGTATTTTTCCTGGAGGCCTCCAACAATGCCTCATAAACTAGTGGAATCTGCTGTTGATAGCCACAGCATGCCCCTTGCATGATATGACCGTCAGGCTGCTGAGCCTTAATAACTTTCTAGTTCTGTGTTTTGCTTTTGAAAAATGTAGAAATTGAGAACTACGTGAAAAAGTATTCAAGTAGTTGACATAATTTATTTCAGTCAAGAGACAATTCCATAGGAAACACAACTTGATTACAGACTATGATGGGGGAAGCACTGGATGCTAAGCAATCATATGAGAGACACCTAGCCCAGACTTGGGGTGTTTCAGGGAAGGCTTCCTGGAGGGAGTAGCATGAAATACAAGCTTTCTGCATGCCAGTGTTGAATCATTTGAGATGATGGTATCTTTACCCACTTAAAAGTTTACAACTTTAAAAGTAAAGTTTTTGAAAGGTATACTGAATAGAATTCCTACTTTGCGTAAGGTACAGTTTTAATCACTGATGATGATAATACTTAAAAATAGTGATTTTCATGGTGTTTAAATTTTTTTAAATGTTTTTATTTCTGAGAGAGACAAAGAGATAGCTTGAGCAGGGGAGGGTCAGAGAGAAAGGGAGATACAGAATCTGAAGCAGGCTCCAGGCTCTGAGCTAGCTGTCAGCACAGAGCCTGATACGGGGCTTGAACTCACGAACCATGAGATCATGACCTGAGCCGAAGTCGGACGCTTAACCAACTGAGCCACCCAGGTGCCCCTCATGGTGTTTACATTAATGAGGTATAAATAATAAGAAAACAAATGAGATTATTTGAGATATTGTGATACATGCTCCCCCTCAAAAAAAAAAAATGGTAGTGTGATGGGGGCAGAGAGCTACTCTAGGTTGGTTTTTCAATTCTCTATTGTATATATGCATACATGTATGTAGGGTGTATACATGATTGTATTTGCCCGTCATTGAAAATAATAATAAGGGGTGCCTGGGTGGCTCAGTTGGTTAAGCGTCCGACTTCGGCTCAGGTCATGATCTCACAGTTCGTGGGTTCAAGCCCTGCGTCGGGCTCTGTGCTGACAGCTAGCTCAGAGCCCAGAGCCTGCTTCGGATTCTGTGTCTCCCTCTCTCTCTCTGACCCTCCCCTGGTCACGCTGTCTCTCTGTCTCTCTCGGAAATAAATAAAACATTTTAAAATTTTTAAAAAAAAGAATAATAAAATTATTTGAGTACCATCTTTAGGTCAAACACAATATACCAAGTGACTTACACAGTCCCTCATGTAATTGTAACAGCATTCCAGAAAGTAACTATTTTGTGCCCAAAAGAAACGTGAGGTTCTTAAAATACATTTGTATAAGGCTATCCAGCTTATTAGTGAAAAATCTGATATTTGAACTTGAATTGATTCTAAATTTTATTCTTTATACTCTTCTGCATTTTTTGGACCAGGGTCTAGAAATTGAGGTTTCTAGACATTCTACAAATATGTATTAAGAACCTGTGATACAGAGAGGAGTTAGAAAATAGAAAATTCTGCTCTCAAGGAATTTATATAATTGAAAATAAACATTGAAAAATGAACTTCAATAGAGTCTGAAGATATAAAACAAGGATTTGCTTATAATTATTCCCCCTCCCTTGACCTATCGCCCCTTCCAGCTGTTATGTCATTTTCTCTCATTCCTTTACAGTAAAACTTCTCAAAATTATCATCTCTCCTTAATGTTTCTGCCTTCTTCCATCCTATTCTTTCGCTGGCACATTCCAATCTGGCGTCTACTTTTTCCTCCCAGTCTTACTGAGATACAATTACATATAACATATGTTTAAGGTGTACAACAATGATTTATGTATATATAGTGTATATATATGTGTATTAGTAACAGTAAATATATATATTGACATATATTGGTGTATGTCATATATGTGAATGATATATGTATATATAGTAAAATGATTACCAAAATAAGTTTAGTTATCATCCATTACTTCACGTAGTTACCATTTTTCTCTTGTGATAAAACCTATTTTAAGTAAACTCTGTCCACAATGTGGGGCTTGAACTCCACCCCGAGATCAGAGACTCCTACTCTACTGATTGAACCAGCCAGGCACCCTGTTTTTCTTGTGGTAAGAACTTTGAAGTTCTGTGTTTTTAGCAAATTTCAAATACACAATGCAGAATTGTTAACTATAGCCACTGTGCTGTAGATGATACCTTATTATCATATAATTGGAAGTTTGTACCTTTAGACCACCTTTACCCACTTTGGCTTGTCTTTCATACTCTGCTAACATTGTTCAGGTTGCCTGGGTGGCTCATTCGGTTGAGCGACAGACTCTTGATTTCAGCCCTCTGTAGTTTATGAGGTCCAGCCCCACTTCAGGCTGGCCTCCGTGCTGACAGCACTGAGTTTGCTTGGGATCCTCTCTCTTTGCCCCTCCCCTGCTCATGCGTGCTCTCTCGCTCTCTTGCGCGCTCTCTCTCTCTCTCTCTCTCGCTCTCCAAATAAATAAACATTTAAAAAATAAAGAAGGGGCACCTGGGTGGTTCAGTCAGTTAAGCGTCTGACTTTGGCTCAGATCATGATCTCACAGTTCACCAGTTCAAGCCCCATATCAGGCTCTGTGCTTACAGCTTGGAGCCTGGAGCCTGTTTTGGATTCTGTATCTCCCTCTTTTTCTGCCCCTCCCCACTCATGGTGTGTGTGTGTGTGTGTGTGTGTGTGTGTGTGTAGCCTGGAGCCTGTTTTGGATTCTGTATCTCCCTCTTTTTCTGCCCCTCCCCACTCATGGTGTGTGTGTGTGTGTGTGTGTGTGTGTGTGTGTGTGTGTGTGTGTGTGTGTGTGTGTCAAATAAACATTAGAAAAAAATTTTTAAATAAAACTATTCTTGTCAGGCTTTCCAGTGACTTCTGTGCTGCCAAATCCGGTGCTTGTCCTCACGTGGGTGAGCACTTCCTCTAGTTTAACTTTCTAAAAACCAGTTTCCTCTAGTTTGCTTCCTTTCTCCTGTGCTTTTCCTTCTTACATTATAATAGTAACTAGACTTGACCTACACAGTTCTGTGTAGAAAATATCCAGTCCCAAGGCTTTAGATACCATCTATGTACTTAGAACACCTTACTTCATATATCTAGCCTGTTAGTTTCCCCTGAACTTCAGATTGCCTATTTGAACTCTCTTTTGGAATATCCAATAAGTATCTCAGTCTTTGCAATTTCATTTAATGGTACAACCATCTATCCTGTTATTTAGGCAAAAAAAAAAAAAAAAACAACCTGAGAATTGTCTTCATTTCTTTTTTTCTTCACTCCTTGCAGCTAATCAAAAGGCAGACTTGTTGACTTGTGGCCTTCAGAATATATCCCAGCCTACTCACTGGGGAAATAAAGTCAAAGAACAAATGATTCCTGCCTTCCAAAAGTTTATAGTGGACTGGCAAACTAATAAGCTACTATGCGCAGTATAGTAGGTATTAAAACAGAAGTAAGCATGGGAACATAATGAGGGACATTTACATCAGAAACAATAAGGATAGGGAATTATAAGAGAAAGCTTCCGGGGTGCCTGGGTGGCTCAGTTGGTTAAACGCCCGACTTCAGCTCAGGTCATGATCTCACAGTTGGTGAGTTCAAGCCTTGCATTGGGCTCTGTGCTGACAGCTTGAAGCCTGCAACCTGCTTCAGATTCTGTGTCTCCCTCTCTCTGTGTTCCTCCCTCATTCACGCTCGGTCTCTCAAAAATAAATAAACGTTAAAAAAAAAAAAGTGAGAAGGCTTCCTAGAATAAGTGATGTTTGAGCTAATTTTTGAGCTCATGGAAGCAGGCAAAAGCCATTTTTAGACAGGAGAACTGTATTTTCTAAGGCAAATACTGTTACAGTACAGACTAATTAACTGGGGCTCATCAAGTGTGGCTGTAATAATGCTCTTTTGAGGATTATTAGGCTAGAGGAGTAGACAGGGGGCAGATCATGAAGGGTGCTAAACTAGGGTTTGTAGTGTATTCTGAAAGAGAAAATTCTGGGCATATACTGTTAGTGTAGGAGGCTGGAAAGTTAAGGACAGATCCTGAATTTAAACATGAATTAGTTGACAGTACTTTTGAGGACATTCAGGCAAAGGACTAGAGAGATCATTTTGGAAATAGCATAGCTACAGATAAGTTGTACAAGAAAGACAAGATCCAAGAAAGGCAGACCCATTAGGAGATGTAGTAGTCCAGGTGATTTGAGGAGTGTCTGTACTAAGGAACTGGCTCTACTTTGAATCAAATTGGATTTTAGAAATAGGACTCAACATACCATTTTTGCTACCAACCAAATGATACTGAGCAAAAAAAAAAAAAAATCCTGTTTACATAAATGTAGGTAAAGGTATTGTTTAATTACATTTGTTAGACTTAAGCTTCCTGTACTAGGAAGTGGTCCAAAATAAATGGATTAGATATTCTAGTATTACTTTATTTGAACATAAAAAAGGAGAGAATTGAGAGAGGCACCTGAGTGACTTGGTCCGTCAAGCGTCCAACTTCGGCTCAGGTCATAATCTCCTGGCCTGTGGGTTTGAGTCCCCACATCAGGCTGTGTGCTGACAGCTCAGAGTCTGGAACCTGCTTTGAATTCTGTGTCTCCCTCTCTCTCTCTGCCCCTCCCCCACTCATTCTCTCTCCCTCCCTCCCTCTCTCTCTCTCTCTCTCTCTCTCTCTCTCAAAAATAAACTAACATTTTCTTAAAAAGAGAATTGGTTAACATTTTACATTCAATTATTTTATTGCCAAAATGGTGGTGTAGACATATAGTCTAATGGTTATGGCTCTATAAATAGATTGTTCAAATCTTAGTTCTGTCTCGGTAATTTTTCATCTTGGGCCAGTTTCTTAATTTTTCTGTGTATCTTTTTTTCTCATCTTTAAATGGGCAGTGCTGTAATAACATCTACGTCAAGCATACATGCTACTATTTGTTTAAAGGGTATATAGATAACGTTTCAACGAAAATAGGTATGATTTCAACAAAAGTGATAATACTGGCTGTCTCAAGGAAGGGATACAGGTTAACTTGGGGACAGGTGTGGGAGGAAGGCTTTTCCCTGTCAGTCTACTATATCTTTTGAGCTTTGATCCATATGAACATATTACTAGTTCAAAAATAAATTAAAAGTTTAGAATAGTAGTTACATTACACAACTATAAGGATTAGATAAGTTAATACATACAAGTCCTTAGAATATTTTCTGGAATATAATAAACAATAGTAATGTTAGCTGTCATCATGATCTTTATTATTAGCAATGATGCTGAGATTTGAAAGTATTAAATATACTATGCCTCTATTAGTTGTAATTAGGAAAAGTGGAGCTGCATCCTATGATGAACTTTGATTAATAAGCTGCTATAATCGAGCTTTGATTAGGACAGGAGTTTGTTTATAGGTGAAAAAAACTCAGGTAGTTCTGCTAAACTGCTAATTGTATTCCTTTTCTTCATAATTCTCCATCCCAGTCACTGTCCCAACACATTCTTGTATGTGGACAACCCATTACTTTCTCTTCCCTGTGGCTTCTCTGCTTTCAAGAAACACAACTGTCAGGGGTCAAATACCTAAAAAATAAAGTGGGCCAAAGGCCACTATGCATAGAGAAAGGTCATTTCTGCAGGTGTTTGCAGGTAACACTGCAGGGAACCTGATGTTGGTCTCAGGATCCCCTTATGCTCTTAAAAAGTATTGAGCATCCTCACATCCCTCCTCCTCCCAAACTGGAGCCGCCCTCAGCACAGAGTTACAGCCTGTTAGTGCAGTGTTTTCCAGTGACAAGTTGTACTCTTAGTAGGTCATCATATTGGTTTCCTGAGGCTGCCATAACAAATTACCATAAACATGGGGGCTTAAAATAACAATTCTTCCACAGTTCTGGGGGCCACAGATCTGAAATCAAGTGTCAGCAGGGCTGTATTCCTTCCAAGGGCTCTAAGAGAGAATCTGTTCTTCACCTCTTCAGCTTCTGGTGGCTGCAGCTGTTCTTTGGCTTGTGGCCACATCACTCCAATTTCAACTTCCACATGCCTCCATTACTTCTTCCTCTTCTGTTTTCTCTTGTCTGCCTGTCTCAAATCTCTCTCACTGCATTCCTCTTATAAAAGGAATTGTCATTGAATTTCGGGCCTACCCAGATGATCCAGAGGATGTCTTCATTTCAGGATCTTTTATTACATCTGCAAAAACCCTTTTTCCAAATAAATCAGCAATCACAGGTTCTGGGGATTAATACGTGGACATATCAGGGCACCTGTGTGGCTCTGTCATGTAAGCAACCAACTCTTGATTTCAGCTCAGGTTGTGATCTCACAGTTCATGAGTTTGAACCCCAGATCAGGCTCTACACTGTCAGACACTATCAACACAGAGCCTACTTGGGATTCTCTCTCTCCCTCTCCCTCTGCCCCTGCCCAGCTCACACTCTCACTCTCAAATAAACTTAAAAAAAAAAAGGTGTGGACATAACTTTTGGAGGCCACCATTCAAGACATTGTAGTAATAAAATCATGTGAGTATGTTAGTACACTGAGAAACTTTTTAATGAAATAGGTCAGAAAAAGTCAGAATAGTATTTAGTGAAATTTTTATATCCTATTTATATGTGTATACTAGGTTACCACGGAAAATATGTTTCTTACTGCAGGTCTTGCTTTCACAAGCTTGAAAGCCACTACCTAATATTAACTGCATTATTACCTGTGGGTAAAGAAGTGGTGCAAAGGAATTTGTGTAACATGCCGAAATCACATAGATCATAGAACTGGCATTTTTTTCCTACTATACCATGCTGCCTTTAACTGTCTTGGATTGCCTTTCAGATGACTGTGTACTTCCTTCCTTCATTTTCCTCTATGCTTAACTCATCCTTTTTTGTTCCTTTTATTTTGTCATGAAAAGTTTCAAACCTATACAAGTAGATAGAGTAGTATATAATGGACTCCCATGTACCTATCACCCAGCTTCAACAATTATCAGCTCATGGCCAGACTTCTTTCATCCAAATCCCCTTTCATCCTCTCCCCAACCCACCTACCCCATGCTATTTTAAGACAAATTCCAGATTATATCACTTCATCTGTAAATATTTCAGTCTAAAAGGTATGTGATTTTAACATACCACAACACTATTATCACACCTTAAAGAAGTAAATATTACTTCTGTAATGCTATCAAATATACAATTATTGTCCAAATTTCTAATTTTTTTTGCAAATATAGTAAATAATATGAGTGGATACTTCTTAGACAATTTGTTGCTTGAATCGGCATCCATATAAGGCTCATGTAATACAGTTGGTTGATAATATTTTTTAAGGTGTTCTTAATCTACAGATTCCTCCTTCCATCTCTTACTATCAGTACCTGCTATAAAACTTATGTGCAAGAAACAGAGTTCTTTGTCCTACAGTGTTTCCCACATCTGGATTTTGTTGATTACATCCCTGTATTGTCCTCTAGCAAGTTCCTCTGTCCCCTGTATTTTTGTAAATTGCTTGCCTCATCTTTATTAAGCTTTCAATTTATATAGACTGGACATATTCCCTAATATGTATTCTGTATATTTTCTAAACATTCTAAAGATTCTAGGAAATACATGTTTTGTCCTTTTTCTCATTTTTCACTTTTTTTGACTGNCATTTTCTAAACATTCTAAAGATTCTAATCCTAGAATCTTTAGATTTAGAATCCTGGAATCTAAAGATTCTAGGAAATACATGTTTTGTCCTTTTTCTCATTTTTCACTTTTTTTGACTGTATTTTCATACTACCTAGAAATCTTTACCATATCTGTATTTTTAATCATCCAAGAGGCTATAATTTTGTTCAGTAATCCTCTGTAAATTTAATTCAGAGTTAACATTTAAGATTCTTTTTAAAATTTTTTTTAATGTTTTATTTATTTCTGAGAGAGAGACAGCATGAACAGGGGAGGGTCAGAGAGAGAGGGAGACACAGAATCTGAAGCAAACTTCAGGCTCTAAGCTAGCTGTCAGTACAGAGCCCGATGCGAGGCTCGAACCCACAAAAAGTGAGATCATGACCTGAGCCGAAGTTGCATGGTTAACCGACTGAGCCACCCAGCTGCCCCTGCTTCTTTTTTTTTTTTTAAGATTTTATTTTTAAGTAATCTCTACACCAACTTGGAGCTCTTAAAACCCCGAAATCAAGTCACATGCTCTACCCACTGAGCCAGCTAGACACCCTTGACTAATTCTTATTCAGAGCAGGCATCACCTACTTCTACAGTCCCACACCAACACGCTTTTGTGTGCTTCTCTGTGTTCCCCAGAGCACCATGTCTTTGTCATTGCACCCATCCCACAGCGTTGTTTTAGTCTTTGTGCTCTCAAAAAACCTTATGAATGAATCCACCATGGCGTTCACCAGGTCGTGTTTGAATGTTTTGTCTCACCTCACCTCCAGTTTAAATTGTATGTTCTTTAAAGACCAGAGCAAATAGTCCTCATTCTTTTCTTTCTCCAGCATGTGTTCTAGTCACATGCTTAATCTTGTTGAATGAATGCTAATATTAGTATTTGTTGTGTACTATGGTTAAGCATTTTTATACATTATTTTATCGACCTCTAACGTTCCAAGATGAAATGAGATAGCATGTTTTCTCATACTTCATATATTCTCAATAAAAATATTACTTCTCTTTTTCTGAATTTTAGGACACAGCTTCACACTACCTCTGTGAAATACTTCCTAACCCCTTCCTTGCTGTTTCTTGTCTTCCTTCTGTTCCCATAGTTCCTTATTAATACCATAGTCATAATTTGTGTATATGTACCTCTATTATACTACAGTAGACTGAAGTCACTAAGGGTAAAAAATGATCTCATTTCTGTTTTCCTAGAGCCCAAGACAGGCCCTGACTGGCATAGAGGGAGGGCCATATAAACATTGAAGGAGATACTAATTTGCATTTTTCTAGAGCATCCAACTGCTAGAAATTGATAAATGTGTATATACTGCAGGACTTTCTTGCTTATTGTTCCATTCTACTCTCGTTATTTTTCCTTCAGGATGCATGTCGTGTTCTCAGCGAAGATACTCTCTCCAGCCCATCCCAGAGAGGAGAATTCCAAACCGATACTTAGGCCAGCCTAGCCCCTTCACACACCCACACCTCCTTAGACCAGGTAAGCCCTTTTAACTATAATAACTCTCTCTCTTTAGATGTTTTATTTAGAACTGTGCTATCCAATAGGTTTTTTTTCCCAGCAGTGTAAATGTTCTAGGTCTAGCTGCCCAGTACAGTATCCACTAGCCTCAAGTGGCTATTATATACTTATAATGTTGCCAGTGCAATTGAGAAACTATATTTTTTACTTTTATTTTCATTAAATTAATTTTAAACTTAAAAAGCAACATGTGCTTGCTGGTACTGTGTTGACAGCAGTACCTAGAATAATAAATACAGTAAGTTTTACAATTCAGAATCATTGATGAAAAGTATATATATCAGAATGTTTTAAAGGTTATATTACTTTCTAAGACATCATTGCTAGAACTGTATTCAAACTATTAATTCCTTGTGAACTGCTGTGTTAAAGACATTTTAGAAAATATGTTTTTCTTGGGTGCCCAGTGGGCTCCGTTGATGGAGCGTGCAACTCTTAATCTTAGGGTCATGAGTTCAAGCCCCACACTGGGCATGGAGCCTACTTTAAAAAATAAGAAAGAAAACGTGTATTTCTTCAAAGTACTAAATGTTCATTTCAGGGGCACCTGGATGGCTCAGTGGGTTAAGCGTCCGACTTTGGCTCAGGTCATGATCTCACGGTTTGTGGGTTCGAGCCCCTCATCGGGCTCTGTGCTGGCAGCTAGCGCAGAGCCTGGAGCCTGTTTCAGATTGTGTCTCCCTCTCTCTCTGTCCCTCCCCTGCTCACTCTGTTTTTCTCTCTCAGAAATAAATAAAATACTAAAAAATATTAAAAAAAAATAAATGTTCATTTCATTTTCTTTAACAAAAATATTGCTATATAGATTACATTAGATTTCCAGATTTGATTTTCACACCTTTGGGAGATGATAACAATGATAAAAAGGCAGTTAAGGGATGAACTGTAGTCAGTGAAAATCATCACAAAGAGGTAAGTAGGGTAAAACCAAATACTTTGTAGAAAAAGCTGTCGGGTTTTCAAGGGAAATTAATCATCGCTTCTGCCATGGGAAGGTAATCTGTATTTACTTTGTAAGCATATATACTAAAAATCTAGATTGCCTTTAGAAATATGTTACTCTTTCACTATCTCCACTCAGTGAATGATACCAGTGTGTCTCTCAGTGAGGGCTTCCTTTTGCTGATTCTTCATCAGACTGGAATTCCTGCTGGGAAATCGGCTGAGACTCAGGAAATGCAGCTCACCACTGAAACACACAGGAAATCAGAGTTTTTCAAAGCTGTAAGGTAAGCTTAATAGCAATCCACTTAGTATTAATTTAAGTATTTCTCTAACCTGTCAACCTAACTGTAGCTTCAATTTTTTTTTAAAGGAAATAGAATTGACATTAAGTTTTACCAGCTTTGAAAATTACTGATTTCTCGTGGTTAGGTATTTTTACATGGTGAGCTGCATTTTCTAGGCCTTGAAACTAGTAATCATATTGTCAGGATGATGGCCTTTGCGTCTAAACAGTTGGCTATGTATGTTATGTGCATGATAACTATATAAAAATGATTATAACTAAAAATATATGTTCACATTCATACATATACATATGTTCTTTTCAGCTATGGGGGAAAGGAATGCTTGCCTTAATTTTTGCTCTTCTGCCCATAGGATTTTAGACATTGGAATAAGAAGGACTAGAATTTTAAAACAGAATCATCAAGGTTAAAAAAACCAGATATACAATTTTTGGAGGCAGAAACTATATAAGTATCCAAAGTATTAATCATTGGTCTTTTTCCATGTAGATACGGAAGTGGTAAAATAGTTTGGAGTGGAGAAAGTAAATTATTAAGAAAAATTAGAAAGCCTATAATACTTTTTAAAAAACTTCTTCCACAGAGCCAGTGGAATATGAAATTATATCCTCCGTTACTTGGTTTGCTTCTAAAAGTTTCGTGTTTGGCATAGCTATTTTCCTAGTACTTATAAGTACTTAAAACTTTTGGAAAATACCTCAGTCCCTCCTCTAATTATTACACAAGGTCCATGTATATTATAGAAAAACTAGAGAATACAGATAAAAGTGATTTTTTTTAATTACTCAAAATCCCACCACTCCTAGAAGACCACTATTGAGATTTTGGTGTATATATATCTTTCTAGACTTATTTCTCATATAGAAGTGTGTGTGTGTGTGTACACACTCTATACCAATTATTTCCTTTTTTTTTTATTTTTCTTTCTTTAATGTTTTTTTATTTCTGAGAAAGAGAGCGCGCACATGAGCAGGGGAGGGTCAGAGAGAGAGGGAGACACAGAATCTGAAGCAGGCTCCAGGCTCTGAGCTAGCTGTCAGCACAGAGCCTGACGTGGGGCTTGAACCCACGAACCGTGAGATCATGACCTGAGTCAAAGTCGGACACTTAACCGACTAAGCCACCCAGGCACCCCTCAATTATTTCCTTAAAATAAATTCTTAGAAATAAAATAAAATTACTGGATTAGCTCTTTCTGAATTTTGGGGAGCTATTTCCTCTGGATTTCTCCTACCCAAGTTTGCTGAAACAAGAGTAACCTGGAAAATATTCAGCAGAATGGCTCAGAGATAAAGGAATTCTGTCCTAGTTATGCTACTGCTGCTTGAGATAGAAATAAAAAATTAGATTCCCTCAAGTCCTAGTGATTTCTAAAACTTATTTCCTTAAATCAGCATTGTAGACGATTTCTTCATCTATTTGTGTTTTTATTTATCTATTTATTTATCTATCTATTTATTTATTTATTTTTACTCTTTACGCCCAATGTGGTGCTCACACTCAGAACCCCGAGATCAAGGGCCATATGCTCTACTGACTGAGCCAGTCAGACACCCCCCATTCCTTTTTTTTTAACATTGCCATCCTGAGTGCTCGCTTCGGCAGCACACATACTAAAATTGGAACAATACAGAAAACATTGCCATCCTTGTGCTAAGGACTGTGTCTATAAAGACAGAAAATGTCAATTTATCCACCTTGATCACTAACATGCCCTCCATTTACCACCCAAGCGGGAAAAAAATAATTCTATGAAGGAAGGCAAATGGCACAGTTATGAACTATGAACCTACTTTTTATATTTGTGCGAGAAAGATATATATATTTTTTAAATGTTTTATTTATTTCTGAGAGAGAGAGAGAGACAGCATGAGCAGGAAAGGGTCAGAGAGAGAGAGGGAGATATAGAATCCAAAGATAGCCTCCATGCTCTGAGCTAGCTGTCAGTACAGAGTCTCACACAGGGCTCAAACCCACGAACCATGAGATCATGACCTGAGCCAAAGTCAGATGCTTAACCGACTGAGCCACCCAGGCGCCCCTGTGCGAGAAAGATATTAACAGTTCCCTGACATTGCCATAGGAGTAATGCTGTCATTAGCAGAAGAACAAGGTGTTCAACTCACATAAACACTGGAATTTATCAGAGAATAGGAAGAATTACTGCCAAATGAAGTATTATTTCTAAGAACCTATATTTCTAACATTGTTACATTCCTAGACACAATTAATTTTGGATATGTGATATAGTTTGTAGCGCTTTAAGAAAGGGCTATTATTCAGAGTTGGGTTTGTCAGAATGATTGGTCTGACATATCCAGAACCACTTACTTGTTTTCTTTCAACTACAACAGTGAACAGATCCATTGGGAAGTATTCAGTACAACTGTGTGGCCCACAATTTGGGAGAATGCTTTTACCATTTACTTGTTTGCCCCTTATCATCAAACATGATGATAGGCTGAGACTCTATAGTTATTGTCAAGTATCTTGGTAAGCAATATTTAAAATGATGAAAAGTTTGGTTCTAGAGTGGGTGCTAGATAATAATTCCTGAATCTTCTTCCCTTAGAAGCATCAAACCCAATTAGGTATCCATCTTTCACTCTGGGTTTAGTTGTTCTGCCTTGAGCATGAAGTTTGTGTGTGTGTGTGTGTGTGTGTGTGTGTGTGTGTGTGTGTGTAAGTTTTGGTAAAATGATTGACTTCAGTATCTAAAAGATGAAGTGGAGTGAGATGAAGATGTTGGTGGAGTGAGACTTTTATACTATTTAGAAGATTAAGATATGTTCTAGAAATGACAGAAATTGAAAATGGCCAATCTGCCTAGACCATTTAGTGAGTTTTTTCAAAATATAAATACATGCCAGGGTCTCATACATTTACTGACTCTCAAGGGAAGGGCTTAGGCCATATAATTTGAAGAGCCCCCTGGGTGTTTCTGATGCACACCACCTGCCTAACGGGTGGTACTCATTAGATGGGTGCCTGAGATGCCTAGAGCCAGATCTTTGACCACAGGCCATGTTTTGAAGCAGAGTGTGCCTTTGCCTTTCTTATGTCCTCATACCCAAACACTCAGTTCTTAAATTCATTCATATCTTTATCATCACCACCATCACACATTTACTGAATGATGACTTTATGTTTACGCAGCCATTTCAAAACACAAAATACTTTTTATCGGTTATACCTAATAAGTCGAGTAGTAATATATTCATATTGAGTATGCATTTTCCTTTTGTCTTCATCTTTTGAAGTAGAATTATTTTTTAAATTTACATCCAAGTTAGTTAGCATATAGTGCAATAGTGATTTCAGGAGGAGAATCCGGTGATTCATCCCCTATATATAACACCCAGTGCTCATCCCAACAAGTGTCCTCCTAAATGCCCTTTATAACCCATTTAGCCCATCCTCCCACCCAAGACTCCTCCGGCAACCCTCAGTTTGTTCTCTGTGTTTAAGAGCCTTTTATGGTTTTTGCTCCCCTTCCTTTTTTTATATTATTTTTTCTTCCCTTCCCTTAAGTTCATCCGTTTTGATTCCTCACATTCCTCATATTCGGAGCGCCTGGGTGGCTCAGTCGGCTGAGTGTCCGGCTGTCCCGCTTTGGCTCAGGTCATGATCTCGCGGTTCGTGGGTTCGAGCCCTGCGTCGGGCTCTGTGCTGACTGCCAGCTCAGAGCCTGGAGCCTTTTTCAGAGTCTGTATCTCCCTCTCTCTCTGACCCTCCCCTGCTCATGCTGTCTCTCTCTCTCTCTTCTAGAAATAAATAAAAATATTTTTAAAAAAAGAAATAAATGACTTTTCTATTTCTCTTTAACCTTGGTGCATATTTCTCATTCATATTGAGAAATTCTCTGAAGTAAAGATTAGCAAGAATCTGGAATCTTCTGAAGAATTGAATAATAAAAAGCTTTTGAATCACTTAATATAAGACTCATTCTTTTTTTTTTTTTAAGTTTTCATTTGTTTATTTTAAGATAGAGCAGGTGAGCAGGAGAGAGGAGAATCCCAGTCTCCCTTGAACCATGAGATCATGACCTAAGCCAAGATCAGGAGTCAGACACTCAACCAACTGAGCTACCCAGGCTCTCAGAGACTCATTCTTAATTGTGTGAAAAAGCCAAAGACTTTCAGGGTTTCTATCTAGAAATTACTTTGATAGAGATAGTAGTTGTCCATGTAAATTTTACTCTTCCAAAGTCCTACTTGGCTTTGGATTATCAGAATGACAACATCTTTAAGTGTAAATTCTTTATAATAGTAATAATTGTAACTAATATTTATATAGTGCTTACTGTTCTGAGTATTCTATCATTTAATCCTCCTGACAGCTTTGAGAAGTAGTTGCTCTTATTATCTCATTTGACAAATGAGAAAACTGAGTCATAAAGCAGTTTGGTGCTCTCTCCAAGTCACTTAGTAAGTTGTTAAACCAGGATTCCAGTTCACCAGAGTCTGTCTATTGATCCCACACTTAATCACAAAATAGCACAAGACACTTGTGCCAAAGAATACTATCTGGAATGTCCAAAAAGTCTATTTTTGTCATGATATTTTTAATAAGAATAAATTCAACAGAGGGAAGTCTTAGCCTAAAAGGTAAATACCTAAAATACCTAAAAGTTATTTCAAGTTTAGAGAGTGGTATACTTTTTAAAATGTGGTGAAATTTACATATAATGAATTGCACAGATCTTAGATATGCAATTCAGTGTTTTTTTTTAATTTAGTGTTGTTTATTTTTGAGACAGAGAAAAAGAGGCAGAGTGCAAGTGGGGGAGGGGCAGAGAGAAAGGGAGACACAGAATCCGTGGCAGGCTCCAGGCTCTGAGATGTCACCACAGAGTCCGACTCAAGGCTCGAACCCACAGACCGCAAGATCATGACCTGAGCCGAGGTTGGATGCTTAACAGACTGAGCCACCCAGACACCCCACAATTCAGTGAGTTTTGACAAAGGTAGATGATGTGGAGAACAAAGGCAAAAGAAAAAATTAAACTTCCTTACAATTTACAGCCCACTGGCAAGTACATGAGACAAGGCAGAGTGACCTTCCTTGAGAAGCTTAGCTGCCTCAGTGTTCAATCTTTGCTAGAGGCAACCTTAGCTTGACATTAGCCCAACCCCCAAGGTCCTGTAAAAATCCCTTTGGAAAGTTCCTTTATCTCTACGCCACCACCCACTCCCCACCCCCACCTCACCCTGCAAGATGTGTATTAGCAATCCTCCTTTAAGCCTATGGCCCACTGTTAACCCTCTGAAGGATCTCATGTCTCAGGTTTTACTAAACAGTAATAAATGATCTTTTCCTAATAGCTAGCCCCTCAAGGTCTTGGAATCTTGCTTCAAAATTCCTTAGAGACTTACACTATCCCTAACCCCCTCTCAGCTTGAAAGCATATATATACTCAGTCACCCATCACAACCCCAGTGCAGCCCCTTCTGCCCATGGGTTCTGTCCCCGTGCTTTAATAAAATCACCTTTTTGCACTGAAAACATCTCAAGAATTCTTTCTTGACAAGTCACCCCTGGACCCCAACATTTCATATCAGTAGACCCCAATATAACCCACACACCCCAGACAAGGTACAGAACATTTTCATCACCCAGGAAAGCTTTCTCATACCCCTCTTGTCTGTCTCCACTTCCATCCTTAACCATTGCTCTAGTTTCTATCAACATGGATTGTTTTGCCTGTTCTTGGAATCATATAGTATGCACCTTTTTTTCTGTCTGGCTTGTGTTGCTCAATATATGCAAATAAAATCTATTTAAACTATTTTTTATTGTTTATTTGGTCATTTCATTTTTCAGAGAGGTCTATGTTTTACTTTATAAAGGAAATAGCAACTTTTTTTTTGCCCCTATTCTGCATAGTAATAGATCATTTTATGAACTACTTTCTTGTAGACAATAAAAACTACCTAATATTAAACAATTAATTTTAAGGACGCTGTTTCAAAATCAGACCATGTTAAAATTCTAATCTAGGGGCGCCTGGATGGCTTAGTCAGTTAAGCGTCTGACTTTCGCTTAGGTCATGATCTCGCAGTTCGTGGGTTCGAGCCCCGCGTCGGGCTCTGTGCTGACTGCCAGCTCAGAGCCTGGAGCCTGCTTGAGATTCTGTGTCTCCCTCTCTCTCTGACCCTCCCCTGCTCACGCTGTCTCTCTCTCTCTCCTAGAAATAAATAAAACATTAAAAAATTTTTTAAAAAATTCTAATCTAGTTACTTTCAAGAAATAATTAAAATACATACCTAGATTATTGCAGAGACCTGCATGTTTCCATCCATTTTCAGTCTTTGTAAAACTTTCCTCTTAGGGGTTTTCTGCTTGGCTGATTAAATATGAAGAACATTTTTCTTATTCTTGTGAGAAGTCCAATCCTGAATGTCCTGGAAGAGCTTTTCCTCTTGGCTGCAGAGTCTCTAAACTGATAGGGAAACTTTGCTATTTGTAGAGTCAAGATTATGACATGTAGGCATTTGACTGGTAAATAAACTTGTTAGAATAGCCCCTCTATCCCTAATTGACTCAAAGTGATAAAATACTAACTTTGTTCTTACTATGTTACAATTTGACAAAGTTACCAGAGTGTCTATTCAGATAGTTTTATCAGATGAAATTCAGGCCAGATTGACCATTATAATGGTTAATTGTATGATCAAAGGCCATAATAACTGCCAGGTTTACCTCTAGGGTTAAAGTTCATTGCTTTATCACCTCCCCACCCCCCCCCCCCNAAAGAGTTCTTTGTTACTTTGAGATTTCAGAAGTGTGGAAGCATGTAGTTAATGGTCACTCCATAGTGATTCATAAACTTAGGAAAATGTTGATGATTCATAAACTTAGGAAAATGTTGCCAGTATTTTAAGTGTTTCTCAGTTAGTCATTTGTATGAAATTGGATTCAGGAAGGAGATGAATGCCTTGAAGGGAGTAAAAGGTAGTTTTCAAATCCTAACAGATTTCCAAATAATTGTATCTTTTTTCAGAAGTTCTTTTCCAATATATTTCTATATGCACTTTGTTATTAATGAGAATGAGAGAGAACATATAGATTAAGGTCATTAAAATTGTGAACTTTCTTCTTCTTTTCCAAATTTAAAAAAATCCTGCAAAATGAATTGATTTTTAATTTAGTTTTATTTCATGGACTGTAACTGAAGAAACCAAAAGCAAAGCAAACCAAAAGGAAAGGGTGGATGATTTACCAATTATAACCAGCCTCTGCTTTTATAAAAGAGTGTCTACTACTTGGGTAAATTGGGAAATTTCCAATGTTGGGTAACAGTGACAGACTTAACATATGTAATTATCAGGTAAATAGTTCTGGCACAAAGTTCAGCATTCTCCCCTAAAGCCCTAGAGAACTCTTAGCCAGCCCAATCCAGGGAAAAAAGAAATGCGATATGAGGGCCCTTGGGTGGCTTAGTTGGGTAAGCATCGGACTCTTGATTTTGGCTCAAGTCACAATCTCACAGTTCATGAGTTCAAGCCCTGTGTTGGGCTCTGTGCTATTTGCTTGGAATTCTCTCCCTTTCTCCCTCTCTCAAAATAAATAAACTTTAAAAAAAAGAAAAAAGGAAAAAGAAATGCAATGTGAGCTCTTCTAAGACTGACTCTGTTAGTTATCTTTTATTTCTTACCAACTTCATCAATAAAAGTGTACAATTTTTTTCTGTTATAGATGAATAAGAGTTAAGAGGGGAGCCTGGGTGGCTCAGTTGGTTAAGCGTCCGACTTTGGCTCAGGTCATGATTTCACGGTTCGTGGGTTCGACTCCTGCATCGGGCTCTGTGCTAACAGCTAGCTCAGAGCCTGCTTCAGATTCTGTATCTCCCTCTCTCTCTCTGACCCTCCCCTGCTCACGCTGTCTCTCTCTCAGAAATAAATAAAACAGTTAAGAATTAAAAAAAAAAGAGTTAAGTAAAAATTGATATTAATGGAATGCAAACAACAGAGTTGGCTGGAGAAATAAACTATACATAGATAAAACAACTAGATGGTTCCAAGGTAATCATGAACAACTGAGTTATGTGTACTTTGGAACCTAAAGCAAGAGCAGGCATGATTTCCATTTCAGAAGGGAACTGTTCACCCAGTCACCACTGAACGAGGGGCCAGGCAGTCCTCTGGGTGCTAATATTGACAACTCACACATAACACTTCACAACACAGGTTCTTAATACAATTTCGTGGGAGGGCTTAAGGCAATCAGATACTCTTGAAATTGTATGTCAGAAGTTTGTGTGTGTAGTAAGCATTGAATCCATAGCTTTTAAAAGATTCCCTAGAGAGTCTTCAATCCTTAGAGTTTTTGGAAAATACAAAGATGACCCCAGTTGGAAAATACAAAGATTTTACCTCAGGAACTCCTTAAGAGTTCCTTAAGGAGGTTATAATTACACATCACGTAACAAATAATTTATCAAGTGCCCACTATATTCCAGTTGTTATTCTAGGCTCCAGGAATATAACACTGAACAAACAGACAAAAATCTATGTCCTCACTGAGCTTACATTCTTTCAGGAAAATCCTGCATGGGTAATGTGATCCTTCTACTTGCCTTTCTTGTTGGCACTTCAAGTCAACTTTATTATATGATTAACAATGCCTTCCACATGATAATGTTCAAATATTTGATCGAATGAGTAAAAGAATGAAAGAGCTACAAGAGATATTAATGAGTCACAATCCTAATTTTCAGGCAGGACCAGGTTTAACTATCATTTCCAAAATGTTTAGAGTGGAATAAGAAATTTGAACCTGTGTTATGTCCATAATTCCCCATGTGCTATGAGTAGTTTTGGCATAAAGTGAAGAAATGAACTTGTGTGTCTCCATCTAATATTGTTACCTTAAAAGTAATTTGGCCCTGTATAATGCAAAGTATCACTGTTATTTGTCATTTCTAGGAGAGGTGACGCCAGGACTATCTCAAGTGGAATATGCACTTCGCAGACACAAATTAATGTCTCTGATTCAAAAGGAAACACAAGGGCAGAGTGGGACAGACCAGACAGTGGTTCTGCTGTCCAACCCTACATACTACATGAGCAATGATATCCCGTATACCTTCCACCAAGACAACAATTTCCTGTACCTGTGTGGATTCCAGGAGCCCGATAGCATTCTTGTCCTTCAGAGCCTCCCTGGCAAGCAGTTACCAGCACATAAGGCCATGCTTTTTGTGCCTCGGAGAGACCCTAGTCGAGAACTTTGGGATGGCCCACGATCTGGCACAGATGGAGCAATAGCTTTAACAGGAGTGGATGAAGCCTATACACTAGAAGAATTTCAACATCTAGTACCAAAATTGAAAGGTAATAAATGAAACAGAGGTCAAATCACAGGCTAGATTTGGGATTAAGACCTTCCTTGCCTATTTAGACTAAGTTCTTAATTTTTTCTTTTCCTTTTTTTTTTTTTTAAGTTTATTTATTTATTTTGAGAGAGTGAGTGCACAAGCAGAGGAGGGGCAGAGAGAGGGAGAGAGAAAATCCCAAACAGGTTCTGTGCTGTCAGTACAGAGCCTGACAAGGGGCTCAGTCTCAGGAACTATGAGATCATGACCTGAGCTGAGATCAAGAGCCAGACACTTAACCGACTGAGCCACCCAGGCATCCCTAAAGTTCTTAATTTTCAAAAAGGATTATCATAGCAGTGTTTCCTTGAGCACCATGAAAGGAACATAAAGCTTTTCCATAAGACTCCTTTAAAGATTTCATTTATGCATTTACTAAGTCTTTGTTAAATTATTCATTCGCAGAGACTATTGACTGCCCTAGTTCGAAATCCCAGAGAGAGAATTTTCTTTTAAATTTTTTTTAAGGTTTATTTATTTTAGAGAGAGAGAGCATGCAGGGCAGAGTCAGAGAGAGGGAGACACAGAATCCAAAGCAGGCTCCAGGGTCTAAGCTGTCAGCACAGAGCCCGACATTGGGCTTGAACTCATGAAACATGAGATCATGACCTGAGCTGAAGTCAGACAATTAACCAACTGAACCACCCAGGCACCCTGAGAATTTTCTTTTATTTTTTTTTATTTTTTATTTTTTAAATGCTTATTTTTTTGAGAGAGAGATAGAGACAGCATGAGCAGGGGAGGGTCCGAGAGAGAGGGAGACACAGAATCCGAAACAGGCTCCAGGCTCTGAGCTGGCTGTCAGCACAGAGCCCGACGCTGGACTCGAACCCACGAACCGTAAGATCATGACCTGTGCCAAAGTCTGACGCTTAACTGACTGAGCCACCCAGGCGCCCCGAGAATTTTCTTTTAAAGTGGAGGATGGGCATGGGTCACTCTTCAAGATCACTGACCCATCCATCGACCTTTGACCACTAGATACTACTACTGCCATCTCTTCAGAAAGAAGCAGTATTCTCAAAGAGTGATCAGTGCTTCACTGGCATCACAATTAGCTGGTGATACATATTAGAATTACAAATGCCTAATAGATAGTGGAAATGTAAAATTTGAGGCCCCCCACTCCATACCTACTAGATCAGAATCTGCCTGTTTTTAACAAGCTTCTCAGGGGAATCATGTACACAGTTGAGTTCATGCCACTCAAAATAGTCACTTTTTCTACATTTCTTCTGGTAAATTACAATTACTCATAATGTTTTGAGATTCTTTTTCTGGAACTTTTTAGAATCTACACTACATTATAATATATCTTTAGTGATTCTTGTAAATCTACAGCATTTTATTTTTGAAGTGCCCAAAAGTCACTTAGAGCCAAATTGGTAAATAAGATTGATGAGCAAATTGGAAAGTACTGGTTTTAGACAAAATAATGTATGGTTGTAAAATTATAGTCTAATTTTCTTCTGTGGTTTATAAACCATTTCTGAAGTCAGCTTCTAAAAGAGAATTCCAGAATTGTTTCCAATGATCCTGGAATTTATGGACTTATTTCCTGCAAAGATTTCTTTGAAAGAAAATACTCATTTGAATATGCAAGTGCCAATATGTTTGAATTGTTTCATTGTTTTATACAAGTATTCTTTATTTTACAGAGCTAACTACTCAGCTGAACTAGTGGAACTTTCACAGATCTTCAAAGTTGTCATAAATGTGGGACACAGAATCATTTTCTTTTTTAGCTTTTTGATTTTCTGAGTTGTTTGCTAGCTGTCCTATTCAGTAGTCTAAATTTCATTAACCCAATATTGTTAAAACCTTACACCAAATGTATTTCTCAAAAGTATTTCTCATTC
Organism: Crocuta crocuta; assembly: GCF_008692635.1. Lineage (NCBI taxonomy): Eukaryota > Metazoa > Chordata > Mammalia > Carnivora > Hyaenidae > Crocuta > Crocuta crocuta. The sequence continues at coordinate 1,572,058 of NW_027529175.1, forward strand.
ACCATTCTTAATGTTAGTAGTTTACTAGACAAAAGCAGTAGGCAAAGGAAAAAATTCAAGAAATCATACTTATGTAGAAATTTAAAAACCCCAAAAAATTGAGCTATGGTTTCATACACTGAAAACAGTTTTACTTTTAAAAACTATGACTAAATTTCTATTAAAAATAAGATTAGTAGTTGACATGTAATATGTATTGAAAACCATCTTTATTTCAAAATGAAAATATTTAGGAGATTGTATCACTAATAATTTAGAGCCAATCAAAATTTTTAGGATTTCCGCCTCTTCTTTCCCAAATACTTGTATAAAACATACAGCCCTTCAGACTTCAGTTGTTGGGAATGCTGCTCATCAGCCGTGTCAGGAAAATAGAAATGGAGACCTGGTTTAAGTGGGAACATTTTCATCATGAGCCTTCTCATTGTGTATCTCAGGCACATACAGACCATTTCCTTGGGTCTCTAAAGTTAAAAGGAGAGCTGTGGCTCTGTAATGAGAGTACATGGCAGATGAGAAAGGAAAGGTTTCCTGGGTTAGTGTGGGCTAGCACATATCATCAACTATAATGTTTCTATAGCCGTGAATAATTGCGATAACCTTCTTTCACTAACACTGAGGTGGCAAAGGAAGGGAACACTTTTAACCACGTCATGATCCGAGTACTTTTTTCTGTCCATTCATGTTCAGTAATTCAGTGGGGCCTCTAGCTCACTTGTGTGGAAAAGTATTATAGTTTTTCTTTAATGATTAATAAATGATGACATCAAAACGTGAGAAAAGCTTTAGTCCCATCTGTCATCTTTTTAAAAAACACTGAAGTTTAGGGGCAGAGAAGCTAGATACTCAGTGTCAGAATATCTTGCCGTTCTCAGGGAATAGCCTTTCCAGTGATACATGATCTAACCTTTCAGTTGCTTCAGTCCTGAGAGAGTTTTTGCTCAACCTTCAGGGTTCCATGTCACAGGTTTTCTGATTTTGACTCTTGTTCAAGTCATTATAACAGTTGGTATTTCTTGTCATTGCTGTTAGTTTTATTTTAAATTTATTTTCTTGCTGCTCATTTTAAGATGAGACACATATGGTCTGGTATGACTGGATGAGGCCCTCTCATGCACAGCTTCACTCTGACTACATGCAGCATCTGACTGAGGTCAAAGCCAGGAGCAAGAATAAGGTCCGGGCTGTCCAGCAGCTGGTACAGCGTCTTCGGCTGATCAAATCTCCTGCAGAAATTGAGCGAATGCAGATTGCTGGGAAGCTGACATCGCAGGTATGGTTCCTATTGAAAAAGTTTTCTCCACATTAAAAAATCTTAGTTCCTAGGGTTCAGTGGGTACCTTGAGGTTGTGTACCCAATGAATTAATCTCATAGGAGGTGATGAACATCTACCTTCTGCTTTAGTGTTTAGTGAACATGTCCAGAGACTTGCTCAATTCCTTGCAAGGCAAAATAAATCTGTCTTCTTGTATCTTTTACCCATAATCTTAGTTGTTCCTCCTGGGAACAACTTTAATTAATTAATTGCATTCTCTTTCCTATGGTAACTGCAATGACAGTGGCAGTTAGACACAGTTTGATTGCTAAAGAAGACTCAGGACCCAGAATGACAGTACTTACAAATCTGTAACTTATTATAGGAAAGGGGTATAGTACAGCAACAGCATTAAAGTAAGAATACCTGTCACAATCAATGGCCGTCCCACAGAAAGGATCCGATCAGAGAAGCCAAGTGCAGGATCTTGTCCTATCTCAATACGGGCCGGGTGGGATGCATTTTCTCTCATGGATAATGAACCACAGATGTACACACAGAATATCTTGGAAATCAAGGAGCCCAAAATGGGATCTCAGCTAGGGATTTTTGGGTTTGGGTCGTATTGGCACATTCCTGCTCTATAACAGCAGAGCTCATAGACCAAGTACAAACCATTAATCTCACTCTTATCAGTATTGAGAAACTGGTACAAACCACCCCCAAATTCCTTGTAACACTTTTCATTAATTGTGGTGAAATATATATAGCATAAAATTTGCCTTTTTAGCCATTTTTAAGTATATAGTTCAGTGGCGTTAAATACATTCACATTGTTGTACAAACACCACCACTATATATCTCCAGAACTTTTTCATGATCCCCTGCTGAAACTCTATACTTGTTAGACAATAACTGCCCATTCATTTCTCCTTCCCTCTAACCCTGGGTGACTACCATTTCAGTTCCTGTCTCTACAGTTTTGACTACTTTAGGTACCTCATATAAGTGAGTCACAGCAATAGTTGTTCTTTTGTTTTTGACTTATTTCACTTAGCAGAATGTCTCCAGGATTCAACCATGCTGTGGTGTATATCAGAATTTACCTTCTTTTGAAGGCTGAATAATAGGCCATTTTATGTATATGCAACATTTTATTTATCTGTTCATCTGTTGATGGACATTTGGGTTGTTTCTGTCTTTAGGCTATTGTGAAAATTCTGCTATACACATTTTGCTTTTCAAACCCCTGTTTTCATTTCTTTTGGATATGTACCCAGAAGTAGAATTCTAGCTCAAATGGTAATCCTGTGTTTAATATTTTGAGCAACCACCGTACTGGTTTTCAGTAGCACCAGTGCCATTTTACATTCCCACCATCAGTGGACAAGGGTTCTTGTTTTTCCATATCCATGCCAACACTTGCTTTCCGTTTTTTTTTTTTTTTAATGGCCGTCCTAGAGGTGTAAAAAGGTATCTGACTGCGGTTTTGATTTGTATTTTCCTAATGGTTAGTGATGTTGAAAGTCTTTTCATGTTTTTATCCTTCACGACACTTTTAATGAGTACGCTTCATGCTATGCCTTGACCAAAGTCAGTGCCATGCAGGAATTTAGCAAAACAGCTCAAGCGAATTCCAGGAATTAACCCTCACAGGGCAGTCCATGCCCATGACCCATTATCAACCCTTTTTTCTAATTAAACAATAGTTCTTAGTGTGATATTTACTTTTCTTACAATGTCATCTAATCAGATAGATCATCAAAATACATACACAGAATCTAAACATTTACAGTATCTAGTGTGAAATTGGTATGGATTTAAACAGATAGTTGAACCATCCATTTATACTTTTCCATGTTTTTCTAACTATACAGTTCTTTTGCTCTTTGAATCTATAAGTGACTGGTGTTTTCTTTATTATTATTTTTTTTAATATTTATTTTTGAGAGACAGAGCATAAGGGGGGGAGGGGCACAGAGAGAGAGGGAGACAAAGAATCCAAAGCGGTCTCCAGGTTCTGAGCTATCAGCACAGAGCCCAACATGGGGTTTGAACCCACGAACTGTGAGATCATGACCTGAGCGGAAGCCAGATACTTATCTGACTGAGCCACCCAGGTGCCCCTGTAAGTATCTGCTTCTTAATGGTATACATCTGCTGAATTATTAATCTATCATTAATCAACTCTGAATATTACTCAGACCATTTCTTCTCCATAGGGATAATGCCCTGAGATAGCTTTAATTCATTCTCCCACTATATTTTATCATTAATATCAGTATTATCCTAAATTTATTAGTATCTACAATATTACTTATGCCTCCATATTATACCATATAGCAGTACCATTGTAGTAATACTATAAATTAGAAAATAATGGTGTAATTAATTTGTCCTTCCCAACACTATCTTTTCTTATATGCCATATATTATTTCTCATGGGAATTTATATCAGAGGCCATATCTCTGTTTTTTCAGGATTCAAAGCTATCTTAAGAACATAGCTAAATTCCTTCTCTCAGGTTACATAGTTTCTCAGGTTTCTAATTGGTTCCCAGTTAGAAGAAACCAGCAGCAGAATCTATTAATCTACCACAGGAAGCACTCTAGTCCTGTTTACAGTTATCCAGTATTGGAGTGCCTGACTGGTTCCGTCTTTAGAGCATGTGACTCTTGGTCTCAGTGTCCTGAGTTCAAAACTCATGTTGGGTGTAAAAATTACTTAAAAATTAAAAAAAAACTTAAAATAAAATTTGTTTAGGGCTCACAAACTGCACTATAGGGAAAGGGTACTTAGCATTCAGGGAAAGGGCTAAAGCTGTTAAAGAGCACCTGACTAGTTTGCATCCTCTAATTAAAACTTAGAATAGAAAACAAAACTTTCTATAGACTGTAGGGCCCATAAGTGGCCCATGTTTATGCATCGCCTGGGTTTCTGCTGTGAGAATACCTAGCCACTGTACTTGGGATAACTTGGATTCCATTTGAATTAAGCTATCTAGGGGCTCCTGGGTGGGTCAGTTGGTTAAGTACCCAACTTCAGCTCAGGTCATGATCTCATGGTTCATGGGTTCAAGCCCCACGTCGGTCTCTGTGGCTGACAGCTCAGAGCCTGGAGCTGCTTCAGATTCTGTGTCTCCCTCTCTCTCTGCCCCTTCCCGACTTAGGCTCTGTCTCTGTCTCTGTCAAAAATAAACAAACATTAAAAAAAAAAAAAGAATTAAGATATCTAATAACCCAGCTTGTGTTAACATACGAGCTTGTTCCCTTTGCTGAGTTGATTTGGGCATATTGTTTTAGTGTATGATCTAATTATAAAATCCCATTTTGTCAGCATCATGTTATCTTTTCAAGTGGCCTGCCACTTTTGTCCTTACTCCTTAGCCTTAGTAGGTCTTTTTCAGCAGTATGTCTTTCTTCATTAAAAACAAGTCTACCTGACCAAATACTTTTTAGCAGCTCTTAATTCCACAAAGGCCCTCTTATTTCAAATGGGTCAACCCCAGATATGTTGTCATTGAGTACTGACTTCTTTTGTACAATTAAGAAATACATTTGGTACCTCGAAAATGTTAATTCACCCAGGCTTAGATCGTATGAGTAGTAGTCACTCCTAAGTAGACTTTGGCCTCTTGCCTATTCACCCACAATAACAGGGCAAAGAGCTATTTTTACACATACTATTTTGACAGGTGGGATATGCAGTAGATAACATTCTATGACTATATTCTGGTACCTTTTTTAAATCATCATCATGATTAATGGCTACATAATGTTCATTTAAATTATTAATGTATTTCAAACTCAACTAGCTAAATATTTTCCACAAGTTGCTTCCCTACATACCTCCTCTGTAATAGATCCATCCTGTGGAATGAGAATCAAATACATTTGCATTGTTGCATACAGTCCTAGACAGAGCTTCCATTTTTTCATGTAATTTGAGGAAATATGTCACTCTAGGAAGTATATTTGTTAGGTTAGCTCTCTTTTCGGCTCTTCAGAAGGGGAGACTTCATCAGAGTCCTTTGCCCCCAGGGGCTTCTGGGTCAAAGCTAAGAGAAAATATTATTTCCTTGCTTTAAGCATCTCCTTAGGCACCAAAATTATGTTAGATTTTCCTTTTGTGGCACTCATTTTTTGACTCCCTTCCCCTCAGTGACAATCCGGCCTTTCTTCCATTTGTCATTAATTTTAACCGACATCTTTACCACTGAAGGAGAATTTTCTGGTTAGTCCAGTCCAATAATAGAGGGAAAGATTGGATAAATACAGAAAAATGGGACTAAACTATTGGCAACCAAAGCAATTTTTATTAATGATTTGAGTTTCAGTGGGGGGCCAGTGGTCTATGTCTTTGTTTAGTACATTGCTGCCTGGCTTGAGTTCTTCCATGTCCATTCACTTCATGGACCTTCACTGCCATTTCAAGAGAATGAATTAGGCCATCAACTTGTTGATTTCATTTACCTTCAAACCGTGGCATCGGATTTCTTTGGTAAGCATCATTATGGCCTGCTTTGACTTAGCCTCAGACTTTCCATAGAGATTTCCAAAGAGCAGTGGCCCCACATGTGAAGATCTTTTACCATCCAGTTATTTATGGCCCACTTGTTAGATCAATTGCAAGTTGATTGGGAATAGCCTAGGATCAGTATTACCCAAATAGTAAGGCTTTTATTTGTATCTAGTTCTTCTATCACAGGTAAGAACAGAGTGTATAATGCAGCTCATTGGACCAAAGTGTATTATGTTCTTCCATAAGGAAGCTTTGTTTTGTTTTGTTTTGTTTTGAGAAGGAGAAAGAATCTTAAGCAGGTTCCATGTCCAGCGCAGAACCTGACATGGGGCTCTATCTCATGACCATGAGATCATGACCTGAGCAGAAATCAAGAGGCAGCCGCTTAATTGACTGAGCCACCCAGGTGCCCCTTCCATAACGATTTTAACTTCTTCTGGACTCAAAGCACCTGCTTTCCATATAGAATTACTCTCAATTCTGGAACTACCATCTGTGAACGAGGCCAGTTGCCTTGCATCCTTGGGCAGTTGGTTGAAAGAAAAGACCCAAAGAAAAAAGGCTTGTAAATGAGTCTGTCCATCCTCTTTTAGCATGCTCTATATAGTGCATTTCCATTTTATGAAGGAACTCCTTTGGGCATCACCCCTCTTAAATGCTTTTCTGACATCACCAATGATATGATATATATATATCAGATCTTAATTTGCTCTTATAAGTCTTTTAGTTATTGGAGCTATCTCAGTAAATGCCCCACAATAAGTCAGCAACTATCTTTCAAAAGACATAGAGTGGAAACCAGCATCTAGTAATGTCTTAGCCCCAAAGCCAGAGGTTATCTTAGAGTCAAGTATGGTTTTTGCTAGAAATTCCAGTTAGGATGAGTACAGATGGCTGACACTTTTAATATCATTTCAGCATTAAGATCATGTAGTCCTAATATAATAGCTTAAGCCACAGCGTTCTGCAGTTCTAAGAAGGCTTCCTTTTGTTGAGGCCCCTAATCAAAAAAGGCCTTTTTTGTTGTGATTTTATGAATTGGGGCCAGAAAAATCCCTAAGTGAGGTATAGTTTCTCTAAAAGCCAAAGATGTACAGTTAGGTGTTGTTATCCTCTTTAATCTGAGGGTCAAGGAGCGGTAACAGTTTATTCCTAGTGGTATGTGGTATGTCACGGATTGCTCCAACCCATGTCATCTCCCAAAATTCCATAGTCTGTAGGGCCCTGGATTTCTGTCAAGGTTAATCAGTCATCCCCACCCTGTCATATGATTTATGACCTTAGTAAAGTTGCTTTTAACTTGATCCATAGTTTCAGATGATACTTATTTGTGTTGTCCATCTATGTTAGATCTAGGTCCTGCCTCATCAGATTGTGACAATATTCAGAGAAGTTCTAATATTTTTGAGGTAATACTATGTATTGGGAACCATTCTACATGAATACAAGTTGTTGTAGGCTCTCACTGGTGATTGACAATGAGAAAACTGCATTAGCCGATCAAGAGAGAATACCAGTCACCTTTATCTTGCATGAGTTGAATAGTCAGGACTGTCAGTTGTATAGTCAGAGACAGCTGAAGCTCTTCAGGACACGGTTTTATTGAGCGCCCTGTAGTCTACTGGTAGTAACCTGCTTCATCAGTCGGCCTCATGCCCACACTGGGCTATTGCAGTGAGTTTATGGACACTAATATACTTGCATCTTGACATTTCCTTATTTAGAATAGTAATTTCTTAGTGCCTTCCAGGTATCCAGTAATGTTTCCAAGTTACTAGTTGAATTAGGTTAATTCTAAAGGCTCCCATGTTGCAAGTCCAATGAGTACTGAATGAAGGGAGGATGGAAATTGTCCCTTTTTTCTTACTACCCAGGAGGAGGAAGAATTTTTATTCAAAACTTATATTCATATCAATTATACATTCAGGTAAGGGAGACATCACAATATCCTTTTTGTTTTACATTCCAACTTCTAACTACACTTTAATTTTTAACCTTTTCACAATAGCATCCCCATGTTCCTTTGAATTAATTTTGTCATCCCTAAGGGGTTCATTTGCAGCCCTAGGCAGTGCTGCATGCTATGTTCTAAATTCGATAGATCCAAAAGAATTTCTTCTTCACATCCAGCCAGCCACTGACACATTTGTAAAATGTCTTGAATTCCCTGCCAGAGATGACCCTGGACGTCATGTCAATATTCTCTTGCCATTATTTTTATATTAAAAGCCCGTATTTTGATACCTGATGATAGTGGCTCATTGGAATCTTTTTTTTTCTAAAATTACTCTAAACTCAGATAAATTGAGTATGTCTGCCTTGGAATTTTTATACCCTGAGGAGTTTGAGGACAGGCAGTTTGCCAATTCTCTGCCTTACTGTAAAATTTTCAAAGTTTGGCACTCTTCTATTTCCTCCTTTTGATATCATTAAAAAAATTTTTTTAAGTTTATTTATTTTTGAGAGGGAGACAGAGAGCGAGTGGGGGAAAGGCAGAGAGTAAGGGAGAGAGAATCCCAAGCAGGCTTCACATTGTCAGCACAAAGCCCAATATGGTGCTTGAACTCACAAACTATGAGATCATGACCTGAGCTGAAACCAAGAGGCAGACGCTTAAGTGACCAAGCCACCCAGGTGCCCCTCCTTGTTATATCTTTTTTTTTTTAATTTACATCTAAGTTAGTTAGCATGTAGCGCAACAATGATTTCAGTAGTAGATTTCCTAATGCCCCTTACCCACTTAGCCCATCCCCCCTCCCACAACCCCTCCAGCAACCTTCTGTTTGTTCTCTATATTTAAGAGTCTCCTGGGGTGCCTGGGTGGCTCAGTCGGTTAAGCATCCGACTTTGGTTCAGGTCATGATCTTGCTGTTTGCGGGTTCAAGTCCTGCATCGTGCTCTGTGCTACAGCTCAGAGCCTGGAGCCTGCTTTGGGTTCTGTGTCTCCCTCTCTCTCTGCTCCTCCCCCACTCATGCTCTACCTCTCTCTGTCGCTCAAAAATAAACAAACATTAAAAAAAAAATAAGAGTCTCATGTTTTGTCCTCTCTCTGTTCTTAAATTATTTTTGCTTCCCTTCCCTTATGCTCATCTGTTTTGTATCTTAAAGTCCTCATATGAGTGAAGTCATATGATAATTGTCTTTCTCTGACTAATTTCACTTAGCATAATACCCTCTAGTTCCATCCACATAGTTGCAAACGGCAAGATTTCATGTTTTTTGATTGCCAAATAATACTCCGTGGTGTGTATATACCACATCTTCTTTATCCATTTATCTGTCAAGGGACATTTGGGCTCTTCCCATACTTTGGCTATTGTTGATAGCACTTCTATAAACATTGGGGTGCATGTGCCCCTTCAAAATAGCACACCTGTATCCCTTGGATAATACCTAGTAGTGCAGTTGCTGGGTCGTAGGGTAGTTCTATTAATTTTTTGAGGAACCTCCATACTGTTTTCTAGAGTGGCTGCACCAGTTTGCATTCCCACCAGCAGTGCAAAAGGGTTCCTCTTTCTCCGTATCCTCACCAACATCTGTTGTTGCCTGAGTTGTTAATGTCAGCCATTTTGATGGGTGTGAGGTGGTATCTATTGTGGTTTTGATTTGTGTTTCCCTGATGATGAGTGATGTTGAGCATTTTTTCATGTGTTGGTTGGCCATCTGGATGTCTTCTTTGGAGAAGTGTCTATTCATGTCTTCTGCCCATTTCTTCACTGGATTATTTGTTTTTTGGATGTTGAGTTTGATAAGTTCTTTATAGATTTTGGATACTAACCCTATATCTGATATGTCATTTGCAAATATCTTCTCCCATTCCATCGGTTGCCTTTTAGTTTTGCTGATTGTTTCTTTCACTGTGCAGAAGCTTTTTATTTTGATGAGGCCCCAATAGTTCATTTTTGCTTTGGTTTCCCTTGTCTCTGGAGACGTGTCGAGTAAGAAGTTGCTCTGGCCCAGGTCAGTGAGGTTTTTGCCTGCTTACTCCTCGAGGATTTTGATGACTTCTAGTCTTTCATTTAGGTCTTTCATCCATTTTGACTTTATTTTTGTGTATTTTTGTGTATGGTGTAAGAAAGTGATCCGGGTTCATTTTTCTACATGTCATTGGCCAGTTTTCCCAGTAACATTTGCACCATTTATTCCACTGGATATTCTTTCCTACTTTGTCAAAGATTGGCCATTTGTTTGTGCATCCATTTCTGGGTTTTCTGTTCTGTTCCATTGATCTAAGTGTCTTTTTTTGTGTCATATGTCATTTTTAATTAACCATGAAAAAAACTGAATCATTTTAGAATATGAATCATTGCCCACTTTCTTATTTTTTCGATTTGCTATTTTTTGTTGTAAAATTTATATGACAAAATTTACTATTTAACCATTTTTAAGTGTACAACTCAGTAACATTCAGTACGCTCACATTATTATACAACCAGCACCATTATCTATTTCCAGAACTTTTTCATCATCCCAGATAGAAACTCTAACCATTAATTTCCCCTTTCAGTAATTCCCTATTGCCCCTTTCACCATCCCTTGGTAACTTCTAACCTACAATGAACTTGTCTATTCTGAGTACCTCATAAAAGTAGAATCATACAGGGGCGCCTGGGTGGCTTAGTCAGTTAAGCGTCCGACTTTCGCTTGGGTCATGATCTCGTGGTTCGTGGGTTCGAGCCCCGTGTCGGGCTCTGTGCTGACTGCCAGCTCAGAGCCTGGAGCCTGTTTCAGAGTCTGTCACTCCCTCTCTCTCTGACCCTCCCCTGCTCACGCTGTCTCTCTCTCTCTCTCTCTCTCCTAGAAATAAATAAAACATTAAAAAAAAAATAAAAAAAAAAAAGTAGAATCATACAACATTTATCGGTTTTTTATTGTGCTGCCTATACTTTTGGTGGTCATATCCAAAAAATTATTGCCAAATCCAAAATCATGAAGCTTTTCCCCTATGTTTTTCTCTATGACTTTTAGTTAATTTTTGTATGTGTTTCTAAAGAGAATCATACGGGTAAATCTTCATGACCTTGGATTTGGCAGTGGATTCTTGGATATGACACCAAAGGCAGTAGTAACAAGAACAAAATAGACAAATTGGACTTCATCAAAATTAAAAACTTGTACATTAAAGGGCATCATGAAGAGAGTAAAAAGATAACTTATAAACAGGAGAAATATTTGCAAATTTATATCTGAAAAGAATCTAATATCCAGAATATATAAAGAATTCTTACAACTCAACAAAAAGACATGGGTTCAACTTTATTCTTTTGCATGTCCCCTTACTGGATTTTATTTCCCTTCTAAAGTCCTTAATTCATTATTATCTTTTTATTATCCATAGGAGGAAGTTGAGATTAAAGATCTGAAACGGTCTTTTTACATCCTCTTGGGATCCAGCAACAAAGTCGTATATGAAATCCCTTATTACAATGTCAGTCATAACCGCGTAAGGGCATCTCATAGGGGTGTTCATTTCCTTCATCACTAGGCCAGAGCAGTACTGCTTGCATCCACAGTGTTAATGCAGCTTCAGGAGGCCCTGACCATTTATATAACGAGAGTCAGGGCCATATCCCTTCTATGTTGGATGCATCCCTTAATTCATTTTAGTAAATTAGGGATTTTGTGTGATCCACAGTAAGCCCTCACGTTTCCCTCTCCTCTGCAGTGTTTAAAGCCAGGGATACTGCTCCTTTACCTAAAATTCTCAGGATCCATTTTTAAAAAGAATTCATCAGGTTGTTGCATCTAAATCTGCAAAATGTCTCATTTCCTTCACTAAATAACCCCTTTCACTACCTTTTGTCCTGCCTCATCAGTTTGCCCTACTTCAATTAGTTGTAGTGTCTCTCACAAGCTGGTTTATCAAAAAATTAAAGCAGCCTGGGTTCCTTTGGTTGGAGCACCACCTGTTGGCCAAAGGTGGAATTCTCAATGAGGAGATTCTGAGCTTGCTTTCAGCTGATACAAAGCAGCAAACAAAAAAAACAAGTTTTTAGCAGAACTGCCACGTCTCTTCCAGTCCATTTTTGCTAGCTGCTAAAGTTTAGGTTCTATCATTTCTTGATTCCACTGATTTCAAAGCCAGTGCTAATTCAGACAAAGAATGATTTAGGAGTCACCCAAGCTCCTAGTTGGATTTTCATCCTCCTTATCAGAATCATTCTTTTTCTTTCAAAATAATGCTTTAACCGTATATTTAGTTAAGAATATTTCAGGTATGCTGGAACAAATGGATATCTGCATATCCACATGCAAAAGAATGATGTGGGATCCCTTCCTCACACCATATACAAAAATTAACTGAAAATGGATCAAAGACCTAAACATAAGAGCTAAAACTATAAAATTCTTAGCAAAACATAGAAGTGAATCTTTATGACCTTGAATTCGGTAATGAATACTTAGGTATGACACCAAAATAAGTAACACAAGAGAAATAAATTGGACTTCATCAAAATTACAAACTTATGGGGGCACCTAGGTGGCTCAGTTGGTTAAGCATCTGACTTTGGCTCAGGTCATGATCTCACGGTTTGTGGGTTCAGGCCCCACATCAGGCTCTGTGCAGACAGCTGGCTCAGAGCGTGGAGGCTGCTTCGGATTCTGTGTCTCCCTCTCTCTCTGACCCTCCCCTGCTTATGCTATGTGTCTCTCTCTCTCTCTCTCTCAGAAATAAATAAAACATTTAAAGATTTTTTTAAAAAAAAATTACAAACGTATGTGCATGAGTCAATGGACATTATCAAAAAAGTGAAAAGACGCTTATAGAATAGGAGAAGATGTTTGCAATCCACTTATCTGATAAAGGTCTAGTATCCAGAATATGTAAAGAACTCCTGCAACTCAAAAACAAAAAGATAACCCAGTTAAAAAATAGACAGAGGACTTAAATGGTTAAATGGGCCTTTCTCAAAAAAAGATATACAAGTGGCCAATAAGGACATAAAGAGATGCTTAATATCATTAGCTATTGGGGAGATGCAAATCAAAACCAAAATGAGATACCACTTCATACCTGGTAAGATGGCTATAATTTAAAAACAAAGCACACAGGAGGGGAAGATGGCAGTGGAATAAGAGAATCCTAGGCTTGCTTCATCTCACAAATACAATTAAATATCAAATCATCCTATATACCCTGGAAATCAATCTCAAGACTGGCAGAAGAGACTCTACAACTAAAGGTAGGGAAGAGGTCACATCAAAGAAGGTAGGAAGTGCAGAGACACAGCTTGAAAGAGAAACAGAATGCGACCACTGTGGTGGGCAGGGAGCCATGATCCCAGGGAAGGGCTAGAGACAAACTAGCACACTGGTCAGCCCTCGGGGATAACAAATCCCCTTAGCATTGGCTTGGAAAGTGAGAGGGCACAAATTTTGTGAGTTCTTGCAACCAGCAGGGCTTAAAGCCTGGAGTTTGAAAGGTCAGCATGCTTGGCTCTGGGAGAGCTCAAAGGACACGGGGGCTGTTCTTGGAGAAAAGGCAGGGCAAACAGCCTGTGGACATACAGCGTGGAAACAACTATCTGAAGAGCACCTGAGGCACAGACTGTAGAGGGCTAGTTGTTCATCTCAGAGCATGTCCCAGTGAGGCACCAATCACAGAGAGATCCCTCTGGGAACAAAGGAACTGTCAGGCTCCATTTCTCTCCCTGACCCCTCAGCATAAGCTCAGGGCCACCTGTGAGAACCAGCAGTGTCAACACTTGCTACCTAAATTGCTTAAACTAACCTTCCCTCCTCCACTCCAATGGAACTGCTCTTCCCAGTCACACTTTCCTCGGTCCCAGGTCATTGGGTCCCACCCCCCACCCCAGAAGACCAGCCCGAGCCCCTGCCAACACTGCATTTCCCAGCCCAGGAATTTTGCACAGCCTTGGTTCCAGTGGTGGGAGCCACAGGTCTCTTCACAAGTAGACCAGAGAACACTAGTTGAAATGTACCACATTCAGGCCAGAGACCAGACACTGCCCACAACAGGCAAAGACCCCCTGCAGACAAGTGGCCTGAAGGATCAAGCAGCGGGACACAGCAGCAACACACGTTGGAGACACTCCCAGAAGCACCAGGCCCTGGGGAATAGGGGACACTACATTGCAGGGCACTGCAGGACCTCTTCTTCATAAAGCCATTGCCCTTAAGAGGAGATGTAGCTGAGTCTCCCAAACAAGCACAGAGACTTAGACAAAATGAAGAGATGGGATTTGTCCCAATTGAACAGGACAAGGTCATGGCTGGAGAGCTAGGCAAAACATATATAAATACATGCCAGTGGAGAATTTTAGGCATTGATCATAAGGTTACTCACTGGACTTGAGAAATAGTGGAGGACATCAGACAGATCATTAATGGAAAGATAAGGAATAACATAGCAGAGATAAAGGGCCCTCCCAGCAGGCTAGAAGAAGCAGAGAAACAAATTAATGACCTAGAAGACAGAGTAATTAATAGAAAGTAATCAAGCTGAACAAAAGAGAGAGAAAAGAATTATGCAAAATGAGAATAGACTTAGGGAACTCAGTGACTCCATCAAACATAATAACATTTGTATTATAAGAGTCCCAGAAGAAGAACGGAAAAGGGGACAGAGCATTTATTTGAAGAAATAATAGCTAAAGACTTCCCTAATCTGGGGAAGGAAACAGATATGCAGATCCAAGAAGCACAGAGAACCCCCAACAAAATCAACAGAAGAAAAGCCACACCAAGACATATGGTAATTAAAATGACAAAATACAGGGGTGCCTGGCTGGCTCAGTCAGTAGAGCGTGTGGCTCTTGATCTCAGGGGTCATGAGTTTGAGCCCCATATTGGGTGTAGAGATTGCTTAAGTAAAGAAATAAATAAGTAAATAAGTATATACATACATAAAGCCAAATATAGTGATTAAGAAAAAGTATTAAAAGCCGCAAGACAGATGCCTGAGTAGCTCAGTTGGTTGAGTGACCAACTCTTGATTTCAGCTCAGGTCATGATCCTAGGGTTATTGAAATGAGGACTGCACCTGGCTCCACACCCAGCATGGAGCCTACCTGAGATTCATAGTGTCTGTCTCTCTCTCTCTCTCTCTCTCTCTGTCTTCTCCTCCCTCTGCCCTTCTCCCCTGCTGTCTCCTGCACAAGCTCTCTCTGTAAAATAAAATGTAAATAAAAAATAAATAGATAAAAGCAGCAAGACAAAAGGAGAGAGTCACATACAAAGGAAATCCCATCCGACTGTCAGCAGATTTTTTTTAGCTGAAGCTTTCCAACCTGGAAAGGAATAGCATGATGTATTCAAAGTGATGAATAGAAGAAACTTGCAGCCAAGAATATGCAGGAAGGCTATCTTCAGAATAGAGGAGAGATAAAGAGTTTCACAAACAGAAACTAAAGGAGTTCGTGACCACAAACCAGTCTTACTAGAAATACTGAAGGGGAAGTGAGTGGAAAGGAAAAACCAAAAATGACAGTATGAAGGTAGGAAACACAAATGCAGTAAAAATGAATATTTCTGTAAAAAATCGGTCAAGGGACTCTCAAAGTAAAAGGATGTCAGATACGACACCATGTACCAAAAACATGGGGAGGAGAGGAGTAAAGAACGGGTTCAAACTTAAATGATCATCAGCTTCCATAGACTGCTCTATGCAGAAGAGGTTATATACAAACCTAATGGTACAAGTCAGAAACCACTAATAACTGTGCAAAGAGTAAAGAGAAAGAAGTCCAAATATATCACTAAAGAAAACCAGCAAACCATGAAAGAAAGACAAGAAAGGGTTAGAAGAAATCTTAAGAAACAACCACAAATAAAATATCAGTAAATATGTATCTACCAGTAATTACTTTGAATATAAATGGACTAAATGCTCCAATCAGAAGACATAGGGTAAGGATGCCTGGCTGACTCAGTTGGTGGAGCGTGTCACTCTTGATCTCAGGGTTGTGAGTTTGAGCCCCTCGTTGAGTGTGGAGATTACTTAAATTCTTACAAAAAAAAGTTGGGGAGATGGGTGCCTGGGTGGGTTAAGCAGCTGACTCTTGATTTTACCTCAGGTCATGATCTCTTGGTTTCTTTTGGAGGATCAAGCCCTGGTTGGACTCGGCGCTAACAGTGAGGAGGCTGCTTGGGATTCTTCCCTCTCTCTGTTCCTCCATCCACTCCCGCTGTCTATCTCTCTCAAAATAAATAAACTTTTAAAAAATACAAACATTAAAAAAAAAAGACATTGGGTGACAGAATGAATTTAAAAACAAGGCATCTATATATTGCCTATGGAAAACTCATTTTAGACCTAAAGACACCTACAGATTGAAAGTGAGGGGATGGAAAAATAGTTGTCATACAAATGGTGTAAAAGGAAAGCTAGAGTAGCAATACTTGTATCAGACAAAATGGACTTTAAAACAACAACTGTAACAAGAGACAAAGGACATTATATAATAATAAACTGGACAATCTAACAAGAAGATATAACAACTATAAATATTTATGCACCCCAACATTGGAGCACCCAAATACATAAAAGTTAATAACAAAGAAGTAATTGATAATAATACAATAAGAGGGACTTTAACACCCACTTACATCAATAGACAGATCATCTAAATAGAAAATCAACAAGGAAACAGTGGCTTTGAATGACATACTGGACCAGATGGATTTAACAGATATATTCAGACATTCTATCCTAAAACAGCAGAATACACATTCTTTTCAAGTGCATGTGGAATATTCTCCAGAACAGATCACATATTAGACCACAGAACAAGCCTCAACAAATTCTAAAAGATCAAAGTCATACATACCATGCATATTTTCTGACTATAGTGCTATGAAACTATAAGTCAATCACCAGAAAAAATCTGAAAAGACCACATATGCATGGAGCCTAAATAACATGCCAGTAAACAATGAATGAGTCAACCAGGAAATAAAAGAAGAAATAAAAAAGTACATGGAAACAAATGAAAATGAAAACACAACATTTCAAAACCTTTTGGATGCAGCAAAAGCAGTCCTAAAAAGGAAGTTTATAGTGATGCAGGCCTACCTCAAGAAGCAAGTAAAATCTCAAACAACCTAACCTTACACCTAAAAACTAGAGCAGGAATAAATGATACAGAAACAGCAACAACAACAAAAATAAAATAAGAAGAAGAAAATCAAAACAAAACAAAAAAACAGATTAATGAAGCCAGGAGCTGGTTCTTTGAGGGAAAAAATCAATAAAATTGATAAAGCTCTAGCCAGCCTTCTCAAGAAAAAAAAGAGAAAGGACTCAGATGAAATCACAAATGAGAGAGGAGAAATAACAAACAGTTGAGAAATACAATCATAAGAGAATGTTGTGAAAAACAATATGCCAACAAATTGGACAACCTACAAGAAATGGATAAATTCCTAGAAACATGTAATCTACCAAAACTGAAATGTGAGGAAATAGAAAATTTCAACAGACTGATTAACAGCAAAGAAATTGAATCAGTAATCGTAAAAACTCCCAACAAACAAAAGTTTAGGACCAGACGGCTTCACAGGCAAATTGTACCAAACATTTGAAAAAGAGTTAATGCTTATCCTTCTCAAATTATTCCAGAAAATAGAAAAGGAAGGAAAACTTCCAAATTTGAAAGAAGATCAGGATGAGAAAAGGTGCAAAAGCCTTGCAGCTGTTTCCAGTGTCATCCCTCTCACTTTCCTCCATTGGACTCCTCTGTGGTGATGTCATCGCCTTGTATTTAGAGAAATGTTATTAAAAACATCCCTTCCCACATTGCCTTCACTGTTAGAACAGAGCAAGTCAAGGGAAATTCCTTTCTAGTGTGGTATCATAGAGTCCTATCCCTGTGCATCTGATTTGTTTTCATCCCAAAGACATGGGAAATAGAGCTGACAGTTTCCCTTTGCACAGTGGCTGCGAGAAAAGTCAGTTATATTTGTGGTCTATCCATAGTTGCTATTGTCATCACGAAGGTCATTATGGTATGCATTATTTTGTTGAGCTCCATTCCCCTTAAGGCTTGTTTTGTTTTTTTTTTAACTCTACCACGGATTTATGCATCTTGTTGTATTTTGTGGATCCATGTAAGCTAATCTAAATCTTTTTTGGCATAAAGTATAGTAAGTGGTCAGTATAACCATATATATTCATAAAAATAGAAAATATACAATGTACTGTGGCTACTACAGAGGAATAATTAAAGTACTTGTACTATACGTGGCTCTGAACTTGGGGTAGTTTTGTCCCTCGGGATATTTACCAATTCCTGGTTGTCACAGTTGGGAAGTGCTGCTGGCATCCTACATTGAATAGGACAGTCCCTCTGCACCCCCCACCCCCACCCCACCACAACATAGAGTTAACTAGTCCAAAATGTCAGCAATAGTGCAGAGGTTGGGAAACCTTGCTGTAGACTGGACCGTTCAATCCATTTCATATATTTCTAGGCAGAAATGACAAAATGTGTTCCCATGTAGCGTATTCTAGCATACAGTGTATATTCTGAGTGTGATAGTTGGGTGCCCTTCCACTAAATCTCATCAGTCACATAGTCCTAAAAGCAATAGTTTACTCTTCAGAAATGTATATTATCATGCTCACGAAGTCACAACCTCATGTCAACAAAATTGGGGAAAAGGGTGCTTTTCACTTGAGCTCTAGTGTTTTGAATGTTTGAATAAGCAACAGTTAAAATGAGACTGTTCTTCTCATCCTCCATTCTACAGGCTTTCATAGAAACCATGTTCGCCAGTAAAGCTCCTGTGGAAGAAGGCTTTCTCTATGCTAAGGTGAGCCACAAAAGATTGGAAAGGTTTTTTTGGAGGCAAAAATAGTAAGTAGTTCATTTGCAGATGGCATCTAGTTGGCTTTCATGGAAGTGACCAGGATACCAGTGGAGAGGATTTGGTTCTTAAATGTCACTGAAAATTTATTAGATGTGTCTAAAATACGCAGACCTGCAATTAAATGAAGAAAATTGCAAAGTAGAACACATGAAGAAGCAAAGACAAGTTGTGAGCTGAGAATACCGTTTGAGTAAACAGGAGCAGAATCTGAGTAGTGCTGGAGAGAGGAGGGGGTGCTTCATCCCAGGACAAAGTGAAATTGGTAGAATTTACCATTTGCCTACCACCCTTTTTCACTTTTCCAGCATATGTAGTTTGGTAGCTATTTGAAAAGTTGAAATTAGTAATACATTAATGTTATTAAAAATGCAACCCGTATTCTAATGTTTATCTAGATTAAGAATAAAAAATAGGGGCGCCTGGGTGGCTTAGTCGGTTAAACGTCCGACTTTCACTTGGGTCATGATCNCCCCCTCTCTCTTCCCCTTCCCCACTTGTGTGTGCATGCGTGCACACATTCTCTCTCTCTCTCAAAAATAAATAAACATTTAAAAAAAAAGAATGAAAAATAGCAACTTTACTTCACCATATGTCTCAGCCTTGATCATAAGTTTTCTGTGTTCTCTTCTGGACTTAATTTGAAAATCATAGGAAATTTGGAGCATTCAGAGGAACTAAGCAGACAATAATAGGGCCAAATAACTGGTTTGGAGTGGGGAATAAAAAGTAGACTGAAATCGGGGCGCCTGGGTGGCTCAGTCAGTTGAGCGTCCGACTTCAGCTCAGGTCATGATCTCACAGTTTGGGAGTTCGAGCCCCATATCGGGCNCAGTTAACCATCTGACTTCAGCTCAGCTCATGATCTCAGAGCTTGTGAGTTCGAGCCCAACGTCAGGCTTTGTGCTGACAGCTTGGAGCCCAGAGCCTGCTTCAGATTCTGTGTCCCCCCTCTCTCTTCCCCTTCCCCACTTGTGTGTGCATGCGTGCACACATTCTCTCTCTCTCTCAAAAATAAATAAACATTTAAAAAAAAAGAATGAAAAATAGCAACTTTACTTCACCATATGTCTCAGCCTTGATCATAAGTTTTCTGTGTTCTCTTCTGGACTTAATTTGAAAATCATAGGAAATTTGGAGCATTCAGAGGAACTAAGCAGACAATAATAGGGCCAAATAACTGGTTTGGAGTGGGGAATAAAAAGTAGACTGAAATCGGGGCGCCTGGGTGGCTCAGTCAGTTGAGCGTCCGACTTCAGCTCAGGTCATGATCTCACAGTTTGGGAGTTCGAGCCCCATATCGGGCCCTGTGCTGACAGCTCAGAGCCTGGAGCCTGCTTCATGTTCTGTGTCTCCTATCTCTGGCCCTACTCCACTTGTGCTCTGTCTCTCTTTGTCTCTCAAAAATAAATAAATGTAAAAAAATTTTTTTAAATAGACTGAAATGGAAGCATAAGTTTGGTTAGATTTGATAACTAATTTTTCCAGAATGACGGAGAAGTACTTGAATGGAGGGACAGACTGTTGAGGGAGGAAATCCTGTCTTCAGTCATACTCATGAAGAGTCATGCTTGGCTCTTGTTTTTCAGTTCGAATTTGAATGCCGGGCCCGCGGTGCAGACATCTTAGCCTACCCACCTGTGGTTGCTGGAGGTAATCGGTCAAACACTTTGCACTATGTGAAGAATAATCAGCTCATCAAGGTACACAAAATGCCCTTCAGTGCCTCTTCCTATGGTGCCACTTACAAAGCACTTTATTGTTTAAAAAATGATCTTACCAACATTATCTCATTTGATCCTCACATTAGTACTGTGAGATAGGAGCAATTATTGACATCTGTTTAACAGATGGGGAAAATAAACTTTAAAAATTAGGCAGTTCATTAGAGCAGAGCTGAGAATTCTACCCTAAAGCCTCCGCTCTTTTTTTTTTTTTTAAATAACACTCCTTCTGAACGGACTTGTGGGAACAGTGGACCAAGCATATTTTGGGAGCAGACAGATTTTAAGAGTACGTTATTAGCTGTGAAGTAGCTTATCTTGTATAGTTTTCTCCCCAAGTGACTATACAAGTAAAGATTGTATATGCCTTTATTAAGTCCACTTTTAATTGTCTATTTTAATTTTCAGTAATTTCAAATGAATAAATATAGCAAACGTGAAGTATACTGCATGTTTTTTAAATGAATACCCATGAACCAATCACTCAGTTCAAGAGCTAGAACATTACCAATACTATATGTATCTTTATACTCTGCTATCCTAAAGCCTCCCTCCCAGAGGTAACTAATTGGTATCCTAAATTTTCGTTTGTCATTCCCTTGATTTTTTTTTTGTGTAGTCGTATCACACATGCATGATTTCCCAAACAATGTTAGTTAGTTCTGCTTGTTTGTGAACTACATAAAAATTACATACTGCTATATGTAGTTTGGGGGAACTTTTTATTTTATTCATAAGATGATACTTATTGTGATAAGATAATACAAATTTTTTTCCCAAGCATTTTTATCTGTTTATACTCTTATCAGTGGCACGTAATTCTGTTGACCACATCCTCTATCCTTTGATGTTATCAGACTTCTTAACTTCTACCATTCTAATTGGTATAAAACAGGACCTCATTGTGGTCTTAATTTCCATTACTTTAATTACCAGTGACATTAAGCATCTTTTTTTTTATCTGTAGTACTGCTATTTTCAACTTGCTGATGTGTTGTTTGGGATATAATAATCTGTGTTCATGAATGTAATTGTTTTATTTTTCTCATACTGTCTTTCTGATTTGCATATCAGATGAGTTAGTTTCTTTCTTAATATTGTGAAATAACTTAATTTTTCTTTTGAAAATTGGATAGAATATCCCTGTAGAACTATATGGGCCTGATATTTTCCTTTGTAGACTTTTTTAAACTACTGATTCAATTTCATTAATGTACTAAAGCCTTCTGTTTTGTTTTTTTTAACATTTCTTATTATAAAATGTGACTACTGGTAAAGTACTTAACACTGAAAGGAAGAGTTTAATAAGTAATTATAAAATGAACACCCATGTAACCATTACCCACGTCCGTACTTGGCAAGCTACACCTCTCTAGGCCAAATCCAGCCTGCCACTATGTTTTGTGAATAAAATTTTATTGGAATACAGCCTTTCCTGCTTTCTTCCCTCAATGGCAGAGTTGAGAAGTTGCACCAGAAACAAACAGTATGGTTCACAAAGTAAAAAATATTTACTATATAGCCCTTTACAGAAAAAGTTTGTGAATGCCTGAAACAGGACATTACTAGCCCTCCCCCCCCTAAAAAAAGCTTTTCTACCATGTGGTTCTTCCCAGTGATAACTTCTTTCCTCCCTGATGGGATAACCACTCTTCCTGATTTTAATGGTCATCATTTCTTTGCTTTTCATTTTATTTTACTGCTAATGAATAATAGAGTTTAACAGAGTTTGGTTTTGGTCATGTTTGAACTTTATAGATTTCAAATATTACATCTGCATTTTTTTCATATAACAGTATGTTGTTGCATGCTACTGTGGTTTGGCCTAGTGTAGAACAGTTAAAGTGTGGTCTGTGAGGTTAAATATATTTTCATAAGAATACTCAGACCTTATTTGTCTTTTTCACTCTCATTCTCTCCAGTGTACGGGGATGGACTCTAGAGCCTTTATGACATCAACATCATACCAAATTGAAGGCAAAAGCAGATACGCAATTCTAGCTATTTTTTGTTATGCTAGACAAAGAGATTTGTAAAAATGTAAACAGTGCCACATTTCTAACCATTTTTATTTAGAAAAATGATTACTTTTCATTAAAAACACTATTTATCTTAACATGTAATAGGTTTATTGTCATTTTTAAGTGGATTAATAAATATTATAAAGCTTTCTTGGTTTTAATTTATTAATGTGATAAATATCCATTAGGTGGACATTTTTATCATTTCCAGGTTTTTACCATTATGAACAATACCCTTGGGCAATATCAAGCACATCTTAACTGTCTTCTACCCCTTTGTCTTCTACAGAACATCTTGGCTTTTGTTTTAATCCATTTTAGTTTGTTTTCATAATATTACCACCAGTGTGTCTATTCCTAAACAATATAGTGTTCGTTCTTGAAAAACTGGAGAATAAGCACCAGTGTCACTGTACAGGGAGAGAAGAGTATTGCCATTATTAGATAAATTGGCCCAAGAGAAGAGAAGTTGAGAACTTCTAGGTCATGGTCTTTCTTTGGTTATCTGAAAGTTTACAAGGGCCCCTTCTGGTGAAGTCGGGGCAAGGCCCTCAGCAAGCTGTGAGAAACGCGGGGTACTGGTGGGGGGTCTGGGAGAGCAGGCTGCCTTGCGGTTCTGCCTCTAAGCTCACCACAGCTCTCTACAGCCATCAGAAGCAGGTTTGTTTTGATTTACGTGCATGTTCACCTTTCCTTCTCACATCTTCGACGGCCCTCCTGGGATCACCTTCCTTCAGCCTGAAGAAAATCCTTTAGATGGTCTGTTGCTGAGAAAATTTTCTGTTTGTTTAGCCAAAATATCTTTATTTCATTCTCAATTCTTGATGGAGGCTGTACCAAGGAAACTGTCCTTGCTTCTTTTCAGTCATCACCTGTAGTGTATCATTCCCCGTTCTCTTGACTTCCAGTGTTGCAGATTAAAAACAAACAAACAAACAAGAACAATAATTGTCATTCCTTCCTTCTGAGATACCTCTTTTTGTTTTGGCTACTTTTAAGATTTCTTTTTCTTTGGTATTTCTGTTTTATCATGTGTCTAAGAACATATTTGTTTTTACATGTCGTCATTATGATCCCTTCTCCCTCTGGAATCTGTGCCTTTGTGTCTTCATCAGTCCCAGGAAATCCTCAGACCCTGGCATAGATATCATCTCTCCTACAGTCTCTCTATCCACTCCTTCCGTGATCTCAGTGGGATGTATGTTACACCTCTGTCTGGTCTCAGTAAGCTAACTTTCATGTTTATTTTTGCCTTGTCTCTCTCTGTCATATTTTTGGAGCCTTGGGTATGTCTGTCTTCCACGAAACTAGTTTTTTTTTTCCCTCCATTTGTCTAATCTTCAGCCATCCCCTGGGTGATGGACTTCAGCAGTTGTTTTTATTTCCTTTTGGTCCCTTTCAAATCAGCAGAACTGATGATCTCTTGTTGCTTATTCATCTTTGTGATTCCATACTTTATCCCTTTAAGGATTTCATAATAGCCCTTCCATCTCTAATCATTCCCTTACCTGAAGTCTTGGAAGATCTAAATTTGGTGTTTGTTTTTCCTGCTGAGTCTCAGGCATGGTTACCTACCTCAGGTGCTTGACAGCCTTTGCTTGTGAGCTCACATTTGCTCGATATTATTTCTTGGAAATCATGCCAGCCGAAATTTGGGGGAAATTTCTTCCAAAGGCTGTTTGATTATGGTTTTGCCAGAAGTCAAGTGGGTCCTAGTACCCTGGGACTCTTGTATCCCCTCTGAGCATCCTAGATTAATGCAAAAATGTCCGGCTCATTTTCCCCACTTTGCTGCGAGACCTCAGGGCAACATCTCCTTTTCTATATGTACTGTACCACTTACCTTATCACTACATTCAGCTCTAGTTCTGGAGTGTCTTTTTTCAAGAGAGAAAATGTCTTCAGGACATCTTTTACATTATGTAATGTCAGCCTTTCATAAAATGTATTTTTGACCCAGGATCTAGTTGTTTCCTAACAAATATATTCTGACATTTTGCTGGAAACAAAAACCACATCCATTCTTCAAAGTTGCTATTCTATATATATACATATATATATATATTCACATATATACTCATTCGTCCATTATTCTACCACATGCCAAGTTGTGTGCTTATTTATATATGAATAAGATATTCCCTGTCTTCAAGGACATGAATAATTTCAATATAACATGACAAGAAGTAAGGTAGAGATATACCCAAAGTTTTCTTCTTTCTTCACATTCATTTTGAAAGGGAGCAAATGGGGAAGAGATATTCTAAAGTTAAATGGTTAAGGGTAATTGTATTTGAATAAGGCCCTGGATACCAACTTACATAGGCTTTTTAAAAATAATAGTGATAGTGGTAACATTTATGATGGGCTAAGCGTGTGGTTCCAGAGCCTCTGTACTACTCTGCAGTGGCACCTTTCTTGAATCAATGTGAATTCATTTGAAAAATTGAGATGCTGTTTCTTGTGAGAAAGAACCACAGAAGATTAGTCTCCTTCAAGTTAGCTTTTTAAATACATATATAAAATGAAAGGCATAGAGAGCTTAAATCAGAAGAAAGAGCTGACTGTCATAGGTCCCCTATGTTGACATATCTCACTTTTGTTGCAGGATGGGGAGATGGTGCTGCTTGATGGAGGCTGTGAGTCGTCGTGTTATGTGAGTGACATAACCCGGACCTGGCCTGTCAATGGCAGGTAGGACTTGTACAGATCCCACTTCTTTTTAAGAGTATGAGTTGGAATATGGGTATATTAGGAATAAAGGACTAAAGAAATATATTCATCCCCTCTAGCTCGAGTTAACTGCCTTTGCAAAGGGCCTGATTACTTTCTAAGCGTGCTTTATTTATCACATCACAGGATCAGACACCTAGACACACCTAGTTAACACATCTAGTTAATGTTCACATTTTTTAAAAATAAATTTGAGGATGGGGTGCCTGGGTGGCTCAGTCAGTTTAGCGTCTGACTTTGGCTTAGGTCATGATCTCGCAGTTTGTGAGTTCAAGCCCCACATCGGGCTGTGTGCTGACAGCTCAGAGCCTGGAGCCTGTTTCAGATTCTGTAGCTCCCTCTCTCTCTGCCCCTCCCTTGCTCATGCTGTGTCTCTGTATCTCTCTCTCTTTCAAAAATAAACATTAAAAAAAAATTTTTTTTAATAAAGAAAGAAATTTGAGGAGTGCCTGGCTGGCTCAGTCAGTAGAGCATACAACTCTTGATCTCAGGGTTGTAAGTTCAAGCCCCATGCTGGGTGTAGAGATTACTTAAAAATACAATCTTTAAAAAAAAATTAAGGGGCACCTGAGTGGCTCAGTGGATTAAGTATCTGACTCTTGATTTTGGCTCAGGTCATGGATCATGAGATCAAGCCCCACATCAGGCTCTGTGCTGACAATGCAGAGCCTGCCTGAGATTCTCTCTCTCTTTACCTCTCTCTGCCTCTCCTAACCTCTCTCCCACTCACACTCAAAATAAACATTTTTTTTAATAAAAAATTAATTCATTTAAAATTAAATAAATAGGGGTACCTGGATGGCTCCATCTGTTGAGTGTCCAGCTTTGGCTCCTGTCATGATCTCACAGTTGGTGAGTTAGATCCCCGCATCAGACTCACTGCCGTCAGAGCAGAGCCAGCTTCAGATCCTCTGTCCCCTACCCCTTCTGCCCCTCCCCAGCTCCCACTCTCTTTCTCAAAAATAAACATTTTAAAATAAAAATAAATAAATTTGAAGTTTTTATTTTCTGATTGCAAAAGTAATTCCAGTATTCAGTTTAAAAAAAATCACTAGAGGGGCACCTGGGTGGCTTAGTCGGTTGGGCGTCCGACTTTCACTTGGGTCATGATCTCGCGGTTCGTGGGTTCGAGCCCCGCGTCGGGCTCTGTGCTGACTGCCAGCTCAGAGCCTGGAGCCTGTTTCAGTCTGTGACTCCCTCTCTCTCTG
>NW_027529175.1:1598477-1598626 GCF_008692635.1 Crocuta crocuta
GTTCGGGGGTTCGAGCCCCGCGTCAGGCTCTGTGCTGACTGCCAGCTCAGAGCCTGGAGCCTGTTTCAGCCTGTGACTCCCTCTCTCTCTGACCCTCCCCTGCTCACGCTGTCTCTCTCTCTCTCTCTCCTAAAAATAAGTAAAACATT
>NW_027529175.1:1599716-1616055 GCF_008692635.1 Crocuta crocuta
CCTGGGTGGCTTAGTCGGTTAAGCGTCCGACTTTCGCTTAGGTCATGATCTCGCAGTTCGTGGGTTCGAGCCCCGCGTCAGGCTCTGTGCTGACTGCCAGCTCAGAGCCTGGAGCCTGTTTCAGCCTGTGACTCCCTCTCTCTCTGACCCTCCCCTGCTCACGCTGTCTCTCTCTCTCTCTCTCCTAAAAATAAGTAAAACATTAAAAAAAAAAAAAAAGAAAGAAATAAAACATTTAAAAAAAAATTATTAAAAAAAAAAAGCAGCTATTATAGATGTGTTCAGAGAGTTAAAAGAACAAATATAAGTACATTGAGTGAACAGATTGAGAGTTTCGGTAAGAAGTAAGAACAGGGATTCTGGGGAGATGGCAGCAAAGTCATGGTTTTTCTGTCCAAATTGTCAGATAACAGTAGAGCAACTAGGTAGCAAAACCAAACACTGGGTGATAGGGTATCACCTCAACCTAAGAATACAAACAGTTACGAACATACTCTGTACAGCCACAAGGCCCGGATGGTATCACTATCTGTGTAGAAGGAAGAAGAAGGAAGCAACTGTAGTGGAAGAAGCTATCTGACGTGCTTGAGAACAAAGGAACTCCCAAATAACCGACAGCTATTCACTGGAAAGGATGATGAGCCAGTTCGAGAACAGAAACTGAAACGGGAAAGATTTGCTGCTCCAGAGGCCCGAGGAAGTTTGAGGCCTCTTCCTGTGCTCCCTTCTCGCACTAAGGAGAAACTGCTGGAAGTAGAATTAAAATTGAGCAAGTTAGGGACAAGAGAAAGGAATGAGATACCCAAATCAAAGAAAGAGTGGGAGCGGAATTGAAAGCAAGCTGCCATATTGTCTATCACTGCACCAAAACAAGAGTATGCTCTGTGATGCTAAAAAATCTTTCCTAAATTCTGCCTCATTCTAAAAGTTCAGGAAAATTAATTTCACATAAAGTAAGCAATAAAAGTATCTTGGGTAATCTCCTACAAAGTTAATAAAAAACAAAAAGATATATTGGGGCGCCTGGGTGGCTTAGTCGGTTAAGCGTCCGACTTTCGNAAAAACAACAACAACAAAAAACAAAGAGATATAAAACAAAAGGGTAAAAGATGATTTTAATTCTGTCCTCCTTGTGTCCTAAGAACCGAAAAGAAAGAAGGCAACTGAAATATAGAGAAGTTACATAGAAGTTCTGTAGTCTCAAATTTTAATTGAAATATCAATATGAGCTCAGGGGCACCTGGGTGGCTCAGTTGGTTAAGCTTCCTACTTTGGCTCAGGTGATGATCTCAAGATTCCTGATTCAAGCCTCGCATCAGGCTCACTGCTGGCAGTGTGGGTTCTGCTTGGGATTCTCTCTCTGCCTCTCTCTGCCCCTCCCCTGCTTGCTCTTTGTCTCTTTCAAAATAAACTTTAAAAAAAAGAATTGTTAAGAAGTGCCTGATGGCTCAGTTTGTTAAGCACTGACTCTTGGTTCCATTTGGCTCCAGTCATGATCTCATGAGTTCGTTAATTCAAGCCCTGCGTCAGTTGGAGCCTCCTTTGGATTCTCTCTCTGGCTCTTCCCTACTCTCACCTACTGCGTGGGTGCACTCCCTCACTCTCTCTCTCTCTCTCTCTCTCTCACACACACACACAAATAAATAAAAATGAATGAATGAATGAATGAATGAATGAATGTTAACTGTTAAAAGCTCTTTAGAAATACTGTGGTGGGTTGGAGTGTGGGTACCCTCATAGTGACACAAATATAACATGTTGCTAATGGCTCATTTGGGGATGGGTATATAGGTGTTCATTATACCCATTATATTCTTATATTTAACCATTCTTAATAAGGGACATTTCAAGTTTATCTACTATAATTATAAAAAACCACAATGAACATTTTTATATATTCAGGGTTTTTTTTGAATTTCAAATATTCTTAGGACAGATTCTTAAAGCAGAATTACAAGCTCGAATTTTGTGAATAAATTTATTAAAACCTTTGATTTAATTGGCTGTACTAATTTACACTCCCCATCAGCAGTGTAGAAAATACATACCATATCCCACCAGCTTAATTTTTTCTTGTTTCTCCCCATGATTGCTGAAGAAATTATTATTCTAAGGACACTTAGTAGCTAGAGTATCTACTAGTTTATCTCATGACACAGGCTTTACCTACAAGAAGTGGATTCCTAGGCTTTGTTTGCTTTTGTTTGTTTTTTATACATTTTATTTTATTTTTTTATTTTTAAAATGTTCATTCATTTTGAGAGAAAGAGAGCATGTATGAGTAGGGAAGGAGCAGAGAAAGGGAGGGAGAGAGAATCTCAAGCAGGTTCCACACCAACAGCGCGTGAGCCCAACCTGGAGCTCGAACTCATGAACTGTGAGATCATAACCTGAGCCAAAATCAGGAGTCAGATGGTTAATGAACTGAGTCACCCAAGTACCCTTTGTTTTTTGAGGTTGGTTTTGTTTTGTTGTCAGTGGTTAAAAAAAGGGGGGGAATGGATCAAGTTGAACCTGGTCTAGCCCTCCAACTGTATTCATGGCTGAGTGTATCTGTAGCCCCACCCCATGTATATCTGCTGATCGTTTGAAGGAGAGGCTGTTGCTGTCCTAGCTCGAAGAGTTATTGTTCTTCCTGTTGAGAGTCTAGGGCACAATTAAGGTCCTGTCAGTACTGATACATTGATACTGATTAAGTATCAACGGTGTCCCATCATCTTGGAGTTTTTCCTAATCAAACCTAGAGGCAAACTTCCTGCAATATCAGATTGTTCCAAATGTGAGTTCTTTGGTTTTCCTGTCCCCAGGTTCACAGCACCTCAGGCAGAACTCTATGAAGCTGTTCTAGAGATACAGAGAGATTGTCTGACCCTCTGCTCCCCTGGGACAAGCTTGGAGAACATCTACAGCTTAATGCTGACACTCATAGCCCAGAAGCTTAAGGAGTTGGGTATCGTGAAGAACATTAAGGAAAATAATGCCTTCAAGGTATGGCCCCTCTTTTGACCCCGGCTCTCAAGAACACCTGATGTGCTGCTGGGTTTTCATCCTATAGAAAACTAATTAGATTTAGAAATGGTCTTTCTGATTCTTCATCTAGAAGAGGGATTTAGATTGAACATGGATTAAAACAAAAGGAGTCAGTACTTACTTCTTCCAGAAGATGGCAGCACATTCTAGTTCGTTGCATCCTGTATAAGTAGCTCCGTCGGCAGAAAACATAAAATGAAAGCTGGTGCAGACAGGGTGGGAGAGGACACAGAAAGGATAAAAGGTTAACTCTCAAGCCTTTTTGTGGTAATTTTGAAAAGTAGAAATCATGGGGGAGGGTGTCTTGCTTCGGTGACATTGGTGAAACTAACAATATTTCCAAGGGCCACCCACATCTTGAGTGAACTTCATCTGTATCCAAAATGTAATGATATTCAGTAAAAATGTAAAACCTTAGCACTAAATTAAGATGCCAGGTGGCCACGCCAAACAGACCATTACGGCCTCTCATCTCCAAGTTTGGGCTGCCAGGGTTTCTTTTATCAATAGGAAAGACACTATCAATTCCTCCTGCTGAAGCCAACAAGTCTAATTAACGGATAGGAATATCCAAGCCGGTAAATGCCTAATGATTACTGTGTTAATTTAATGTTCTATGCCTACTCCACAAGTTGCTATGAGATACTCAGGGTCTCCACAGAGTAGGCTTTCTGAGAGGGACTTGTGAACATTGAGGAGAGAACTATTCTAACATAATCCTCTTCCTTCCCCTAAGAAAAGAGACTCTGATTTGCCATAGTCACTGCTGGGGTTACCCAAGTTAGCATGTCTGTAGTATGTCAAATAGTGGGAATGGAAACTTGGATGCATTCAAATGCCATCTGCAGAATTACATTCAAGAGGCAGCTGTTTATTGGGTCTCTTAAGCATTAACTAGAGGACAGGTTAAACCTAAGAGGCAGAACCGTGGGGGAGGTATTAACACGTAGCTCAGTGATTGATACATGCCCAGCTTTCCCCTTAAGGGGTCATTGCTCTGATAACACTGTGGTGATTTTTTTCCAGGCTGCTCGAAAATATTGCCCTCATCATGTTGGCCATTACCTCGGGATGGATGTCCATGACACCCCTGACATGCCCCGTTCCCTCCCTCTACAGCCTGGTATGGTAATCACAGTGGAGCCAGGTAAGGGCGGGTGCAGGCTCTGATCCCTTGGGACACATGATAGTATCAGATGGAAAAGTAAATGTTGCTTACTTTTACCTGAACCAACATAATTAAATTAGGAGAGACAGGAAAATGGATCTCTTCAGTGTAAAAGGGAATTTTATTTTAGATTTTCCGTGAGCTTTCTTATTTAACATCACACAATTTGTTTAATTTGACTTCTCCAGTAAACAACAGATGGGGACTACTTTCTATAAGTAGATATTAGGAAATAAATCTTTTTTTAAACCCTGCCTTTCTCAGGGCCAGTTTCTACTCATCTCCTGTGTAGTGGTGGGATGCTCACACCTCTGAAGCCGCAGGTGCTTTCCTGCAGAGAGCTGCTCTACTTCTTAGTATCCAGGTCCTTTCTCCTGAGCTTGAGGGAAATCTGGCAATCTAATGGTTCCCCAGCTTGAACCATCCTGGGCAGCGGGCAGAATTCCGCAGGAAAGTGGTAGTCACAGTAGAGTGTAAGGATTGATGTTACAAGAGGAATTTGGGGTTGTTGTTTTTTTTTAATTGGAGAGAGAGAGACAAACAAAGAACAGGGGAGAGGAGGGAGAGAGAGACACACAGAGAGACAGAACCAGAGAACCTTAAGCAGCCTTCATGCTCAGTGCAGAGCCCGTGGGGCCTGATCCTACAAGTCTGGGATCATGACCTGAGTCAAAATCAAGAGTCAGATACTCAACTCACTGAGCCACTCAGGCGCCCCAAGATTTTTAAAAAATGTGTGTGTTTGAGAGAGGAGGGAGCAGAGAAAGAAGGGAACAGAAGATCCAAAGCAGGGTCTGCATGGAAAGCAGAGAGCCCAATGTAGGGCTTGAATCCACAAACCACGAGATCATGACCTGAGCTGAAGGCAGATGCGTAACTGACTGAGCCACCCAGCGCCCCCCCTCCCCGAAAAAAAAATTTTTAATGTTTATTTTTGAGAGAGACAGAGCGTGAGCAGGAAAGGGACAAAGAGAGCTGGAGACACAGACTCCTAAACAGATTTCAGGCTCTGAGCTGTCAGTGCAAAGCCCAGTACAGGCTCACATTCATGAGCCATGAGATCTTGACCTGAGCTGAAGTTGGACACTTAACTGACTAAACCACTCAGGTGCCCCCCAAGAGTGATATTTAAATAATAACTCTGTTTTTGTCAAGAAAATGTATTTCAACTATAGATTTCAATTGTTTTCATCTCTAAATTTAATAAATTACCATTGAGACCCGACTTTATACTACCCAGTCACGCGTTGCTATCTGTGGCTTTATGTACTATTCGGTAAAGCCGGGTTGGTGCATGGGTGTTTCCTTAGACTTCGAATACATTTTCCTTCACTGATCTTTTTCATTTTACAGATAGGGCAGTATCTGTGAGTATAGTGGAGGACGTTTCCAGTTTCTTACATACCAAAAGACCTGTTTTTATCTTACTTCATGATTAGAAAGGGTAGCTTGGACTCTTAGAATTGTCCAAATGTTTGTTAAGGTCTTCCTGTTTCTCTCTTACTCTACATTGTGTACATCAGTTATATTTACAGCTTATTTGAAAGAGCTTATTTGAGTATTTCTACAGCTTATGGTTGTTCAGGCTAATGATCTCAAAATAAGTGTTTTTCATGTATTTTAAAATACTTTATATCCTTATTTTAGCCAAGTTCCCTTTTCCCAGGGGACAATTCAGCAGGGAAAGAATGCATTTATATTATCTACTGGTTCCCAGCATATGTTGACCTACTCAAAAGTAACTTTGGTGGCCTGCTTAAACCACTAGAATATGACAGAATCATGTTCACATTATCACAGTCACGTGGAGCTTGTAGTCTGGTACACAAAACTATAGCACTAGTTCTAGCAATGATAGACAACATTTATTGACCATTATGTGCCACACACTTTTATGTGTATTCTCTCATTTAATATCCAAAATTCTAGGATCCCAGGTCTACAGATGAATTGTAACACAGAGAGGTTAACTTATTTATCCCAAATCATCCAGTTATTGCTGTTTATGAGCAACACATTCTTTTTTCTACTTTTCAGGCATTTATATTCCAGAGGATGACAGAGATGCCCCAGAGAAGTTTCGTGGTCTTGGTGTACGGATTGAAGATGATGTCGTGGTGACTCAAGACTCACCTCTCATCCTTTCTGCAGATTGCCCCAAAGAGATGAATGACATAGAACAGATATGCAGCAGGGCCTCTTGACCCTCGCTGTAGCCCGTGTGCAGCTCAGGTTCAGAGGGGGTGTTCGTTCGCATCTGTGCGCATGTGCTAAGTGTGTGTCTGTGTGCACGTTTATACACGTGTCCCGTTTGCGATTGTGGTGGCTATATGAATGTATGTGATTGTGTGTGATCTTTCTTTGTTTTAAGTAGCTAGAAATCTGGAAAACTGAATTTTTGAACCGGATGTTAGTGCAGCGTTTGTAACGTTAACTCTATACAGTTAATGACCAAGGCAGGTTGAATTTTTAAATGTAAAGAAAGATCATGGTTCCATTTCTCCATGCATTCCAGTTAACACAATTAAATATGCAGAAACAGGTCTTTCCCTTTCTGCACTTGGCTGAAGTCTGCTTAATGTTAGAAGATGTTTATGATGCTTGTATTCTGAGCTAACCACCAGTGTCTCTGCCTGTACTAAAAGCCACCTGTCAGTGATTGTGGGTAGCCAGCACATATCTTCCATAACTCCTGTCCGTTTCTTCCAGATCCTACGCGTCTGCTGGAGCCATATGAGCCCTTATGGGCACTGGTGTCCTGCAGTCCCACCATTCAGCTCTAACCAGATTCTAGCAACACTAACTATTAAAACAGTTTTGAGTTTTTCTTGCTATTTGGTTGCCTGTGACCTAGAAAACGTTTAGATTATTGATAAGGGAAGAGATGGAAGAGAAAGAAAAACATATACGTGTCTTCTGCACATCTAGACTTCTCTCCATCTGTTCTCAGTCTGAAGATGATTCCTTTCCCAGGCATCCATGCTTTCTTGATAGATTCTTAGTGCACTGACTCTTCTGGCACACCGTGGAAGCTGCCGCGCCGGGCAGAGGTGGACCCTCTCCTTACCCTCTTGAAGTCAGAGGAATGGCATCCAGGTTTCAGAGAGATGCGCCTGCTCTCTTTCTGTAGCTTCCTCTAGTGCAAAATATGGAACTCACTAAGTACCTGTAAACGCCTTGTGATCCTTTCATTTGTCTAATATTAGTCCTGGAAGGGCAGTAGGAAGGAGTCGTGTTTCCCTCAACACGGCATTGGCGGCAGTCGTACAGGAACTCAGTTTGCAGGGTGAACGGGGCTAGATTGTCAAGTGGTTTATTTGGGAGCATCTGTCCTCGACCTATGTGTTCACCTCCTTTAAACCTGGATACGGCCTACAGTGTACGGAACCTGCTGGTCGTTAGAGCATAAAGTCGAGGGGCTTTAAGAAAGAAACAGGCGAGGGGATTAACACTCCCTGCGGCGCTAGAGGTTTGCCCGTCTTACCCGGAAAACCCAAGGTACACAGCCAGAAGCAGACAGCGGCGTCGCCATCAGGAGACAAAGGCCATGTTAGAAATCAGTGATGCACATGGTGTCCTGCCAGGGCTCACCCTCGAATGCTTGGCTCTGCTGAGCAGCTGTGGGAATGGATGGCCACACGACCAGAGTCTCGTCCCCGCGCCCGTCCTCCCCGCCTCCCTCCAACTTCTCAGCCCTGTGCCACTTTCTAAAAGAAGGGGATTGACAATAAATCCACAACTTCTCACCCTCTGGGCTTCCATGGCCCCTACAACCCTTTCCTTGGATTGAGTTTCCTTTGTTCACTTATAATCCTGGAATAAGGAATTGCCTTTTCTTGCTATAAATCACTTTCAGGGTTTTTCAACTTTCTAAGTAAAAGCCTGGGAGGCTTTTATGTGCAGCATCATACCCGGACACAAAACCGACTTCCTCTGGTCAGAACCTAGTCAAGTTCTGCAGCTGTCGTGAGCCACAGAATGCCTGTTGCAGAATTCTTCTGGTGATTTTTGGTCCCTGACCCAAGCATATTGTCCTTTGAGTCCCAGATTAACTTCAGTAGCTAAGCATTGGATCAGACTGTCCGCACCACGAAGAGATGGCCTAGTGTTTCGGGGCCGTCGGATACAGTTGGGATTTGTTGAGCAGCTAGTGGTGCGTGAGGCAGGAGTCTCCTACGTTCTTAGCCTCGCCGCAGACACGGCCCGCGCCTCCTCCAAGGCGAAGTGCATAAATACTTTATATATGCACCAGCCTCTCCTAATGAAAACCTTAATCTTCAGAAATCCTTCAGATGTTACACTGGGATTTTTCTCCTTCAGTTGAAGAGAGATGGTTGGGTCGTGAATGATACATAACCATGTAAGTGAAGGAGGCACATCCAGATAGCCTGTGCCACGTACTTTTGTGTGTTTGT
This sequence comes from Crocuta crocuta, assembly GCF_008692635.1. NCBI lineage: Eukaryota > Metazoa > Chordata > Mammalia > Carnivora > Hyaenidae > Crocuta > Crocuta crocuta. Next base: position 1,608,330 of record NW_027529175.1, read on the forward strand.
CTCAGGAATTGCTGTTTTTCTTCATACTCAAAAGACTTATTTGAAACACAGCAGTACAAATACTTGAGTAGAAACCCTCCCCCCATAGTCCTAATATCCAAACTAGGAAGGTGCTCCTCGTGACGTGACTTAAAGTTCTCTCTGTGTCTTATTTTAAACCTTGGTTCACTCATCTTTGCAACAAAGTCAGAAAGGGAAACTTCCTGCCGTAGACATTATGTCTTAATTTGAGGTAAAGATTCATAAAATAAGAAAACCCCAGATAAAGACCTTGTAACTCATTAACATAGGGCAATTGAACTGTGTTATATTTTTCAAAGCTTATATTGCCAACACCCCCCTTTAGCTTTCTTAATAATACAGAGATTACAGATCTGATGCAGGAGTGCTGACTCCCCTTCCCCCTTGTCTGTGTCAGAGGTCACAAGTAAAGCATGGGCACTGCCCACCAGGCCAGCTGTGACCACAGAGTCCTTTGGAACACTTGGGTTTCCAATAACTGCTACCAATAAAACAAAGTTGGGATCTGAGTCAGACCCTATCTGCCATCCCTCAGCTGGCGTATGATTAATGATAATGTAGCTCGTGTGTGTGTGTGTGTGTGTGTGTGTGTGTGTGTTAGAAACTGACCGAGGGCCCAGGCTGGTGGCAGCATAAAGGACCCTGCTTGGAAGAGGTTTTTATGATGTTCATTTCTTTTTTTTTTTTTATTTTAGTTTCCTGAAGTGAGATCTGTCCCCTAAAACTTAAGCTGATAGGGTTACATTTCAGGCCTGGGAAAATACACCTCAAGCTGAAGTGTTTAATGTTCCTAATATAATGAGAAGGTGAATGCATTAATGCTAACGTTTAATGAGGGCAGAATTCCATTGTCCCAAAGCACGTGGGTCCTCCTGGCTGTTCTTCTTACCTCTGCCCAAGTGTCACCAAGGAACTTGGGATGAACATCAGTATTGCTCAGATTAGGGGTCCCCACTGACATCAAGGCCTTATAGGGGGTGCTCACTGAGGATCTGAGAGAGCTGCAATCTTTGCTAGCACTTCTTAATGCTTTCTATGACTTTTGTGCAATTATACAAGTTCAGCTTGAACAGAATGCTGTTACTTTTTAAGGCTCTAGCCACTGAAAATAGATATGTCATTTCCCAACAAGGGAAAAGCATTTATTACTATCATTTTAAAAATAAATTATAAAACAGTGTAACAGTGTGTGGTGTGTATGTGTTATTTTCACATCTAGAGTTTACAGCTTTAAATGTGAGAACATTTTGTTTTACAAAATGTCTTATAAAGAGGCGCACCTGGCTGGCTCAGTCAGTAGAGCATGCGACTCTTGATCTCAGGGTTGTGAGTCCAAGCCCCACCTTGGTCACAGAGATTCCTTAAATACATACATACATACATGCATGCATACATATTTGAAAATACATAATTTAGGGACATCTGGGTGGCTCAGTCAGTTACGTGTTCAACTCTTGATTTCGGCTCATGTCATTATCTCACAGTCGTGAGATCAAGCCCCACATTGGACATTGGGCCCCTGTACTGGGCATGGAGCCTGAATGGGATTCTTTCTCTCTCTCTCTCTCTCTTTCTCTGCCAGTCCCCTGGATAAGTAAAACTAAAAAAACATATGCAGAGTATTAACTGCTGTCATAAAAATCATGATTCAGACTTGAGATGATCTTATCAATCATGGAAAATGAATGGATTAGATCGAGCCCATTAAAAGATTGACTTAAGCATCTAATGTATAATGTGGTGACTATAGTTGAAAATACCGTATTGTGTAATAGAAATGTGCTGAGAGAGTAGAACACAAATGTTCTCACCAAAAATGGGGGGAGATAAATACGTGGATTGATTGATACACATATTAATAATTAACCAGATGGGGGACATCCTTTCACGATGTGTATTATCAAATTGTCATGATGTGCACTTTATATACCTTACAGTTTGGTTAGTTACACCTCAAGAAAGCCGGGGGGGAAAGGTTGACTCTCCACAAAAGTGACCCATAGTCTCCATACAGCCCCTGTACCACTCAAGACTGTAAACTTTGTCCGTGAGCTCTTTATGAAGACTGAATTTTGTAGGGTAGTAACATCAGTTTGCAAGGTTGTAAATTTGTGAACTTTCTCAGCCATAAAAGACCTGTAAGTGTGGCCATTTCTTCCTAGTAGGAAACCTCTAAAAATCTGAGGTTTTTCGGGGCACCTTGCTGGCTCAGTAGAGCATGCAACTCTTGATCTTGGGGTTGTTAAGTTTGAGCCCCGTGATAGGTGTAGAGATTACTTAAAATCTTTTTAAAATTTTTTTAAATTAAACTTAAAAAATAAAAATCCTTAGATAAAATCTGAAGCTTTCTGTAAGGTGTGCCTCCCAACATTTTTCACATGCTGGCATAACATAAAAAGATATTTTGGGGCCCCTGGGTGGCTCAGTCAGTTAAGCCTCCGACTTTGGCCCAGGTCATGATCTCACAGTGAGTTCAAGCCCTGCGTTGGGCTCTGTGCTGACAGCTCATAGTCTGGATCCTGCTTCAGATTCAGTGTCTCCCTCTCTCCCTGTTCCTCCCCCACTCCCACTCTGTCTCACTGTCTCTCTCAAAAATAAACATTTAAAACAAATTAAGGGGGCGAATGGCTGGCTCAGCTGGTGGGGCATGTGACTCTTGATCTTGGGGTTATGAGTTTGAGTCCCACATGTGGCGCAGAGATTATTTAAAAATAAAATTTTCTGGGACACCTGGGTGGCTCAGTCCGTTAAGTGTCCTACTTCAACTCAGGTCATGATGTCGTGGTTTGTGAGTTCGAGCCCTACATTAGGCTCTGTGCTAACAGCTCAGAGCCTGGAGCTGCTTCAGATTCTGTCTCCCTCTCTCTCTGACCCTCCCCCACTCACACTCTGTTTCCCTCTCACACAAATAAATAAACATTTAAAAAATTAAAAATAGGGGCACCTGGGTGACTCAGTTGAGCGTCAGACTTCAGCTCAGGTCATGATCTTCAAGTTCGTGGGTTTGCATCCCACGTCAGGCTCTGTGCTGACAGCTTGTTCAGAGCTTGGAGCCTGCTTCAGAGTCTATCTCCTTATCTCTCTGCCCCTCCCCCGCTCACGCTGTTTCTCAAAAATAAATAAATGTAAAAACAAAATTTTTTCATTAAAAAAAATACAACAAAAATAAAATCCAAAAATATTTTGTTTGGCACAATGGAATAAACGAGGGGACTTAGGAATGTATACATGTGACTTAGAGAAAAAATTCATTCCATATCCTTTATACAATTATAAGAAAAATAATATGTACAAAGTTTTATAGAAATTTTTAAATTTATGTAACACTTCCAAGAAATGATTTTTAGAATGTCAATAGAAGACTTAAATCACTTGTGGGAACATGATGTTTTTTGATAAGAGGCTGAAACTCTACACACAATTCCTAATCCAGACTTTATAGTGATGGTATCTTCAGATTCTCCATAATCACCATTTACAAGAAACTTATATGCACAAATTTGTCACAAAAGTTTTAAAACTATCTTTACAATTGTTTAAAAATTTATGATTGGGGGCTGAGTCAATAGAGCATCTGACTCTTGATTTCAGCTCAGTTCATGATCCCAGGGTCGTGGGATCCCAGCCCCCTGTCAGGCTCCATGCTGAGTGTGGAAACTGCTTAGGATTCTGTTCTTCCCCCGCTGTGCCACTATCCCCCACTAGCACACAATCTATCTCTAAAATAAATAAAATGTATGGTTGAACTGATGAATGGATAAATGAGATGTAACATATCCATACAGTGAAATATTACTCGACCATAAAAAGAAATGAAGTACTGATACACACTACAGCACAGCTGAATCTTGAAAACATTATGCTAAGTGAAAGAAGCCAGATTCAAAAGGCACATAATGTATGACGTCATTTATATAAAATGTCCAGAATAGGCAAATCCATGGAGACAGTAGATTAGTGGTTGCAAGGGCCCGAAGGTAGAGGGAAATAGAGAATGACTGTTAACAGAGCTTCTTTTTCACGTGCGGGAAGTAGTCTGGAGTTAGAGGGTGATGGCCGGTGCACAACTGTGAGCATGCTAAAAAAGCTTGACTCGTATACTTTAAATCCTTATTTTAAAATCCCCTTAAAGGGGATTTTATGGTATTTGAATTAAATCTCAATTATTTATGAATGAAATTAAATTTAAAGACTCCGACTCCTTTCATTGACAAATATAATGTGATACTTCTTATAACATAGACTTCAAAGTGAAATCACTCACATCAAATATTTCAAGATGATGAGGCTATAATTCACAGAAGGTACATGTGTTTTTTAGAACAGTCACCCTGGAAACGCCTGGGTGGTTCAGTCAATTAAGCGTCCAACTTCAGCTCAGGTCGTGATCTCACAGTTGACAAGTTCAAGCCCCACTTTGGGCTCTCTGCTGTCTGTTGAGTGTCCTACTTCAGCTCAGGTCATGATCTCGTGGTTTGTGAGTTCGAGCCCCGCGTCAGGCTCTGTGCTGACACCTCAGAGCCTGGAACTGCTGCAGATTCTGTGCCTCCCTCTCTCTCTGCCCCTCCCCCGCTCATTCTCGCTCTTTCAAAATAAATAAACTAACAAAAAGAAAACAAAACAAAAAAGAACAGACACCTTGCCCATGGCTTTGACCACAAAGTTCAGAAGTATTCCATGTATGTGAAGCAGAAAGCGGGGCTGTCCGGAGCTGTACCTGCGAGGAGCCTTGGCCCCATCTTCAGCCCCCATTCCACCCACGGCACCACAGTACTTGAAACGTCAGATGCTACAGCAATGCTACAACTCCCTTGTCTTTGATGAGCGAGGGCACACTCAGAGGCTGCAGCTGCTGCTGTGGTGAATGACTAGGTGGTAGCACCCCTCCTCGGCCATATTTCAGTGAGTCCTGGACTCCTAGTGATCAGGTGACCAGTAACGGATCTCTGGCTGCTCCAAGTTCCATCCATCTGGCCATCCTGGGGACAGTGGGGATCAGTATCTCCCAGCCCACTGATTTCAAGGCACATCATTCAGGGTATTTAAAATTGTAAAATCTAGAATTGTGCTGACCGAAGCTTATCTTGGACTTAAGAATTTGTGGCACTATGTAAATATCGATCCAGATTTCCACCGGTTTGTAAAGCCTAGTGGATAGTTGCCACTAACTGCTATCTTTTCCTAGGAAAGTTGAGATTAGGAAGCCTACAGTGAGACATCAGAAATGTTTTTAAAACCGGTCATCTTGAAAACGTTATTCAATGTTTCATTGCTCGGTATTTGGCTATGCTATCTACTCTTGTCACAGATTAAAATCTCTAATCGGGGCATCTGGCTGGCTCAATCAGTAGAGCACGTGACTCTTGACCTCAGAATCGTGAGTTTGAGCCCCACATTGGGTGTAGAGTTCACTTAAATAAATAAAAAAATAAATAAATCTCTAATAAACTATAGCCAATCCTTGCACTAATTATAACCTGGACAGTGAACTATACATTACACGTGAATGATTCTATTTTACAATAGGGATCGCTATGCATCAAGTATATAAATTGTACTTGACATTGCATCAAATAGAGCAGACATAGGGTCCACCTGCAGAGGCCTGAAAGAGCATGCTCTCAACAAAAATATAAGAATATGGTGGTTCCTCAAAAAATTAAACAGAGCTACCATTTGACCCAGCAACTCCACCTCTGAGTATGTACTCAAAAGAATCGAAAGCAGGGACTCAAACATATTTGTATACTCGTATTCATAGTAGCATCATTCACAATAGCCAAATAATGGAAACAACCCAAATGTCCATCAATGAATGATGGGAAAAACAAAATGTGACATATGCATACAATGGAATAGTATTCAACTTTCTATAAATGTAATTCTGATACATGGCCACAACATGGGTGGACATTTAAGACATTGTGCTAAGTGAAATAAGCCAGATAAATAAGGACCAATATTGTATGATTCCACATATATGCAGTGCCTAGATCAGTCAAATCCATAGAGACAGAAAGTAGAATCATGGTTGCCTGAGTCTTGGGGGAGGAAGAATGGGGGTGATTGTCTAATGGAGACAGAGTCTGGTAAGGGAAGATGATAAAGTTCTGGAGAACCATCTGGTGATGGGTCCACAATATACTTAATAGGCCTATGTGAATATACTGTGAATATACTTAAAGGCACTGAACTGTACACTTAAAGATGTTTGAATGATAAATTGTGCATTTTATCACAATAAAAAAAATTTAACTAGAGGAAGAACTATATTAGCTTGTGGGTAAGGCAAGGGGAGGAGGAGAGCTAAAGGCAGACTGAGTGTGACAGTATTTATGTAATTAAACGCTTCGCAAATTTGTGCGTCATTCTCTGCAGGGGCCAGGCTAATCTTCCCTGTATCGTTCTGATTTAGTGTACTTGCTGCCAAAGCGATCACCAGTACTTAAGTAATTAAAATAAGAATTGATAAAATGCTAAATCGGCATCACCAAATAACAGGAATTTATAATACCTTGGTCCCTGCAGTAATCAGACTATCGGTGTGAAGCATCAGGTGTATTTTGAGGTACCTATTTTTAAAAAGATATACCCAGGTGAGTGTTACCAGGAAATAGTGCCATAAAAAGTGGTCGAAAGAGCGGGCTATTTTGAGTGGAGAAGAGAAAGGTAAGGGGAACATGATGGCCAGCTAGCTCTGAATATTTGAAAAGCTGTCATGTAGAACATTTTATTTTATGCTGCTTCATTAGGCAGAACCGGAACAGGTGGGTGGAAACACTCTCATAGAATCAGAATTTTAGAGGTAAAAAAGGGGTGTAGCGACTTTGTCCAAGCCCCTTACAGATGGAGTGAGGTGAGGGCGGTCAGGTTTACCAAGTCCTCGCTCCAGGATCCAATGCTGATTCCCACAGCCCATTCCAAACCATTTCATCTCTTCAAGATGTCAATACCTTTGCCTCCTCACAATTGGCCCAATATGGGAGGCGCCTGGGTGGCTAGGTTGGCTAAGCATCTGACTTTGGCCCAAGTCATGATCTCACAGTTTGTGGGTTCGGGCCCTGTGTTGGGCTCTGTGCTGACAGCTCGGAGCCTGAAGCCTGCTTTGAGTTCTGTATCTCCCTCTCTCTCGGCTCCTCCTCCACTCACGCTCTGTCTCTGTCTCTCGAAACAGTGAAGAAACGTTAAAAGAAAAAAATGTTTAAAAATTGGCCCAATATGTTCCCCTCCATTTGCAAGGAAAATATCACGTCATTGTGCCCTCTCGCCCTCACCGGCTCCCCACTCTCTTCTGCTGTGCCCTTGGTCCCCTCACTGTCCATCTCCTCTGTGACTCCAGACCTCAACAGTGTTCCCGCCTCTTCCCCAGAGACATTTCCTCAGCCTGCGACAATCCACAAGTGGATGTCTTTTTCAGTGTCACTCAACCTCTCTAGACTGGGCTATTTTGTTACGCTGTTGCTGGATTCACTACTAAGCTGTAACTACTGCTCTGAAACCAGCCCTGGTGACAAAGGACGTTACCATACTTCACCCCTGGAGTCTGAGGGACTCTATGTACTTCCGTCGGAATCCAGTCGGGGAAATAGAAGTTACTCTAAATATTCAAAACAGAAAATGTCCTATCAGGAATTGGGCTCACAGGAGCTCCAAGAGCCGGAGAATGGGATCTGAGGCCTCCTGAAGCCTGACAATGGCAGATGCC
>NW_027529175.1:1616192-1618055 GCF_008692635.1 Crocuta crocuta
GGAGCCTCTACCGGTGCCTCTCAGGTCCGCGAGCCCAGGAAGCTGGGCCACAGAAGGCCTGCGTGTGTGCGGCGAGGCCACATCACAGACTCAGCCCTGCCAGGGACGCCTTCGGACAAGACAGAAAGGAAGGGAAGTAAATTCCCTCCCTCTAAGCCACCAGCCTCTGTCCCCTTCCTGACCCCTCTTCTCCCTTCCCCCTTCCCCTCTCCCTCTACGCCTCCCACCTCCCCTCCCTTCTCACCCTCCCTTCTAACACTTCCCCTCCCTTCCCTTCTCCCCTCCCCCTTCCCATCCCTCTTCCTTGTTCCCTCCCCCATCCCTTCTCTTCTAATACTTTCCTCTTCCTTCTCTCCTTCCCCCTCCTCTCCCCTCTACCCCTCTCCCACCCTTCCTGTCCCCTCTCCCTTCCCTTCCCCCCATCCCCAACCCTCCNCTGCCCCCACCCCACGACATGAAACTGCAGAGAAAGTGTGAGGAGCATATCTGCAGGCCAACGGATTTTGTCGTTTTATAAGTGCACAAATAATGAAGTTGCACAGTGAGTGTATAAACCCTCTTCCAATAAAATCTACATACCTTTTTTTAATATGTGAGACCAGAGGATAAATCTAAAGATCTCCTAACACAGAAGAAGATAACAAAATTTGATGCCATTCTAACTAAAATGTAATCTAGGGTTGCCAAGGTGGCTCAGTTGGTTGAGCGTCCGACTCTTGATTTTGGCTCAGTCATGATCCCAGGGTCATGGGATCAAGCCCTGCGTGGAGCTCTATGCTGGCCATGGGGCCTGCTTGGGATTCTCTGTCTCCCTCTCTCTAAAAAAATTTTTTTAACTTCTAAAAACCGACAGCTTTTCCACCATTTTATTGTTTGACATCAATAATTGTTGATCAATAATTGTTTACCAGCTAATTGTTGGAACATACCTCACAAAGGTTAACTTGCAAAAGGTCATACTGAAAATGAAGTAAGATTTGTTTTGTTTTGTCTTTTCTCTCAGGAGTGCTCATAGTGGCTGTATTTGTAACAGCCCCAAACTGGAAACAATCAGAACATCCATCGAAGGGACTAACATATAAACATACAACCGTACAATGGAATACAGCTTGGAATACAGCTCAGTGGCAAAAATGGATGAACTATTGGTGAGCACTGCAGCATGCATACATCTCAGGATAATTATGCCGACAGACAGAGGTCAGACCAAAACAAGAGTACACATATACTGTATGGTTCCATGTATGTAAATTCTGGAAAATTCAAGCTAATCTACAATGACCAAACCAGATTCAGTGGCCAAGTGGAGGATGGAAAGGGATGAGAGAGAGGGAATCAGAAGGGCACGAAGACATTTCCAAGGGTGATGCACTTATTCATGATCCTTTTTTTTCTGCTCACAAATATTCTCTTTAATAGATAAGCTTAACATGGGTGGCAAATTTAATAGAGTAAAAAGCCCACAATATATATCATCTATACTTAAAGTTTATTTATCTTTATGAAGAGAGAAGTTCCAAGACTAATGTGCAGTGAAAATGAGAAATTTAAATTTTTTAAAATGTTTTATTTCTGAGAGAGAGAGAGTGAGTAGGGGAGGGTCAGAGAGAGAGGGAGATACAGAATCCAAAGCAGGCTCCAGGCTCTGAGCTAGCTCTCAACACAGAGCCCGATGCGGGGCTCGAACCCACAACCATGAGATCATGACTTGAGCCGAATTCGGAGGCTTAACCGACTGAGCCACCCAGGCGCCCCGAGAAATATAAGAAATTGGCTAAACTGCTTGTTTTTAAAGTTGTTTCGGGGCGCCTGGGTGGCTTAGTCGGTTAAGTGTCCAACTTTCGCTTAGGCCATGATCTCGCG
>NW_027529175.1:1618088-1631414 GCF_008692635.1 Crocuta crocuta
CACCTGGTGGTTACAGTTTGTTAAGTTAGTTATACATTGGTTTGAGAGTGACTGGTCATGATAAAAATTATCCAAAATAATGAGTCATAAGATATTTGGGCTTTAAAAGAATACCGTATTAATGTGGCGCCTGGGTGGCTCAGTCAGTTAAGCGTCTGACTTCAGCTCAGGTCAATGTCTCATGGTTCGTGGGTCTGAGCCCCGTGTCGGGCTCTGGGCTGACAGCTAGCTCAGGGCCTGGAGCCTGTTTCAGATTCTGTATCTCCCTCTCTCTCTGACCCTCCCCTGCTCATGCTGTCTGTCTCTCTCTCAGAAATAAATAAAAACATTAAAATTTTTTTTAAATAAATAAATAAAAATAAAAGAATACCATATTTCTAAAAATACCAATTTTTATCTTTTATGAATTGGTTATAAGTAAATACATGTATTACATTATGTTTATCTAGTTTATTTCTCATAAGCGTTTTTGAAAACTATCCCCCTATGTTGTATGGAAACCAATTTAATAATAAATTATATTTAAAAAAAGACAAAAGGCATAGACAATACATAAATGAATGGGTATAGTTGTGTTCCAATAAAACTTTATTTATAAAAAAAATGAAAACAAGGGTTATTTCACAGAGAGATATGCAGTGAAACAAAGCCAGCAAGCACCCATAAACATAGAACATCTGTCACAAGTACCTGTTCATATACCTTCTCTCTGTCACCTTATCTGATCACCACCCTCAAAAAAAAATTGTCATTTCCATAATGAATTCCCAAACTATCAGACTTAACAAACTTTAGCGCTCTTCCTACCCCACACCCTACTCCACCACACACACACACACACACACACACACACACACACACACACATTATTAAAAATCAGTACATCCCTGAAGCAACCTTAAAGAATGTAAAATCTATCATTCTGATATCAATGATCTTTAAAAACTTTAGGAAGCATAAGTTCACATGGAGGGTTTATTGTTTAATGCAGATTTTCATGCCTACTCTTAGAACTTTCAATTTCATGGTTCTAAGTGAGGAATCAGCATTTTAATCTTTCATCTTTGACATTATGAATATTATGTGTTGTGTTGTGGACCTCCTTGCGTTCACTTTCTTTGGAACTCTGTGCAGCTTGAACCTATTTCCTTCCCCACATTATCTCCTCAAATAAGTTTTCTGCCCCCTTCTCCCTCCCTTCTCCTTCTTGGGCCCCGATAACGTGAGTGTTTGTTCACCTGATGTTGTCCAACACATCCCGTAACCTATTCTTATTTTTTTTAATTCTGGTTGTTTTTTTTTTTACTCTTCAGCTCGAATGCTTTCCATCACCCTGTCTTCCGGATTGCTGAGCTGTTCTTCTGCATCTTCTGATCTACTGTCGATTCCCCCAGCCTGTTTTTCATTCCACTTATTGTATTATTCAGCTCTGATTCATTCTTTTTTATATTTTCTATCTCTTTGTTGAAGTCCTCCCTAAATTCCTCCACTCTTCTCTCCAGTCTGGTGAGCATCATTAGGAGCATTACTTTGAACTCTTTATCAGGTGGTTTGCTTATCTCCTTTTCATTTGGGTCTTTTTCCGAGGTTTTGTCTTATTCTTTGATTTGGAGCATATTCCTCCGTCTCCTCATTTTGCTTGACTTTCTGTGTTTGTTTCTGTGAGTTAGGTGGAACAGCTACTTGCCCTAAACTTAAAGGAATGATCTTGTGTACGGTCATCCGTGTGCAGACCGTGTGTAGACTGATGACGTTGACTAGCTGGCTAGAGCTGCGGCTGGTGTGGGCTGGGGGCGCTACCGTGGGGGGATGGCCAGAGGTGAAGGAACGTGGGCTGGGGTGGCCCCCGGACTCTTGGCACAGAGGGCTCACTGGGAGGACAGCTGAGGCTGCAGTGTCCCAGGACACTCCACTTAAGGGCGCCCCGGCAGGGACGCTAGAGTGAAGGCAGGCGAGGGCCAGGGTGTCGCAGGGCGCTCTGCTCCGGCAGTGCCCAGGCAAGTCATCTGCATCCAGGTGCAGGCCTGGAGTGTTCCTGGGTGCTCTGCACCTTTGTCAGCTTGGTGAGGTCACTGCAGCTCTAGTGGGCACTGACCAGGGCGTCCCAGTGTGCACTGCACTGGGGCCACCTTGGTTGGATGTTGGGCTGATGTGGGCTAGGAGCCCAGGGCTCACTGAGACAGTAGGCTGGCTTGGGCACCCGGACCCCGCTCCCATCCACACTATCAAAGTGGTGGGGAAGGTAAACCGTAGCACTTGCCAGCCCGTCTGACAGAGAGGGTTCCAGCAGCTCCCCTACTATTTGGTAGGGTTCTTGGGCTGGATCTTTATATTCCAGTTGTTTTATTATTATTATTATTATTATTATTAAGTAGGCCCCATGCCCAGCATAGGACTTGAACTCACGACCTTAAGATCAAGAGCCACATGCTCTAACTGAGCCAACCAGACACACCTCTAGTTGCTGTCTTATTATTTTTTTAATGTTTATTTTTGAGAGAGAGACAGAGGCAGAGTGTAAGCGGGGGAGGGGCAGAGGGAGAAGGAAACACAGAATCTGAAGCAGGCTCCAGGCTCTGAGCTGTCAGCAGAGAGCCCAATGTGGGGCTAGAACTCACGAACTGTGAGATCATGACCTGAGCCGAAGTGGGACGCTTAATCGACTGAGCCACCCAGGCAGGTTGCTGTTTTAAACCAATTTTTTTCCTGTGCCCCAGGGTGTCCAGGGCTCACTGAAGCCGCAGGCTGTGCAGCCAGAGCCCAGCTCCTGTCTCAAGGTGGAGGGACAGTGTGAACCATGGCACTCCCCAGCACCCCCACCCCGCACCGCCACCCCTAACCTGGACAGCAGTGCAGCAGCCCCCCAAAGTTTGGCACAGTTCTAGAGCAGAATCCTTTATATTCTAGTTGCTCTTTCAAACCATGGCTTTGAATCTGCTCCTAGTCTCTCTGTACTAGCCCACCCCACGGCAGTTTTCAGGGTTCAGGGTGGGGGTCCCCTTTGTTACTGTGTGTCTGTCTCTCTCCCTGTTCTCAGTATGGTCTCTCTATATTTTGCTGTGCAGAAGCTGTTCAGTCAGCCTCAGTTCTTCTTCAGGAGGAATTGCTCTGAAAACAGGTGTAGATTTGGTGTGTTCCTGGATGAGGTGAGTTCAAGGTCTTCCTAAGTCACCATCTTGAACTGAAACTCACAAAATAAGTTCTTGATTGAGTTTCTTCTTAGTTTCTTCCCTGCTGTTTATTCTGAGATAATTTAGAATCCATCTTAGATCTGATTCAGGTGTTTAGCAACCAATTTGACCATATTCACCTAAAGCATTTGTGGACAGCCCAAACACTCTCTGGTAAACTAATAAACATCCAAAAGGCATCTTCTGAGTGACTTCAATTACTTATGTATAAAAATGTACGGGGGGCACCTGGGTGGCTCAGTTGGCTAAGCGTCGACTCTTGGCTTCTGATCAGGTCATGATCTCACTTCCATGAGTTGAGCCCCACATCCGGTTCTGAGCTGACAGCACAGAACCTGCTTGGGATTCTGTCTCCCTCTCTCTCTGCCCCTCCCCTGCTCACTGTCTCTCTCTCTCTCAAAAATAAATAAATAAACACTTAAAAAAATGTACATGAAGAGGATTAGTGACATCCTCTTTAGTAATGCTAAAGAAAAAGTAATTCCCAATTCACTTATTTTTTCTTTGGAATTTTTTATGGGATGATATCATACTATGTCAAAATTATACTCCAGGAAAACTCCACATTATAGCAAAGAGGGGAATTATTTTTATAGGAATTAATATAAAAAGTCTAGCTGCAGTCCCAGACAGCTAGTCCCAGACATTCTGATCTATTACTTATACAAATTGTCCCCAAACTCTTTGAATGACATGATCATTCTTAATTTAAAAATTTTTTTTATTGTTTATTTATTGTTGAGAGAAAGATACACAGAGTGTGAGTGGGAGAGGGGCAGAGAGAGAGGGAGACACAGAATGTGAAGCAGGCTCCCGGCTCTGAGCTGTCAGCACAGAACCCGATGCAGGGCTCGAACTCACAAGCTGTGAGATCATGACCTGAGCTGAAGTAGGGGGCTTAACCAAGTGAGCCACCCAGGCGCCCCTCAATCGTTCTTGATTTTAAAATGTTGATTCTGGGGGCGCCTGGGTGGCTCAGTCAGGTTGAGCATCCAAGTTTAGCTCAAGCCACGATCTCATAGTTCGGTTCGTGAGTTCGAGCCCCACAGCCTTCTTGCTGCTGTCAGCCTGTCAGTGCAAAGTTTGCTTCGGATCCTCTGTCACCTCTCTCTCTGCCTTTCCCCTGTTTCCAATCTCTCTCTCTCTCAAATAAATAAATAAATACATAAAATAGTAAAATGTTGATTCTGAGCTCAAGAGGAGAATATGTAGATATTCTTGGTATTTCCCCAAAGATGACTACCCAAGTGTAGTCCTTGACCAGAGGAAATCAGGCAAAGGGTGAGGACAGAGCTAAAGTCAAGAGCCAAGGTGGGCAACCCCAGATCCATATCCAGGAGGCAGCTGCTGAGCGGGTGTGAGAACATGCAGTTGACAGAGAGTCTCAAGTCTTCCTTCTTTTTCAAGACAGTGAAGAAGTGTCCATTTCTCCCTGCAATAAATCTTAGCCTTGAGAATCTCACAATAACACATGTAAGCAAGAGGTAACGACAAAATGCAATAATTTATACCAAAATTATCTGAAATAAATAAACACATCAGTGCAAAAGGGAACAACATAGAAAGCTTCAACATAGAATTTTATTGTTTTGTTTTGTTAATAATGCATATGGTTGTGTATCTCTACCGGCCAAAGAGAGAAGGAGTACAGCTATTCAGATACAGATACTCATCAACAGAAAGAAGCCTGCCTGCAATTGAAATTTTGCCCTGAGTGCAATATGTGAGGACAGCTCAGGGCTGACTGGGCAGCCCCACAACTGCTAAGGTGAGGCGTACTCCCACCCAGAGCCTCCACTGCAAACATTCGGGGGCCATATTCATCATCATACTCATACCCATTGTCACGCATTCGACTTCAATGAGCTTCGACTGAGCTAGGTGCCAAGGTGAAGATGGAAAACACAGTCCTTGCCCTCAAAGAGTTCTTAGTCTATAAACCACTGGCATGAAAAGCATTATAATGCAATATAACATCATAATAGAGTTGCAGAGGCAGCACAAGGGAGGAAGGCATGAACTGCATTTGAGAAAGGACTCAGGGGACACCTGGGGCTCAGTCAGGTGAGCATCCGGCTCTTGGTTCCAGCTCAGGTCATGATCTCATGGTTTGTGAATTTGAGCTCCATGTCAAGCTCTATGCTGAACAGCACGGAGCCTGATGGGATTCTATCTCTCCCTCTCTCTGCCCCTCCCCTGCTGGTGCTCTGTCTCTCTCTCTCTCAAAATAAATATATCAACATTAAAAAAATTTTTTTAAAGAGAAGGGAGTCAAGATCACTGGTCAGAGAAGATACTCCCTGAGTTTCACAATAGAATTGCCATATTTGGATGGCACTTTCACTTACATTACTATCTCACTGATGCTCAGAATGATCCCCTGAGGTACATCATTATCTTCATTCTACAGACATGCAAAGTAGGCTCTCCGAGGACGCGACTCACCAAGCTTCATAGAGTTCAGTAGAAGGTCTGGCTGGAATTTAGTTCTTCAGACTTGAGACCATGATGTGTCAACTTAACACCCGCTGAACCCTTCCTAGGGGTGATGTGCTGGGTTGAGCATTCTGTGGGTGTTATTTCATTTAACCTCTGCAGCAGTAATTCTTATCACTCCTCATTTTATAAATGAGAAGAACGTGGTTTACGGAAGTGAAAGTAATTTGCCCAAGTCAGATTTGAATTTAGCTATGATTCAGAACCTGGGCCCTTAACAACTCTATTGCATGATGCTGCTTCCCATCATTATGCAAGGAAGGACTTCAATTATGCAAGGAAGGACTTCAATTTTCAACGACCCAAACTGGCTTAGTGCAGCTGGTGTCAGACATAACTGGGCTAGAATCTTACTGGTCATTAACCAGCTCTCTGATCTTAAGGCAATTTACTTAACGTCTTAGCTTCACTTTCCCCATATATGGATTAGGAATTGTATGTATCTGGCCACCCTGGTTGTTTTGCTCACAGCATCTTTCCTTCTTCTTTTATTTTGCATTTAACCCAGTTTGTATTTAATTGCTTTCGTCTGCCTCAACCTGTAGGCTATAAACCACAGGAGGCCTAAGCCTACCTATACCCATCTTGCTTACTGTTGTATCTCCAACATGTAGCACAGAGCCTGGCACGTGGTGGGTACCCAATAAATAGTTGTTCAATAAATAACTCATCCCAGAGGAAAAAGAGAGTTCTCTCTCCCCTCACTTCATTGTAAAGGACTTCTCTGGAAGGATTCTAGTAGAAGCAACAGGGCAATGAAATATTGTGAATGACCAGTCCTGGAATAGTTAGGATGATCTCCTGTCAAGGAAGGTGAGATGGTGATTGGCAACACTACCAGAATCATGAGTAGAGCCGGCGTCACCATAGTGTAACCTATACAGCAATACAGGGCTCTGAGCTCAGAAGGGTTCTCCCAGCACATGGGGGAGCGCTCTGCTCATACTCTCTAGAAATTCTTAATAATTTCTTTTAGCAAGGACACTTGTTTTTATTTTGCACACAGTACTACACATCATACAACGGGTCCTTGTCACATGCAATGGGCCATAAGGAAGGAGAAAGGGGAACTATGAGGCAACATTTCTACCCAAACAAGGTTGGGGGACGCTGAAAGTCCAAAACTGAACACCGTATACATCTTGAGAAATGCAGCTATGTGCCCAGCTGGTGATAAGACAGACTAACGAGCTCCTTGAGGGCAGAAGTAATACCTTATTCAATGCTGTCTGTAGTTTAAAATAGTGCTGGCATTTTCTTTTAACCAATCTTATTATTTTGAGATCACTGTAAATTCCATCTGCAGTTATAAGAAATAATAGAAAGAGATCCAATGTGCCCTTTATTCAGTTTTCCCCAATGCTAACATCTTGCAAAACTATAGTACAATATCACAACTAGGATATTGACATTGATAAGGTCTGATACCCAAATATTTCCCAAGGATCCCTCGTGTTGCTCTTTTATAGCTACACCCACTTTTCTCCCACCTCCTTTCCTCCTTAACTTCTGGCAAGCACTAATCTGTTCTCCATTTCTATAATTTTGTCATTTTAAGAATAGTAAATAAATAGAATCATATAGTAACTCTTGTGTGATTGTTTTAAAAAATTTTTAAGCTTATTAATTTATTTTGAGAGACATAGAGGGGGGAGGGGCTGAAAGAGAGAGAGAGAGAGAGAGAGAGAGAATCCTAAGCAGGCCCTGCACCGTCAGCGCTGAGTCTGACATGGGGCTTGAACTCATGAACCATGAGGTCATGACCTGAGCCAAAATCAAGAGTCGGACGCTTAACTGACTGAGACACGCAGGTTTTATTAACTCAGCATAATTATCTGCAAATTCAGCTACTTGGGTGTATTGATAGTCCATTCCTTTTTATTACTGAGTGGTACAGATATACCACAGTTTAACCATTCACCTATTGGAGAACATCTGCATGTTTCCAGTTTTAGGCTATTATAAATAAAGCTGCTAAAACCCATGTATGGATTTTATGTAAACAGCAGGCTTCATGTCTCTGGGATAAATGCCCAGGAACTCAATCACTGTAGTTGAATGTGTACGTTTTAAAGACACTGCCACTTCTCACTGAATGCTGCCAACGTGGTGTTCAGATGTGTCATGGAGGTTGGCCCAGTGGCCTACGTTTCCTCTGGGCCTTGTGCCAGGAAGCTGGTCACGATTGTAGATGTTATTGATCAGAACACGGCTTTGCCCGATGGACCTTGCACTCGGGTAAGAAGACAGCCTATGCCTTTCAAATGCATGCAGCTCACTGACTTCACCATCAAGTTCCCTCACAGTGCCCTTCATAAGTATGTCTGACAAGCCTAGCAGGAGGCAGATATCAATACAAAATGGGCAGCCCCAAGATGGACCAAGAAGATTGAAGCCAGAGAAAGGAAAGCCAAGACGACAGATTTTGATCGTTATAAAGCCATGAAGGCAAAAAAATGAGGAACGGAATAATCAAGCTTGAAGTTAGGAAGCTACAAAAAGCAGCTCTCCTGAAAGCTTCTCTCCCAAAAAAAAAAAAAAAAAAAAAAGGGGTGCTCGGGTGGCTCAGTCGGTTGAGNAAAATGCTGCTGCAAAGGTTCCAGGAAAAAAAAAAAAAAGATGGCTGCTGCAGGCAAGAAGGCTCCTGTCCAGAAGGTTCCTGCCCGAAAAGCTATGAGTCCAGCAAGCAGCGCTTCCAAGGGCTCAGAAGGATCAGAAAACTCCAGCCCAGAAAGCACCTGCTCTGAAGGCATCTGGCAAGAAAACATAAAAGAATGAGAGGCTATTATAAATAAGTAATAAATTTTCTTTTGGACAAAAAAATAAATAAGAAGGAAGATACTGCCAAAGTGCTTTCCAGGGTGGCTATACCATTTTTCATTCCCATCTGCAATGTATGAGTGATCTAGTTTCTCTGCATTCTTGCCAACATTTAGTTGTCACAGTTTTTAATTTCAGCCATTCTGATAGGTGCATAGTGATAACTCACTGTGGATTTAATTTGCATGTATCTAGTGGCTAATGATGTTGAATATCTCTTCATGTGCTTATTTGTCATCTGTATGTCCTTTTTTGGTGAAATATCTCTTTGTTGGGGCACCTGGGTGGCTCAGTCCATTAAGCGTCCGGCTCTTGATTTAAGATTTAGGTCATGATCTCGTGGTTTGTGAGATGGAGCCCTGCATCAGGCTCTGTGGTGACAGTGTAGAGCCTGCTTGGGATTATCTTTCTCTCTCAAAATAAACAAATAAACATTAAATAGATATAGATCTAGATATATTTATCTTTGTGTCTTTTGCCTCTTTTCCAGTTGGATCGTTTGGTTCTTAGCTTTAAGAGTTCTATGTTTTGTGGGATTTTTGGTTTGCAAATACTTTTTCCCACTCTGTAGTTTGTCTTTTCATCCTCTTAACAGAGTCTTTTACGAGCAAAAGTTTTTAATTCTAATGAAGTCCCATGTATCAATTGTTCCCTTTATGGGTTCATGGTTTGGTGTCAGACATGAGAACTCTGGCCCTAAACCCTGCACATTTTCTCCTGTTTTATTCTAAAAGTTGTACAGTTTTATGTTTTGTATTTAAGTTCATGATTCATGTTAATTTTTGTATAAAGTGTGAGAATGGTTCAAATGTCTTGTTTGTTTGTTTGCTTGTTGTATATGGATGTCCATCTGCTCCAGCACTATTGATCGAAAATGCTCTTTCTTCCATTGAATCGCTTTTGCACCTTTGTCAACACTTAGTTGGGCATATTTGAGCGGGTCTTTTCCCAGGTTCTCTGTTCAGTCCATTAATCCATGTGTCTATCCCTCCACCACTACCAGAGTCTCGATTACTGAAGTTGTTGTATGAGTCTTGAAAGCAGAAAAAGTGAATCCTCGGCTTTACTTTTCCTTTCCAAAATTGTTTTAGCTATTCTACTTCCTTTGTCTTTCCTTATAAAATTTATTTATTTATTTATTTATTTATTTATTTATTTATTTTTAAATAGGTTCCATGCCCAATGTGGGGATTAAACTCACCACCTTGAGATCAACAGTTGGATGCTCTCCTGACTGAGATACCCAGGCACCCCTCCATATGAATTTTAGGATAATTTTGTCTGTAACTACAAAAAACCTGCTAGGGCTTTTATAGGAACTATGTTAAGCTGTATATCAATTTGATAAAAAGTGACATCTTGACTATGTTGACTCTCCCAATCCACGAACATGTTTTATCTCTCCATTTATTTAAAAAAAAAAAAAAACTTTAAAAAATTTCTCTTATCAGTGTTGTGTCATTTTTTTCTTTTCTTTCTTTCTTTCTTTTTTTTTTTATTTGAGAGAAAGAGAGAGAGTGGGGGAAAGGGCCAGAGGTAGAAAAAGAGAGAGCGAGAATCCTAAGCAGGCTTCGTGCTCAGCATGGAGCCCGGTGCAGGGCTCAATCCCATGATCCTGGGATCGTGACCTGAACTGAAATCAAGAGTCAGACACTCCACTGACTGAGCCAACCAGGTGGCCAGTGTTGTATCATTTTAAGCATACAAGCCCTATACATGTTTTGTTAGATTTATATCTAGTTACCTAATTTTCTTGATGATTATAAATAGCATATTATTTTAAATTTCTATGGCCACATGTTCATAGGTAGTAGATATGAAATAATTACTTTTTGTGTGTTTATCTTGTGTCCTGTGACCTTGCTGAACTTACAAAAGCAGTTCTGTTTTTTTTAAGATTCTTTGAGATTTTCTAAATAAGTATACGTTACCTAAAAATGGGATGGTTTTATTTATTTCCATTCTGTATGCCCGTATGCCTTTTACTTCCTTTTTTTAATACCTCATTACACTGGCTGCAAGTTCCAGTGTTATACTGAATAAGAGTGATAAAAGCGGTCATCCTTGCCTTGTGTCCAATTTTAAGAGGAAAGCATTCAGTATTTTCCCATTAAGTATAATGTTAGCTGTAGGTTTTGGTAGAAGCTTTTCATCAAGTTCAGAAAATTCTCTATTCCTACTTTTCTGAGAGTTTTTATCATAAATGGGTGTTGAATTTTGTCAAATGTTTTCTTGTATCCATTGATATGATTGTGTGATTTTTTTCTTCTTGAGCCCATTAATATGGCAGAATCTACTGACTGTATTTTTTAAAATTTATTATATTGTGAGACAGACAGAGTGGCGGGGGGTGGGGACAGAAGATCTTACGCAGGCTCTGTACTGAGAGCAGAGAGCTTGATGCAGGGCTCCAACTCATGAACTATTAGATCATGACCTGAGCTGAAGTCAGCACAAAATTGACTGAGCCACCCTAGGCGCCCCAGATTGATTTTTTTTAATATTTATTTTTGAGTGGGGGAGGGGTAGAGAGAGAGGGAGAGAGAGAATTCCAAGCAGACTCTACACTGTCAGCCAGAGCCCAGTTCAGGGCTTGATCTCATGAACCAGACAAAGCCAAATCAAGAGTCGGACACTTAACTGACTGAGCCACCCAAGAGCCCTGGATGGGCTTTATCAGTTCATAGAATCTATTCAATATTTAAGAATCTATCTATCATAGATAGACCAGTCTTGCATCCCTGGAATAAACGCCACTTGGTCATGGTGAATAATACTTTTTTATATATTGCGAGATTCTATTTGCTAATATTTTATTAAGGATTTTTGAGTCTGTATTCACGAAACTTTTAGGTCTGCAGTTTTCTTTTTTTATATTGCCTTTGTCTGCTTTTGTTATTAGGATAAAACTGGCTTTATAAAATGAATTGGAAAGTGTTCTTCTATTTTCTGGAAGAGATTATGTAGAACTGACCTTAATTTTTCTTTACTCATTTGGAGAATTCTCCAGTGAAACCATCTGAACCTGGATATTTCTCTTTTGTTAAGTTTTAAAATTATAAATTAAATTGCCTTATTAGTTATACAGATATTCAAATTATATATTTTAGGGGTGCCCAGGTGGCTCAGTTGGTTAAGCGTCTGACTTTGGTTCAGGTCATGATCTCACGGTTCGTGGGTTCGAGGCCTGGATCAGGCTCTGTGCTGACAGCTCAGAGCCTGGCTCCTGCTTCAGATTCTGTGTCTCCTTGTCACTCTGCCCTTCTCCCATTCACACACTGTCTCTTTCTCAAAAATAAACATTAACAAATTAAAAAATAATAATAAACTGGGGCACCTGGGTGTCTCAGTCGGTTAAGCGTCTGACTTCAGCTCAGGTCATGATCTCATGGTTCGTGGGTTTGAGCCCCACATCAGGCTCTGTGCTGACAGCTCAGAGCCTGGAGCCTGTTTCGGATTCTGTATCTCCCTCTCTCTCTGACCCTCCCCTGCTCATGCTGTCTCTCTCCCTCTCTCAGAAATAACTAAAACACTAAAGAAAAAATTAAAAAAAAAAAAAAGACTATGTATGCTGTGGTTATTGCATGGAATGTTTGTATTATTTTTATTTATTTTTAAATAAGCTCCATGCCCAAGATGGCACTTGAACTCACAACCTTGAGGTCAAGAATCACATGCTCCACTGACTGAGCCAGCAAAGTACCCCTGAATGGAATGTTTTTAAAATGTTGATTAGTTAGCTAACTTGACAATAAATTATATATATGAAGAAAAATAAAATGTTGATTAGATCCTTTGGGTTGACAATATTGTTGAGTTCTTCTACATTCTTGCTGATTTTCTGTGTAGTTGTTCTATCCATTGTTGCAAGAGAGGTGTTGATAGTAGATTTGTTGATATCTATTTCCAGGTCTATCAGCTTTTGCTTCACTTGTTTTGCAACACTTTTTTTTTTTTTTTTGGTGCATAAACATTTCGGATTTCTTCGGATTGCTATGTCTTCTTGGAGGATTGACTTTTTTAGTATTATATAACATTCCCCTCTTGTAATTTTCTTTACTCCAAAGTCTACTTTAGGGGCATTTGGGTGGCTCAGTCAGTTGAGTGTCAGACTTCAGCTCAGGCCATGATCTCACTGCTCGTGGGTTCAAGCCCTGTATCAGGCTCTATGCTGACAGCTTGGAGCCTGCTTTGGATTCTGTCTCTGTCTCTCTGCCCCTCCCCTGCTCACACTCTGTCTCTCTCTCTCTCTCTTAGATATAACATAAAACATGTCTACTTTATCTAATATTAATATATCCTGCTTTCCTTTGAGTCGTGTTTGCAAAACTTTTTCCATCATTTACTTGGACCCTGTACATATATCATATTTGAAGTGAGTATCTTGTAGACAGTATATACTAGGCCATGTCTTTAAATCCACTCTGAGAACCTCTCTTAATTGATATTCTTAGACCATTTACATTTAATGTAATTATTGATATGGTAAGAAATAAGTCTACTGTTTCACTTTTTGCTGTTTGTTCTGTTTTTCATTACTATTTTTGTTTTCCTGCCTTACTGCAGGTTATTTAAACATTTTTTTAGAATTCCATTTTTACGTATCTATATTGTTGTTTAGTGCACTTCTTTGTCTATTTTTAAGTGGTTATTCTAAGTATTACATCACACATACATGACTTATGACAGCCCACTGATGTCATCATTTTACCAATTTGAGTGAAGTACAGATACCTTTCCTGCATGTTCATTTACCCTTCCCATTTTATAATTTTCCCTCCCTCCCTCCTTTTTCTTCCCTCCCTCCCTCCCTCCCTCC
>NW_027529175.1:1631450-1640495 GCF_008692635.1 Crocuta crocuta
CTTCCTTCCTTCCTTCCTTCCTTCCTTCCTTCCTTCCTTCCTTCCTTCCTTCCTTCCCTTTGGCTTTATGCTCAGTGCAGAGCCCAGAATGGAGCTTAAACTCACAACCCTAGGATCAGGACCTGACCTGAGATCAAGGGTCAGACACTTAATGGGACACCTGGGTAGCTCAGTCAGTTAAGCATTCGGCTTTGGCTCAGGTCATGAGTTTGAGCCCCGCACTGGGCTCTGTGCTGACAGCTTGGAGCCTGGAGCCTGCTTCGGATTCTGTGTCTCCCTCTCTCTCTGCCCCTCCCCCTCTCACACTATCTCTCTCTCAAAAATAAACATTAAAATAAATAAAATAAAAAGAGTCAGACACTTAACTGACTGAGCTACCCAGACACCCCATATAATTTTCTTAAATATCTTCACATATATTTAGAATCACAAAAGACTATATTTAAAAATTTTTTAAATGTTTATTTATTTTTGAGAAAGAGATGGAGTGTGAGTGGGGGAAGGGCAGAGAGAGAGGGAGACACAGAATCCAAAGGAGGCTCCAGGCTCTGAGCTGTCAGCACAGAGCCTGAGAAGGGGCTCAAACTCATGGGTGATGAGATCATAACCTGAGCTGAAGTCAGACACTTTTCAACTGAGCCACCCAGGTGCCCCAATATTTTTTAAGTTTTATTAAATCCAATTGATTTTTTAAGTGAGCTCCATGCTCAATATGGGGATTAAACTCACGACCCAGAAATCAAGAGTGGCATGCTCTACCAACTGAGCTAGCCAGGCACCGCACAAGACTATAGTTTTTACTCAAACTGTCAAGCATGATTTAGAAAACTTAAGCAAAGCCTATTGTGTTTACTCCCGTTTTATTTACTGTGTTCTTCCTTCTTCTTAATGGTTACAGGTTCCTTGTTTTATTGTTTCCTTTCTGTTTAGAGAAATTCCTCTATCCATTTTTTTTTTTAAGTAGGTCTGCAGTGACAAACTTTCTTAGTTTTCCTTCATCTTAGAATGTCTTGATTGTCCTTCACTGCTAAAGGATATTTTCATTGGGTATAGGATTCTAGATTGAAAGCTGTTATTTCCCCCCTGTAATTAAAGCTATATTGCTACTTCTTTCTAATCTCCACGGTTTCTGATGAAGAACTTGCTGTCAATCAAATAATTTTTCCTCAATAGGTAAGTTGTCATTTTCTCTGGCTGGTTTTAAGATATTTTGTTTTTAGTTTTCAGAAGTTAAATTGTGGTATTTCTTGGCATGAATTTCTTCAGGTTTATCCTGTTTAGAGTTCACTCACTTTCTGGACTCAATGGGCTTATGTTTCTTGCCAAATAGAAGTATTCAGCCATTATTTCTTTTTCTTTTTTTTTTTCTAGGAGAGAGAGAGAGACAGCGTGAGCAGAGGAGGGTCAGAGAGAGAGGGAGACACAGACTCTGAAACAGGCTCCAGGCTCTGAGCTGGCAGCACAGAGCCCGACACGGGGCTCGAACCCACAAACCGCAAGATCGTGACCTAAGCGAAAGTCTGACGCTCAACCGACTAAGCCACCCAGGTGCCCCAACATTTATTTACTTTTGAGAGAGAGAGAGAACATGGGCAGGGGAGGGGCAGAGAGAGACAGAGACACAGAATCTGAAGCAGGCTCCAGGCTATGAGCTGTCAGCACAGAGCCTGATGTGGGGCTTGAACCCATGAACCACAAGATCATGACCTAAGCAGAAGTCAGACACTTAACTGACTGAGCCACACAGGTGCCCCTCTTTCTTTCTTATTTGTCTGCACACATTGTTATTTCTGGTTGCTAGCTTCTTCAGCTCCAAGTATGGGATCTAGAGGGTAAGAAGAAAACCCAGGGAACTCACTACCATGGCATTCCTCAAATCCTGAGGTCCCTAACTGGTCTGTCTTCTTCTATTTCTCCAACTCTTAGAGTCTTATTATTTAAACAAATATACATAGATATATGTGTGTGTATATATATATATACATATATATATATCCAATTATAGATAGGTAGATAGATACCTCCATATATCTATATCTCTCTCTATGTATCTCCATATATATATCTCCTGGGGGGCGCCTGGGTGCCTCAATCAGTTAAGCGTTTGACTCTTGATATTGGCCCAGGTCACGATTTACGGTTCTTGGGATCGAGCCCCACATTGGGCTCTGTGCTGACAGTACAGAGCCTGCCTGGGATGCTCTCTCTGCCCCTCCCCGACTTGTTCATGCATGCTCTCTCACTCTCTCTCTCTCTCTAACAAAATAAATAAACATTAAAATTTTTTTTTCATAGGGCAACATGGCTAAACGCACCAAGAAGGTTGGAATTGTCGGTAAATACTGGACACATTATGGTGCCTCCCTCAGGAAAATGGTGAAGAAGGCTGAAATGAGCCAGCACGCCAAATACTCTTGCTCCTTCTGTGGCACAACCAAGATGAAAAGACGAGCTGTGGGGACCTGGCATTGTGGTTCCTGCATGAAAACCGTAGCGGGTAGTGTCTGTACCTCCAACGCCACTTCTGCTGTCACAGTAAAGTTGGCCATCAGAGGACTGGAGGAGTTGAAAGACCAGTAGAATCTCCACCATTTGAAACACTGCTAGCCTATGATAAATGGGCTAATTTATATAACAAAAAAAAATTATTTTTCATAGAATAAAATAAATAAAAAATATATCCCGCTCAGGGATCTTAACTGTACTTAAGAGAGAAATCTAGGGAAAAGTATGTCTACTCCATCTTCCCAGAAAGGGAAAACCTGCCTAGCGCTTTTTAAAAGTGCACATCTGACCATTGAGTCACTGGTTAAAATCCTTCAATGGCTTCCCGTCACTAAGGATCAGGACAAAAAGCCTTTGCGCGGGTCTATTGAACAATCCTGCATGACCCAGCCCCTGCCAGTGGTACATGTTTAATAACCAAATTGGGGAGTAGGAAACCCTGAGATGCAGTGTTTGCCAATTTCCATGGTGTAAATACTACTATTATGGCCAATTTCAAGCTACTAACTTGAAATTGCTAAATACAGAATTGGGAAGATGTGAACAATGGACCCTTGTATATTATTACAGTCTCATTTTTATCACTCTCTTTGTCACTATGTCATCATCTGAATGTCACTGTTAGTCCCTTCCCCTAATTTAAACCCTCCAACAACTTCCCATAACATCTGCAAATAAAATCCCTACCTGTGATCTGGCCTCTCTCTGCCTGTCTGACATCTCTTACCACACTCTCCTTGCTCAATAAGCTTCAAATTTGTTCTCTCAACACATACTGAGCCCTACAATGTACCAGGCACTGTATTGTTACCAATAAACAAAACAACAAAAAAATCCCCTCTTGGTGAGGACACACACAAACAAATCTAATAAAGTTAGTAAATGTACCTTTTTTTTTAATGAAGAAAGCATATTAAATGAATGGGTAATAGAGCAGACAGTATCTTTTCGGCCCTTGTAAGGACTTCAGCTGAAATGTCATTCCTCATAGAGGCCTTTCCTAATCACCCAAGTTAATGTTGTCTCCTTTTCCCTTCAATTTCATGACCTTGTTCGGTCTACTTAATAGCACTTCCTGAGGGTTTTTAAAATGTATTTGTTTACTTGTGTATTGTTTCCCTGCTAGAAATGTTTGACTCCTTCATCACCATGTCTCTCCTATTTATAAAAGGACTTTGTACATACTCAATGAATTTGTTTAATGAAGGATAAATATGCCCTCAATATCTTAATTTACTACAGGTTTATTGTATTCTGTAGTGGCCTTTGGGAACACAGTAAATTAGATGATAGCAATCTCAACAAGGAATTATCACTCTAACAAAACTTGGGCTAAGAAAAACTTTGTAGGGTTCCTATGTTTTAAGGTCTCACACAATTTTTCTCCTTCCGACCCTGGTTAAAGCTATGGTGGTGTTTTCATGGATTTGTTGTTCCTGTTTATGACTAAGACAAGGAAACAAATCGCAGTTCTTCCGGTTTGGCAATGTAGTCAACACACTTCGGGACCCTCCAATTTTCTTTTAAGAGAAAATAGGAAATTTCAAAGAAGCCAATACAAGATTTAAGGGTGATCTAGCTGAGTCATACCTCCGCATGGTTAGAGATTCTAAAGGGGGGGCTGGGTCTACATAAAGTACAGGTGCTCGGGCTCGGAAGGAAGGTCCTTAAGAATAACTGGCCAAATGCCTCACACACACACACAAAACTCAAGACCTACTGCGACTGCAGTTGTGACTACAGAGCTAGGAGCCGAAAGAGGACCGTAAATAGGGAGAAAGGTCCCCATTGTTGGATGACCAACCGAGGAATAGGAGATGTGTGCTCAAGTGTGTGAAGTTGACACCGTGTACCTTAACCAAAGGCCATTCTGGCGCGGACTGGCATTTCGGGCGCGCTGGAGATGGCATCTCCCAGGCTCCTAAGCCTCTTCCGCCTTTTTCAGGTGTGCAGGTTAAGGCAGGGCTGGAGAACGCCTGCACAGTTGGGCCCTGGACAGGACACTCGGGGAGATCCTGTCTCCCCGTCGAATCCTGAGCATTTCCCGAATTGGAATCAGGAACCAAACGGCCCCTGGGGCCGCCTCTCCCAGGGAGGCTGCACGTCGGGCCTGGCTCGGAAGCGGGTCGGGACCTGCGAAACCGCGAGGTCCCGGGGTTTCGGCTGCAGGAGGCGAGGCGCCGACTTCNAGCGGCACCAACAGCGGCGCGGGCAAGAAGCGCTTTGAAGTGAAAAAGGTTGGGTCTCGCCAGCGCCTTCCTCAGGGAAGCTAGAGAGGCGCGGATCTGGCTGGCAGGCCCGAGGATGACCGAGGCGCGGAGGAAAGGGCTTCATTTCAGGGCGTTCCTGGGACCGGGTACCAGAAAAGGAAGCCGGGGGGCGGGTCTTAGAGTTGATCGGCGTGACTGCGGCCCACTGCCAGTGGCAGTATTGGTTTCGCCAGGAGTCTGAGGGACCAATCACGGATGTGCTTATTGAGATGCGCGGGGTTGCGACTTGGCTGAGGGAGCCAAGCGCCTGAGCTGTCACTGGAGTGGTGGAGGGGTGGGGAGGAGTGGGTGGGGTGGATGGAAGGGGGAGTCGGAGNCATTTAGGAAGGGTTGAGTACTAGTGGCGAACGACGGGGTGAAAGTGGGAAAGCAAAAACGTGGAACGTGTCTTTTTGCACGAAATGCCTTACAGTGGGTTTGCCAACAGTTTGGGAGAAAAGTGCCGATTCCCACATAATATAAAATAAATCAGTTCAGATGAAGACTCTGAAATAGGGAAAATGTTATTCCTGGAACATCTGGCTGAACACTGACAACATTCCCCCTCCTAGTGCTTTTTGGTGTTTCATTGTGGGCACTGCATGCTCAGTTAACAGCCAGCAGCCATATTGAAGAATAGAAATAGGGTTTTTTTCCTTCAAGTTGAAGGTGTCGGCTGAAAAGTGCTGAAGAAGTTTCACTAGAAACTGAGAATTGGGTTTCAGAGAGCTAACGGTTTTGGAAGTGGCACCAAATTAGCGGGCGAAAAGAGAGTTTGGGGATATTTATAATTGCAGAAGCCAAAAGGTTGAATTACTTAAAATCGCTTGTAGATAAACTCTTGATTGGAATTAACTAAATAGGAGTCTGAGCATGTAAGCGGTGAGAACATCAGTTTATTTGGTGGTAGGAACTAAAAATTTTAGTGAATTCGAGAGTTTGTTGTGAAATAATCTTGTGAGATTTAAGTGATGACCTTGTTCTGTGTACTGACACTGGGTAATTAGTTATCCGGCTTAACCCACGATTACCCATTTTATGATCCAATCATCATCTTAGTTCATCCTGTTCCTAGCTTTCACCTCCCTCCTCATGCTTGCAAAGTTGCCTTGAAGAGCAGATATTGATCTTCAAGAAATTTCAAGAAAGCTCAAGAAATTGAGCTCTTCAGGAGAACCCGTACAGAAATTCAAGTTTGTGCTTAGTAAACCTAAAACAGGCACTTAAAAATTGTTCCTGATTTCTTACATTGATATTGGTTAAATTATTTTAAGCTGTAGGAAGAAAATAAAGATGATTCATTAATTTCTGTGTTCATATACTCAACCCTTTGGAGAACGCGTGAGCGTACGTGTAGCCTGCCGTTGTCCTCTGATGAAATAAGTAAGAGTAAGGTAATATCCCCCAAACTCTTGTGTTTGGTGGTCCTTGTGGCCACAGAGATGATAACTGCAGCTGCAGCATGAAATCCTAGAGCGTGCGTGCCTGTGTTACGAGGAGAGTGCATTGTTCCCCCTTTTTCTCTTTGCAGTGGAATGCAGTAGCCCTCTGGGCCTGGGATATTGTGGTTGATAACTGTGCCATCTGCAGGAACCACATTATGGATCTTTGTAAGTAATCGGAGGAGGATGGGAGGAGATTTCGAGAAGGTTACAGGGATTGTGGCTATCCTGATGTGACCAATTGTCTTCTTCACAAGGAGATATAAAGCATAGTCAGAACATTGGTGTCTTCTGCATCTCGTCCATTGGTATGTTTGAAATAGAGTAGATTTAACGATATCCTGGAGGCAGACTCATCTCTCAGAATAAATCTACTCAATCTAAAGATGGCAAGCACACATTTAGAATGAATTGTGGACACAGAGGCACTGTTGATTATTCCTCTTATATTTTCCATCTCATACCCAGACTCAAAGGCAAAAATAGTGAAAGGAAGAAAATAAACTTTGAGCTAAAATATTCTACCAAAGCTAGTTTTTGCTTGGCAAGATTTATAAAGAAAAAAAGGCCAGAGAAATAAGGAATTCAATGTTAGCCCCAAAGTTAAGAGAACATTGCTGCCAACATCTAAATAGACAACTAATTGCACTAAAGAAATTGTTTTTAACTCTCCCACAGATTCCGTCACATATAGTGGCCGGTACATGGTGGATTTGATTATAGCTGTTGATGGACTGACTTAGTATCCTTATAGTAATAGGAGTGAGAAGGTTGATCATGTCAGGAACAGCTGAGGTTTCTTTTTCATCCAGGTACTAAAATGGGTAATGTGAGATCAGGTACAAGCGAAGAAATTTCAACTTTCTGGAGTTCAAATCACAGGCACTTATTTAGAAAGTTACTCCCCTGCCTCTCCAGCTTCATCTTGTATCACTCTCCTGCTCACTCTGGTAGTTTCTTTGGCTTTCTTTCCATTCTTGAAGTGTCTGTGCTCGTTTTTAGAGCCCTTACATACCTGTTCCCTCGCCTGAAATATTCTCCCTCTTCTCCCCACTACCTTTGTCTAACCCATTAGTCTCCAATCTAAATATGAGCGACAGATGCCAAGTACATATGTAACTTAGGGGCTCCTGGGTGGCTCAGTCGGTTAAACGTCCGACTTCGGCTCAGGTCATGATCTCANAAAAAAGGCCAGAGAAATAAGGAATTCAATGTTAGCCCCAAAGTTAAGAGAACATTGCTGCCAACATCTAAATAGACAACTAATTGCACTAAAGAAATTGTTTTTAACTCTCCCACAGATTCCGTCACATATAGTGGCCGGTACATGGTGGATTTGATTATAGCTGTTGATGGACTGACTTAGTATCCTTATAGTAATAGGAGTGAGAAGGTTGATCATGTCAGGAACAGCTGAGGTTTCTTTTTCATCCAGGTACTAAAATGGGTAATGTGAGATCAGGTACAAGCGAAGAAATTTCAACTTTCTGGAGTTCAAATCACAGGCACTTATTTTGAAAATTACTCACCTGCCTCTCCAGCTTCATCTTGTATCACTCTCCTGCTCACTCTGGTAGTTTCTTTGGCTTTCTTTCCATTCTTGAAGTGTCTGTGCTCGTTTTTAGAGCCCTTACATACCTGTTCCCTCGCCTGAAATATTCTCCCTCTTCTCCCCACTACCTTTGTCTAACCCATTAGTCTCCAATCTAAATATGAGCGACAGATGCCAAGTACATATGTAACTTAGGGGCTCCTGGGTGGCTCAGTCGGTTAAACGTCCGACTTCGGCTCAGGTCATGATCTCACAGTTTGAGCCTCACGTCGGGCTCTGTGCTGACAGCTCAGAGCCTGGACCCCGCTTCAGATTCCGTGTCTCCCTCTCTCTCTGACTCTCTCCTGC
Organism: Crocuta crocuta; assembly: GCF_008692635.1. Classification (NCBI taxonomy): domain Eukaryota; kingdom Metazoa; phylum Chordata; class Mammalia; order Carnivora; family Hyaenidae; genus Crocuta; species Crocuta crocuta. The sequence goes on from NW_027529175.1 coordinate 1,639,547, forward strand.
TCACTTTCTGTCTCTCCCTCTCTCAAAAATAAATAAACATTTATTTTTTAAAAAAGTATGTAACTTAAAATTTTCTGGTACCCACATTAAAATATAAAGAAACGGATGATTTGTATTTTATTTATCCTACTATATCCAGAATTTTTCATTTCAATATGTGAGTAATATTTTAAAGTGAAATATTTTACTTTTTTTTTTTTGGTACTTAGTCTTTGAACTGTATTTTTACATTTAGAGCATATCTCATTTCAGACTAGCCACATTTCAAGTGCTCAATAGCCACATGTGGCTAGCAGTTACCTTATTGGGCAGTGCAGAACTAATCCATAGTTGGTCTTTAGATCTGACCTTAAACTTGCTCAGAGATGTTTTCCCTAACCATACTTACATACACACAGGCTACAGCAGTTCTGTTAAATATTCCAAGACCTCCTATAGTTTCCTTTTTAGTAGCTATTTAATTTAGTTGGTTCTTTATCATATTTGTTATTTACTGCTATATTACCAGCATCTAGCATAGTATCCAGTACATAATAGGTTCTCATTAAATACTTGCTCAATGAATAGTAAAAATACAAAATAGGGGAATAGTCTGTGATCATTGCAACTTGGAAAGCACCAATCAAGTAACATGTTTTGGTAGTTTATTGCCCTTGGTTTCTTTTGAGTTTTGACCCTGTTTACGTTCTCACACAACAGCAGATAGCAGCTACCACGATGTTTAATATAGATAGAAGGAACCCATCACGGAAAAACACATGCACAGTTTTAAATGTGTTTGGGTGGGGTCTTTGATTATATGTTTGCCAATTTTGTTGCTATGCATTTTCATAAGGAGTTGTACCCAAAGCAGATTTTATTTTCTTCAGGCTCTTCTATAAATAGTTAATGATTTCAAATAATACTGTTTTGGGTTCCCCCCCCCCCAATACTTAAGTCATTTTCTGTC
>NW_027529175.1:1641028-1651325 GCF_008692635.1 Crocuta crocuta
TCTCGATACGAGAGAATGTACTTGTGGGAGGACCACTACAGAGAAAGGCCACTGATATTCCTCTGTCTCAGAGTGGAACATTTAGGGGATCAGTGTAGGTCTTCAGTCAGATACCTACTGGCTTTATCATATATTTTAAATGTTAGATGAAGTAGTAGAATATTAAACTTTTTTTTTTTTTTTTTAAATAAGCTCAATATCTAACGTGGGTCTTGAACTCATGACCCTGAGATTAAGGGCCGCACGTACTGAGCCAGCCAGGCACCCCAGAATATTTAACTCTTGTAACAAACAATTATGAAAGTGTGTTCAAGTCATGTCTTTTTTAAATTGAGAAGTTTATTTTTTTAATTATTTTTACATTTTTTATTTTCTTTCCAGTTAGTTAATATACAGTGTTTTCTATTAGTTCCAGGTGACAGCATAGTAATTCAGCAGTTCTATACCTCACCCTGTGCTCATCATGACAAGTGCACTCCTCAGTCCTCTTCACCTGTTTAACTCCTTTCCCTCCTCTCCTCCCCTCTAGTAACCATCGTGTTATTCTCTACACTGAAAAGCCTGTTTTCAAGTCATATCTTTTATTCATTCAGTGGATACTCATATCCTGGGCATTTTGCTAAGATAAAACAGTGACTGAGAACAAGCCTTTACCCTTAAGAAACATACCCTTTTGTTTATTATAAACACTAAAGAATAATCTGGTTGCTACAACTGGGTTTGTCTCCTTTAAAAAATAAATGGACTATGAACCTTGTAAAAAGACTTTTTGTTAAAGCTGAAAATAAGAATCTTGATTTAGCAATGGGCATTTTCTAATAAATTCTGGTCTGGCATTTAATGAATAATTATATATACAGTTGTAAGTAAATAAGAGTTATTATGGCTGTGCCCAGTTGGACTCTTCTAAAAACCATTCTTGGTCCGAAGACTTTCTCTTCTGAGTCAAAATTGATCCTGCATGCCCTCTTACAGCTTAGTATTTACTTTACATTGCTCCATTTCTTGCTTGTTCTAAAAATATGCAGTCTATTAGGTGGTATTTTCTCTATTACCTCAGGTAATCTTGTTCCAGATGAAGAGGGCATCCAGAAGGGCTTAGATGCAGCCTTTGCCCATGAGAAGTTAGCCTCTTCCTAAACCACATGTCCATCCCTGTTTTGAAAGTGTAAAATTTGTCCACCAAGATGAAGCCTTTGCTTCCATAGCAGTCCTTTGGTGGTAATGCTCTTGTATTGAAATTTAAAAGTCCCTCAGCTTTATGTATCACATGCAGTAAGCTTCTGCCTTTGCCGGGGTATGACAGGTATGCCTGTTTGTCTGTGCTAGGTTGACAGTGAACATTTCCTTTCCCTGTTTAAATGAATTACTCAACTCCTCTACTCACTCTGCAGCAATAGCTCCAGAACATTTCCTATTTGAGAACATTTTACGCTCCTATTTAAGAATTTTTCCATGCCATATCCCTTCTTATTTGGCATTCTAGATTGCACTCCTATCCCTCCTATATATTTTTGTTCTTTGTTAGGAATTATCAGGTGGTAAAGAATCCATATATATATATTTACCCCTCATTCTCTCTGTAGAAATGGGTTCTGTTTGCTTATTCAAGTACCAAGAGCCTACTTTGGACTTGGCATAGAAAGACAGAGTCCCTTAAAAATACCTTGACCTGGAAAAATTTAAACATGATAATGTACTTTGAAACAGTTATTATTTATTTAAGTAATGATTATGCCTCTTATTTAGCTAATTTCATAATACTTGGTCCTTATGTAAGTGAGAAGATCCAACTTGAAGGACATCAGATTTTTTTTTCTTTCCTTTTCAATATAGTGGTGTAGTCACGGCGCCAGTAAATCTTGAATATACTGCATAGATCCTAGATTCTCCAGTCCTATCAGAGGGAACCCAGTTACTCTCTTTGTAGAGTGAATATGGGTAGCAGAAGGAAGTTCTGTGACTTTAGACCCTTTGCCTTTCATGTTTTTGAAGGGAGGAAAAAAACCCATTTGGTATATCTCTTCCCCTAGGACCAAATATACCCATTCAAGTATCAGCATTATTTGCTTACAGTTTTACTATTTTCCACCTATGGAAGTTTGAAGTAATTGTCTCCTATCAAATAGTCTTTCCTGAAGCTTTTTCTCTTCAAATGGGAGACTCCCATTTAGTTACCACCTTCAGAGAAAGCAAATGATACATTAGTAATTCTTATTCCTTGAATATTTATCCCTGGTAGAGCTTTACTCATCGTTTCTTGATCTCAGATTTGTATTCTATTTCAATTCTCTTCCTCCTCTATGAAATTGGTACTTGGGTATATTTGCCGTAATTTGCTCTACGCACCAGACACAATCACCTCTGGGGTAGTAAGCATCACCAAGTCATGTGCCCCGAATCTCTAACCCTCTGGTCTTACACATTTGCTTTGACAGTATTTAAAGACCTTTGAGTTTCGCTCCTTTCACACAGTTTGCAACAGGCCTCTTTGCTCTCTTTTATTTTGCTTCTGTCCCAGTTCACACGTGTCTGCCTAACTTCTCTAGGGCCTGGAGCTTGTTGCCCAGCTAGGCCTTCTTGTAAGGGTCTAAGAGGTACCATTTGCCAAGAGTAGTGAGAAGACGCCAGTTCTCCGAACAGTAAGAATTACAAGGTAGCTTTAAGAATTTACTAAAGTTACCAAATTAGGAGAAATCCCTTTCATTTGGACAGGTCAGGTTATGTTCAGAACAAAAATGTGCCTTTTCTTTCGTAACTCAGTCTGAACAAGGATAGGAAATCATTGCGAAGCAAACTGTTAAGTCACATCTCTGCCTTTTGTGCTTTGCCTCCCCCTTTTTTTTACACTCATTAAAAAACAATTATGACTAATTAACCACTTGAGATTTTGTTCAGGTTTGTACCACCCTCAACCCCACCCCCGCCCAAATCATGTCCTTGTGTGATTGTGCAGGTAGGGCTGCTGTAGACTGAAAGGTTGTTACTCCTGAGGTCCAGTGATCCTGTTGCTCTTGTTCCCACAGGCATAGAATGTCAAGCAAACCAGGCGTCTGCTACTTCTGAAGAGTGCACTGTTGCGTGGGGAGTCTGTAACGTAAGGCAACATCTTTCCCTATCAGCATGGCATGTAAACATATTACTACTTATCCTGCTTTGCCAGTCTTGAAAAATAACTAGGAAAAAAAATTGACTAGCCCACCTTTCTCCCAAAAGGTATACAACTAGTAAAAAAAATATTTTAAATCCTTGTCCTATTCACCTGTTAATAGGTTAAAATTACTACTTATTACAGGGGCACCGTATTGTCTTAATTATAAAGTGGACTCACTTTTGTTAGCAATCCTCTGGGGATTCATCTTTGGGAATTGCCTTCAAAGCCTGTGGCAGTCTTTGGAATTATCTCCTATTGGTGGGAATCTTTACCTTCTGAACAGATTTTTTTTTAAAGGGCTAGATGCCTTGTGGAACTAAGTTTGGGGAATAAACTGAGTATTCAAGGGCCTGTGTGTGGTACATGTACTAAGTTAGGATTTTTTTTTAACGTGGCTCATGCCAGAAATGTTTTGTCCAGCATCATTGGACAGAATGTACAGCCTTCCCTGGTGTGACAGCTGTGAAGGATAATGGCATCGAATATGTTATTTCTAGCATGTGTTAAAAATTCATCTGTATAGCCATATAGTCCTAGTCACATGAGCTAAAATTGTCCTGTCCGAGTCTCCTGTGCCAAGGAGACAGAGGACCCTCAGCTCCCAGCATGGCATGGGCCTAAGAGGCTCTGGAGTCAGACTACCATTTCCTGTCTTGGACTTACTTGCTCAGTGACCTCAAGCAAGGTATTTGACATCCCTAAGGCTGGTCTCCCTCATGCAGACTGCACAGAGTCATGATCAGGATGAAATGGTTTTCTTTTGCCACATAGTATTTGTTGAATACACACATATAAATACAAACTTGGGGTGCTGGTGGTTACTGAGCAGATGGCAGCTGTCGGTACTTTTCCCCATCAGCCTGAGGACCCCCTCGACCCCAGCCCCGTGCCTTGAGGTGCACCTTCTGAATTCTGCCAGGGCCCTTTGAGGAGTTTCTCAGTAGCCTGTATTGGCCAGGGACGCCTTCATTGCTTGTGGGGATAAAGAAATAAAATATATCTGGTTCTTTGCTCTCCCTGACATTCAGGCATGTACTAAAAGCCATGTGATTTTTTTGGTGGAAGGAAAAGGGAATGGATTGGCCTTAAATTTGGCTACAGAGAGACTAGCTCAGGGAGCCCGTAACAAGGAAGAGCCAGCATGGTGTGGCAGAAACCTTCGGACTAGTGCTGGCTTCTAGTCCTGGGTCTTCTCACCGGCTCCATGAATTGGGCAAGTCCTGTGATTTGTCTGGATTTTGGTTCCCTGTCTGCAAAATGAAGGTAATAATACCTGTCCTGATTCCTTGCCATGGTTGCTGTGAGGCTCTGTCAAGTGATACATGTTAGCATCTTCCGTAAACTGTAAAGCACTGGTCAGCGGACTTTGACACTGCTAAATATACCCACGGGCACACCTTAGGTCATGACCAGGGAGAAAGTTGGGACCAAGTGGTCCAGCGATGCTGTCCCCTGCCCTGCAGCCCCTTTCCCTCCATCCTGTGAGGCAGCTGTGGTGTACAAGGACCCGGTGCCGTGCAAGGTGCCTAATGAGGGAGGGGGGAGGGGGAGAGAGGGGTCTTGAATACCTTTAGGTGTCCCTGCCACCTGGTATTCGAGAAAAATGCCTCAGCCTTCTGCTTTTTAGAATTTTTGTTTTTTCTCTTTTTCACAAGGAGTTTTGTGAGAGTCCGGGAGTTGTGTGAAAGGGATCATGTGAAAGCTCTCTCTCTGGGAGAATATTTGTCCTGTTGAGTATCCATAGCATACTAGCTGCGAGTTCCACTCTTAGTTACTCTATTCTGTTCTTGTCTTTATCAGAAGACAACGCACTTGCTAATAATCCACTGAGTGACTCTTCTTGAAGTTCCATGCATGTTTTGGTAGCCTTGCTGACCAGACTTCAAGGCTGCTGTTAAATCAAGTTTGCGAAAGCTTTCATTATTTTGTTGGGGTTCCCGTATTATTCCCCTGTCCCCCACCTGAGCCAGCCCCTCACAGATGAGAGGGAACAGCACCTGCCGCTGCTCTTACTACTCTGTTCTCGGGAACAGAGGGAGGAGAGCAAAGGTCCACTGCGGGCGGTGGTGTGGTTAGCATCGCATGTCATTAACTCACGCCGGAAAAACTGCGTGCAGCTTTCCTTTCGCCTGAGCCTGAAAGCCACCTCCTACCTCCTTGTGAGTTACCAGCTTTCTTAGTATTCTTGCCATTTTACTTCTTGCCTTGATCACGAAATAAGCCGTTTGATGCTCCTTCAACTGATTGTATGCAGTTTGTCTGTTACCATGCTTCCTTTTACCCTAATTTTCTATCTCATTCCTTTTTAAGAGAACATGCCTCACCCCTTAAAGGCTTCCTGAGTACTGAGCTGTTGTAATATCAGTACGTCTTTGAACAAATCTGGAAATAAGGTCCTTTGAACAGAGTTGAGCTGGCTCTGGGAAGATTGGGGAAGTGCCGGTCTCAGCTCTGGGTGGGTGGCAGTGGCAGCGTGCTACCCCAGGCTGAGGACCAGTCGCTGCCCCTCTGGTTCCCATTCTCCAAGATGGGGGAGGGGCAGTTGGGGACCAGGAATGGGGAAGTTTGAAACCTGCCTGTGTTCAAGGGCTCCCGGCATGTGTCCGAGGAGAGTACAGGGAAGTAGAAGCCTCCCCTTATAGGCCAAATAAGACCAGGAAGCCACATTCCACCTTCCCTTGAGGGAACGGGAGAGAGCATACCGCTAGACCATATACTGTGCCAAGTAATTTCTCCTTTTAGCAGTTCCGGCATGTGTAACAGCTGTTTCAGTGGACGTGTCCTGTACCTGACCACGGTGTAGGCTGTTGTTGACCTTTTGCCTCCCCTTGTTGCCTCCCGTTGCTCTCCAGCCCCGTGGGTCCCCACTGCACTGCCCCTGAGACGGATTATCAGTAGATGGCCAAGCCCACACAGAATGATTTTTAATAAAATGTGTCTTTTCTTCCAGCATGCCTTTCACTTCCACTGCATCTCTCGCTGGCTCAAAACACGGCAGGTGTGTCCGTTGGACAACAGAGAGTGGGAATTCCAAAAGTAGGTGTCTCCAGCTGTTTTGACGTTGTAAGACTGGGCTTTGGGGTCCGTGCCTTCTTTGACTCACCCCAGGCTGGAGGACATAGTCTCAGAAGATGGACGCATGGAATACACCTTGTTTTACAGACTAACTTTTGGTTAAACAAGGATTCACCTGTGAGGAAAATGCTCAGAGGTGTGGCATGCTAGAGTGTCCCAACTCCCAGGGTCTGTGAAGGTAGAAGATAGGAAAATCTGCAAACTATTAAATATTTCCAGAATCACATCCATAATAAGGATCCAGGGGCTAACCAATGTCAGGTATCTTTGCTTTGGGCTAGAGTTACATCCACCTATCCTGTTTCATTGGTTTATCTCATGCTTATCTTAACTAAATTATTACGTAAATGAAACATGACATGGTAAATTTTTAAAAATTCAAATAGTTAAGAGGGCATACCAGAAGAAATTAGTTTCCCATCTTAGACTCCTAATCGCACTCTCAGAGGTGACCATCAGCCTCTTAGTGCTTCTGACTATCCATACACATGCTTGCATGTAGGGGGTAGATATACATGCATAATTTTAATGTAAATATGAGCATCCTACACAGAAATTCTCCTTGCTTTTTCACTTCATACAGTTTAGAGTTTTTCCATATCCACATGTATTCTTTCTGATGGTTGCAGAGTATTGTTTTATGTTGATGTACTGTAATTAATATTTAATCAGTCCCTGTTGATAGACATTTGGGTTTCAAATTTTTTACTGTTGGTATGTAAGGATGGACATCTTTATACGTGAATCTTTGTGAATATGTGCATGTATATTTGTAGCAGTAGTTCCTAAAAGAGGACTTTCTAGGGAAAGAACATGTACATTTATTTTCTATTTTTTTATGTAAAAAGCATTTTTTAATGTTTATTTAGTTTTGAGAGAGAGAGACAGCAAACTGGGATGGGGGTGCAGAGAAAGGGGGACAGAGGATCCAAAGCGGGCTCTGCGCTAATAGCACAGAGTCAGAGTCCAGTGCGGGGCTCGAACTCCCACGCCATGAGATCATGACCTGAGTCAAAGTTGATGTTTAACCAAGTAAGCCACCCAAGTGGCCCCTATTTATTATTTTTGATATTGTCAGATTTTCCTTTCCAAGAATGTATACTAATTGACACTCCCTGTGAACAATGCAGCAGAATGTCCCTTTCTCCATTTCCTGCCAACGCTCTATTATTGCACTTTTCCATCTTCACTGGTCTGATAGTTGAAAACTAGTATTCAGTTGCCTTTTCTGAATTTTGAGTGAGATTGGGTGGTATGTTTTTATGCCTCTTTTTCTGTGAAATGCCCTTTTTGGTTGCTGTTGAGTTAGTGATCATTTTCTTTATCAAATTTTTTATGAGAAAGGGGATTTTTATTTAAACAGGAGTCTTGATTAATAGGGTATGTTGAGATTTATAAAACAAAAAATGAGGTTCTTTAGTTTGTTAAATGTTTAGAAATCCCTTATTGGCACAGATATTTTGCTTTCAGACTTATTTATTTTGGTAAAGAATTTTGGAACTCTTATCCAACGCATGTTCATTTTCTAAGAAACCTGCCAAATACTCAGTGTTTAATAACTCCTACCATTATGCTTCATTCAGCAACATGTATGCTACGTAGTGTGTAAGCTATAAAAACATATGAGACAGTCCTTCCCTGTCCTCAGGGAGCTTGCCTTCCGAGTAAAACTGTGCAGTCATATTTATCAAGGAACTTTTCTACATTCTGAAGAGGCCTTCGTAACTGGCCCTGCCCTGGAGCAGGCTCCGAGTTCCATTTTGGACCACACCTGTCCCATGTCGCCCATGAAATATTCCCAGGACTGAGCCTAGAAAGAGGAGCTGTGTGTGACAAATTCCTCATGTTGGTCTCTGACAACACCACTTTATCTAGCGGTTAACAGTACATTGGGAAAACAAACTCCTAAAGAACAAGCTATGGCATTCTTTAGTCTGATGGACGGCTTCTAGGTTGCTCTCTAGTCCACTAACAAACACTGAAACTCTACCTTGTGTGGAATTTGGCAAAACTTTTTTCTAGAGAATATTCAAGTGGATTTCTTATCAGAAATGCATGAAGGGTCCAGTAGTCCTTTGGGCTGATCAAAGCCATGACCAGAGTTCCAGTGCCCTGGGTTCACCCGTGTATCGAAGTATTTTATATTTTTATTAAAAAAAACTTTTTTTTAATGTTTATATTTGAGAGAGAGACACAGAATGTGAGCAGGGGAGGGGCAGAGAGAGGAGACACAGAATCCAAAGCAGGCTCCAGGCTCCAAGCTGTCAGCACAGAGCCGACGTGGGGCTCGAACCCACAAACTGTGAGATCATGACCTGAACTGAAGTCGGCCACCTAGCTGACTGAGCCACCCAGGTGCCCCTCGAAGTATTTTAATCAGAGACTAACTATCCAAAAAGAACCAGGACAGGGGATCCAGGGGCTAAAAAAGATTGAGTAAGACAATAAAGAAGAATTTTTGTTCAAGAAATCTGTTTATATGTAGAAGAAATTTCCCAGCCATGTTTATTTTTATAATGTTGTTAGAGCCAAATTTTGGCTCTTGGGGAAATGAGAAACCACCTGAAATCCATACCCCTCTATAGTCCTCTTTCTGAATGTAATTAGGATGGAAATTGGGCCTGGTGATAGATTTTGAAATTGAAGGCTATTCAATGACTATTCTCTGTATTTGCCTGAGTTAGCAGAGTTGAAGTGAAAATAGGCTGCAAGTGGGAAGGGAAGCCAAGTGCTGGGGCGGGGGGGCGCGTCTGAGCCACTGACCGGAGCCAACAGGACAGTTCCCTTTCACAGCCGCCGGCTCTGACTTTTCCCTCTTGCCTCCCTAGTACTGCCCAGCATCTCTCTGGTGCCTGGGAGAGTCAGGTGGGTGTAGCTGAGTCCCATGGAGGGACTGTCACTAAGAAGAGGGTAGTAGGCAGGGGCGCCTGGGGGCCTCAGTTGGGTAAGCATCCATCTTTGGCTCAGGTCATGATCTCCTGGTTCGTGGGTTCAAGCCCTGCATCGGGCTCTGTGCTGACAGCTCAGAGCCTGGAGCCTGCTTTGAATTCTGTCTCCCTGTCTGTCTGCCCCTCCTCCACATGTGCTCTGTCTCTCTCATTCTCAAAAATAAATAATAAACATTAAAAAAAGGTTTTTTAAAGAAGGGAGTAGTAGGTAAAATGTCACAAAGGATGAAATGAAAGGGGCAGAGATGGTTTTCATCACATTTGCTCCTATGTTTTTAGCAGGTTTTATAGCCTCAAAACAGGAAATTACTAAGGAATTAATAAAATAATATACTTTTGTCTTTCAGGTATGGGCACTAGAAAGAATTCTTCCATCGAGCTCAGCTGTTCTGTTCTCCATTTAATGACTTGCCCCCCTGTTACTTAAGTATAAATTAGATAGAACTGTGTCTTTTCTGCTTTGTCTTCAGTTTGCTATTCCTGCAGCCGTATTGTATTCGGTGTCAAATAAAATCCAGTTGGATTCTAGATCAGATGCTGTCTCTTGTGTATGTGAAAAAAGTGAACCATAAAGATTGGAAAGCCAGCTTTTGAAAGTGAGATGTTTGTTCATTAGAGCAGAGTCGTCCTGTGAGTCTGTCGCTTGGTCACCAGGCATCCCGGTCCACAGCCTGCTCACTGATGGCAGCCTTGGACACGTCATCTCTCTCTTCCACCCTTTCCCTGTAGAATGGCTCCTAAGGACTAAACGGCGTCGTAGGCGCACAAAGAAGCTGTGTAAACTGTAAAACCACGATACAAATGTTAACTTTGACCGTGTATGACATGCTGCTTTCTCTTCTTAGTTTAGAAAAATAAATCTGAAAAAATCTAATATGTAATTTTGGCTGGCGAAAGAATAATTTATAGGCTCAAGTTGAAACTTGGTGTCACTTAGAATGGAACTGAAAAAGAGAATTCAAGTTGCCTCTATCACCACCATCTTTTGTAATTTGTTCACACTGTCTTAGCCATGGGGGTCCCTAACAGGCTGTCAGTAGAGCATGCAACTCCATCTTGGGGTCATGAGTTCAAGCCCCATGTTGGGCAGAGATTACTTAAAAAAAAAAAAAAAAAAAAA
>NW_027529175.1:1651351-1668194 GCF_008692635.1 Crocuta crocuta
TAAAAAAAAAAAAAAAAAAAAAAAAAGGCTGGCCATGGAAGGAATTGCCAGTTCTAAAACGAATTCAGTGATGATAATGTAGTCTTTAGCTGAGAAAGTCAAGTTTACTGTAGTGGTTCTCAGACTAGAGTCTGAGGACTCCTGGGGTCCCCTGGACTCCTTGAGGAGATTCTTGAAGTTTCTTTTCCACTACATGTCTGTATGAGGCCAGCTTTTCCTTACCTACTTCAACCAAAGCAACGCACTGAATGAAGAAGCAGGCATGAGAATCCAGCCGTCTTCTATTAGATGTAAAGAGATATGCAAAAATGTGAAACTGTGCCACTCTTTAATTTTTTTGTTTTAAAAAATAGTGGCTTTTAATAAAAATATTTATGTTAATATGATGGTTTTTGTTCTTTTAATCCTTTTAATTTCTCAGTTTACATTCCATTACAGTAAATGTAGATGTTTACTCAATAAAACAAAAATTCTTTGAGGTCTTCAATTTTTAAGATCATCGAGGGATCCCTAGAGTAAACAGTCTAAGAACATCTAGGGGCGCCTGGGTGGCTCAGTTGGTTGAGCATCCAATTTTGGCTAAGGTCAATATCTCGTGGTATGTGGGTTCGAGCCCCACATCGAGCTCTGTGCTGACAGCTCAGAACCCAACGCCTGCTTCAGATTCTGTGTCTCCCTCTCTCTTTGCCCCTCCCCAGCTCACTCTCTCAAAGATGAATAAACATTTTTTAAAAACTTTTTTTAAGTTTATTTTTGAGAGAGACAGAGTGTGAGCAGGGGAGGGGCAGAGAGAGAGGGAGACACAGAATCCAAAACAGGCTCCAGACTGAGAGCTGTCAGTACAGAGCCCGACGCGGGGCTTGAACCCATAAACTGCGAGATCATGACCTGAGCCAAAGTCGGCCACTTAACCAACTGAGCCACCGAGGCGCCCCCCCCAAAAAAATTTTTTTACGAACATCTAGCTTAGTTATTAAGAACTTTGAAGTCTTAATGAACCTGGATCAAATCCACCTTCCTCAGCTCACAGCGCCAGGCACAAAGCAAGCACTCAGAAGGATGTAGGTGCTACTGTTGCTGTTAACTTAGGGCTACCTCCCTTGGCAGAAACTCCCTCTTCTTTTTTTTTTTTTTATTATTAAATTTATTTCTAGGAGAGAGAGAGAGTCAGTGTGACAGTGTCAGAGAGAGAGGGAGTCACAGACTGAAACAGGCTCCAGGCTCCGAGCTGGCAGTCAGCACAGAGCCCGACGCGGGGCTCGAACCCATGAACCACGAGATCANATTACATATCTGGGGAGATCTGCTTGAGGATCAGTAGTCTGGGCTTCAGAGTACAGAAATCCAGCTTCTGATTAGGTGAGGGACGAGGCTATGTAATACAACAGAAGAAAGGGCTAAGGATGCGGTTGGACCTGAGAATGAACGGAACCGGGTAGTCAACTGCTGGGATTCTCTGCCTCTCTTTCCGGGGACTGCCCTCCTATGGCAGGAAAACAATGCTAACACTTTGGCCACATCTTCTCCCATGGCCGCTACATGAGACGGACTCGAGAGGGATTCACTCCAGGCTCAGATTCCCCAAATCCCAGCTAGGTCAGGGGCTCATACTTGCATTAGTGGGCGGGTCCATGTGGACAACATTGGCTGCCTTGAGAACCCCGTTGGAATGGAAGGTAACCGTTCCCAGAAGAATGAGGGTGATGTGGGGCAGACAACACAACTTGTATCTACTTCAAGGCTTCCTGGGGAGTTTTTTCTCCGACGTTGAACCAAAACATCTTGTAACATACATCTCCAGTTATTCTTGTGTTGCCTCATGAAACCAGTGGACATGAATCTTCCTGAGACAGTAGTGAAATTATTGCTGTGCGCCTGCTGTGTGCCAGCCTGGAAGACACAGCCAAGTTAGACTAAATCCCCTCAAAGAGCCCACAGTCTAGCAGGAGGATCCTGGGGAAACGAGTGAATATGGAAGTTAATTCTGCAGAGCTCGACAGGGCTCAGATGTGGGCTTGGTCTTCCTTCTCTCAGCTCCCACGCCTTGTAGGGGCTCCTCGACCTCAGTCTGCGCTGAAGATTCCATTCTTGAGGTTCTGCTCTGTCTGGGAGACAGCATCCTCACCCGTGGTCATAATAGCGGGCTGGACCCTCCCGCAGGCTCCTGAGACCTGATTGTGTGCATCTATTCCCAAATCCACTTTTGGTAACCTCATGTTGGTAGTTTGAAATTGGCCATAGTGGGTGTATTTACACCGCTGGAATTGGGAAATGCTACAAATCAGAGCTTCCTTTCCCTGGAGAACCCGTTGTTACCAGCACACCACTGCATAGTTAACCATCTTTAGGATAATGGTATCTAAATGTGTCCATTGTCTGTCCCTGGCTGTGTGTCTCACAGGCACTTTAAACTCAGCATGTCAAGGACTCTCCTACCATTTTCTCAAAACATAACCCTCCTGGCTGACCTCTCCTGGTTAATGGCATTGCCACTCATCCAATTCCTGAAGCCACAGACATTCAAAATGCATTTTAGATGCTCTCCTCTCCTTTGCCCTGTGTCTAATTAATCACTAAACACTATTCATTCCACTGTTGTGCTCTCATTAAAGCTTGTACCCTCTTCTCCATTCCCACTGCCACAGACAGAGCCCAGGCCCTCTTCATTCTTCCCTAAAATGACCTCAGGGGCACCGGGGTGGCTCAGTAGGTTGAGCGTCTGACTCTTGATTTTGGCTCAGGTCATGATCCTGGGGTCGTGGGATCAAGCCCTGTGTTGATCTCCATGCTGAGCTTGGAGCCTGCTTAAGACCTCTCTCTCTCTCTCTTTCTCTCTTTCTCTCTCTCTCTCCCTCAAATAAAATTAAAAATAAAAATTTAAAAATTTAAAAAATGATTGCTGTTCCCCCCAACTGGTCACACTGTCATTAGTCTCTTGAAGTTCGTCTTTAGTTTGGTCTGATGCCCCTTCCACTGGTTGAGAAATTCTCCGCCTTGAAGAAAGCAGAGTTCATTTCCCATCACAGACTTTGAACATGCTGATTCCTGGGTCCTCCAATTTCCTTGTAGCTGGAACCAGAGAGGTTACCTAATCTCCACCAGAGACACCCACCCTCCCATCCATTATGGCCGTGGGCAGCAGCACCGGCAGCACCCAGGGCCCAGTGCAGGTGGCAGAATGGGGTATGGCATCCAGTGTTGAACAGCCTCAAGAGCCAGCACCTTCCCAGACTGGTTCTGTGGCATAACGTTGGCTGGGATCCCAGCTGCTGCCTGTTTACTGAGCCCAACTCCCCATCATCCCTGGTGCTGCTGTGAACTCTCCAACATCCTTTCAGTGTCCGCTCTGCTAGAAAAATCAGTCAGCAATTTGATTCTCAACTCTCAGTATTATCCCTTCTCGTCCCCACACCTTTTCCTTATCCACTCTTTTTCTAAAAAATAATTTTATTTATTTATTTTGAGAGAGACAGAGACAGTGCAAGTAGGGGAGGGCAGAGAGAGGGAGAGATTCCCAAGCAGGCTCTGTGCCGCCATCACAGTGCCCAACGCGGGGTTCGAACACATGAAGATGTGAGATCACGACCTGAGCCGAAGTCTAGAGTTGGATGCTTAACCAAACTGAGCCACCCAGGTGCCCCTCCTTATTCACTCTTAAAACATTCTTTAAAAAGCTCATCATTTCATTGTAATGTCTGACATTTTCTACTCCTTTCCTCAGACAACAGAATAGTCTTCTGAGAGTCCTTTTGTCTATCTTTTTCATTCCTTGTTTTTGTTCCATGTTTTGATCAGCCTCTTTTCAAATCAGAACTCACTGGAGACTGGATTCCCTGGGTAATGACATTACTTTCCTTAGATGCCCCTTCTTCTCTGTTTGGACCAATTTTTGACCTACTGTTAGAACACATTTCTGGGCTGGGGCGCCTGGGTGGCTTAGTCAGTTAAGCGTCCGACTTTCGCTTAGGTCATGATCTCGCGGTTCGTGGGTTCGAGCCCCGCGTCGGGCTCTGTGCTGACTGCCAGCTCAGAGCCTGGAGCCTGTTTCAGAGTCTGTGACTCCCTCTCTCTCTGACCCTCCCCTGCTCACGCTGTCTCTCTCTCTCTCTCTCTCTCTCCTAGAAATAAATAAAACATTTAAAAAATTAAAAAAAAAAAAAAAAGAACACATTTCTGGGCTGCTTGTAGGCCTGGTGTCCCTCCCCCTAAACTGGGCCTTCACCCCATGGTAGGCAGAGCCTCACGCAGCCTCTAACTGCACAGCGGCGTGTCCTGGTTCTACATGTCTCCTTATGGCCTCACACAAGTCCTTTGGACCCATCCCAGGCTGTGTTATAGCTTCAGGTGGACTTGCTTGACTCTCTGTGCCTTTCAAGAATATCTCCCACCCAATCCAGTCAAGCTCCTAGTCCCTCACCTCCGAGCTGGCCCTGAGAGGCAGGTCCCCCTCCAGGCTCCTCTAAATAAAGATTGGGCCCTTGCCTCCCTTTAGGGCCCCCATCATGGAGGCTTCCTCTTTTCGCTGAACTTTTTGAGATCTCCTCCAAAAGTGAGGGCATATTTCTAGCTAAACCCAGGCTATGATGAAGTCTGAAACAGCATGATTGCCTTCACCAGAGTGTCCCCTTTCTTCCCCGTTAGTCAGAGTAACCTCAGAGTAGCAATTTTTCAAACTAATTGTGTCTACGTTTTGGATTCTGAGACATGAAACTATCCATTACACAAAAGTAGAACCTATCATCCTATACTTACAGGAGAACTAAACTTTTTTGAGATGCCTTGAAAATTAAACATTCTATTTTTTGCCAAACTCCTCTTCCTGTGACTGATTGCCTGTATCTTGCTTAAAGACACTACCATCTAGTCAAACAGGTGAGAAACCCTTCAAGTCATCTTTAATGCCACCTTCACCCTCATCCCCAATATCTGTGTGGCCACCATGTCGTATCTCTTCAACTTCAACTTTACTCCCAGTAAATCACTCTCTTCCCTCTTCCCCCACTGTCTAGGCCTTGAGCAATACTTGGATTGTTGAAATGGGTCCATTAATCCCCTTACCTACAAGATTCAGGAGCTGCAATAGTAAAAAGTATTACAAAAGAATAATCCAGGGAACCCAGTTCTAGAGTATCTGAAGATTCTGCCCCTTCACCAAGCTCATGTCCTGTGGGTCTTCAAACTAGATTCTCAAGAGTCTTCAGAAGGCATCTCCATTTATCCACAGCTATTGGAGAACATGGTGAAGACAGTGGAAGAAGGAAGTTACATCAGGCGACCATTTCTCTTTGTTTTCCATTAATGTTTAAATCTCACTGAAGATCAGAACATCTTTAAAATACAATTGCCTAGGGGCGCCTGGGTGGCTCAGTTGGTTAAGCAGTCAGCTATGGCTCAGGTCATGATCTCGCAGTTCTTGAGTTTAAGCCCCACGTCAGGCTCTGTGCTGACACCTCAGAGCCTGGATCCTGCTTCAGATTCTGTGTCTCCCTCTCTCTCTGCCCCTCCTCAACTCACGCTCTGTCTCTCTGTGTCTAAAAAAATAAATAAATGCTTAAAAAATGTTTAAATACAATTGCCTAAAAGGTATAAAGACACAGAAGCAACCTAGCACTAATAAAAATGGTATAATAATTACTATATATATATACACAATATATAATAATAATAATGGTATTTTTCAAAACTGTGAAAACTAAGCAACAAAGAAAACCATGATGATGCCAACAGGAAATCGAATCATCATGGGCCTTGCAAAAATCTTTTTAAAAAATATACAACATGCAGGGGCACCTGGGTGGCTCAGTCTTAACTAAGCATCTGACTTCAGCACAGGCCATGATCTTGCAGTTTGTGAGTTTGAGTCCTGTATCGAGCTCTGTGCTGGCAGCTCAGAGCCTGGAGCCTGCTTCAAAAAATTATGTGTGTCTCTCTCTCTGCTCCTCCCCTGCTCGCACTCTGTCCCTCTCTCTCTCTCTCAAAAAATAAATAAGACATTTAAACAATTTTTTAAATAAAAAATTATATACAACATTTAAAATGGGGTTGCAGTTAGGCAGATTAAATGCTGGGTCTTTTATAACTGTGTTCATGTATTCTTGTTATGTTTCTTCTTGCATTTAAAATCAGGAAGAAATAAGCCCCCTAAAGCCACTAAACTGTCTACAGTTTGCAGGAGGCTCCATTTACGAAGACCAGTGACTCAGCCTGTTGAAGGATTATCCCTACAACAGGATCTACCACTTCCATAATGCTCTCATAGATGCAAGGAGCCTGTTTGCTCCTCCCATCAGATCTTTGCTTTTGAACAAAGTCAGTTGCGGGGCTCCTTGCCTCCACTCCCACCCCTGCTCATCTCTGAGACACCTGAGACTATATTTAGCTGCTTGTGCTGCATTGTCAGTCTCGCTCTGTTCATTACCCACCCGCTGTGTATCGCAATGACGATGGCAGCAGCTATAAGGCTCTGGAGCCTTTGTCTATTTCCTTGCTTTATCTGAGTTTGCGAGCACTTCCTCTTCGTTACACCCCTGTCCTCCAGAGTAGCCAACATTATCTGTGTATTTTTACACTGCTATTCAGATTTCAACCCGAGGCCTTTTTGATGCCCGGGATCTTCCTATGGTGAGAGATCAAATGAGCTTAAGTTAAAATCCTGACTCTGCTACCATCACATGAGGTGATTCTGAACAAGGTTCTGTGCTTGGTTTCCTTACCACTAAAATAGGGATAAGGAAAAAAATGGTGTAACTAGGGATATGTGAAAAGTGATAAATAAAGAAAATTAGATTGCCCCCTGAAATTAACACTGAACAGACCAGAGCTGGGATTTAAGATGGGCAGAAGAGGAAAAGTGGGTCCCAGGCAGGCAAGAATGGGCTGTAAAGGTATTGAGGGCATTAATATATCTGAACAAATAATATGTTGATTTCTAAAAGGGATTAATCATGGGGGCGCCTGGGTGGCTTAGTCGGTTAAGCGTCCGACTTTCGCTTAGGTCATGATCTCGCGGTTCGTGGGTTCGAGCCCCGCGTCAGGCTCTGTGCTGACTGCCAGCTCAGAGCCTGGAGCCTGTTTCAGTCTGTATCTCCCTCTCTCTATGACCCTCCCCTGCTCACGCTGTCTCTCTCTCCCTCTCTCCTAGAAATAAATAAAAACATTAAAAAATTAAAAAAGGGGGGATTAATCATGGAAAACCCAAGCTGGAGCCTCAATGAGGCACAAGTAGGCAGCGTCCACCCCTGCTCTCTGCAGAGGGGACAGCCTTGGCCAAATAGATTTTGACTAGTCACAGCCAATTGGCAAAGCTAACCTCAGTTTGGAGATCTTAGCCTGATAATTTTAAATATTTTCATCACCTAACTAACTTTATTTTTTAATCAATTAATTAATTAATTTTTCTAACTAACTTTAAAGAAACTACCCATGGCTTCCCATTGTACTTAAGAAAAATTGAAACTTCTCACCCAGGCTGACTCACCTATAGGTGACTTGGCCCCTCCCCTCTAGCCTGATCTTCTTTAAAACTGTCATTCCCAGGGGACCTGGGTGGCTCAGTTGGTTAAATGTCCAGCTCTTGACTTTGGCTCGGGTCACGATCTCACAGTTCATGGGTTCAAGCCCCATGTTGGGCTCTGGGCTGCCCATGTGGAGCCTACTTGGGATTCTTTTCTTCTCTCTCTGCCCGTCCCCCACTCTTGTGTGTGCTCTCTCTCTCTCTTTCCTCAAAATACATAAATAAACTTTTCAAAAATTTTTAAAAAATGTCGTTCCTTCTGGTGTTCACAGAGTTCCAGTCACTCTGGAGGGAGTCAGCACCTGCCCTGTGGCCTTGGCCTGGGATTCCCTCAACATCTCTGCATGGCTGCCTTCTTCAAGTCTTAGAACCCACCTGAAATATCAGCTCCCCAGGGAGGGCTTCCCGGCCACCCCCAGTTCACTCTAATACATCAACCCACTTTGTTGCCTGCATAGCACTTAGGCTTATCTAAATTGTCTCGGCCACTTCTGTGATTGCTTGTTTACAGTCGGTCTGCCCTCCTGGTTCTGACGTTCCAAGAGGGCTTCTTAGTCTGTCCTGTTTGCCCTGCGTCACTTACCATGGGGCCTTCATTAGTGGAATAAATAAAGGAATGAACAAATGAACTGCCCTTGCTTTTATTTTGATCATGCCTACCAAGCCCACTGTCTGATCAGGATGTGGTGGTCCACTGGGAAAGAATATTAAACTGATGGTACAGATGTGAGTATTTTTTTCTCATCCCTGTAAGAGTTGTGATTCACTTTGGAATTATTTTTGTATAATCCTTTTATATGTGAGTCTAAGAGTTTGGTAGTAACTATTATTTATGGTATTAGTATCATTATTTACTATTCAATGATATGCCAGGCATATATGGGAACTTTACCATCCACTTAATCTTCACAAAAATAGAATCTATGAGGTTAGTGCTGTTACTGCCACATGTGACAGATCAGGAAACTGCAGCTCAGAGAGCTTAAGTGACCGTGTAAGTTCTCATCATAAAGAATGGTAGAGGCGGGGCACCTGGGTGGCTCAGTTGGTTAAGTGTCCAATTTCAGCTCAGATCATGATCTCATGGTTCGTGGGTTTGGGCTCCATGTCGAGCTCTGTGCTGACAGCTGGGAGCCTGGAGCCTACTTCAGATTCTGTGTCTCCCTCTCTCTCTGCCCCTCCCCCACTCACACTCTGTCTCTGTCTCTCAAAAGTGAATAAACATTTTAGAAAATGGCAGAGGTAAAATTTGAATCGGGGTTCATCTGCCTCCAA
Organism: Crocuta crocuta; assembly: GCF_008692635.1. Classification (NCBI taxonomy): domain Eukaryota; kingdom Metazoa; phylum Chordata; class Mammalia; order Carnivora; family Hyaenidae; genus Crocuta; species Crocuta crocuta. The sequence goes on from NW_027529175.1 coordinate 1,660,140, forward strand.
AGCTAATGTGTTCCTCCTTAGCCCAACAGGGGACACCCAGCCTCTCCCCTTTCCTACCCAGAGGATTCAGCTCACCCTGTCTTGGTCTTTGGTGATAATGATTTCACCTCATCCTATCCATTGCAGAGGCCTGGCCACCCTGCAGGGAGCATGAGCCAGGGAGAAGGGCAGAGGGAGAGAGAGAAAGACCCTTAAGCAGGCTCCATGCTCAGCACGGAGCCTGACTCAGAGCTTGATCCCATGACCCTGGGATCAAGACTTGAGCTGAAATCAAGGTGCCCTGGCAACCTTTTTATTTTAAACTGTGGCTAGATAGTCCTTTTTATAGCTCTTTTCTTCTCCCTTTAGGGAAGGAGTGAAGACACTACCTGTTATTTTTTATTTGTTTGCTTTGTTTTGTTGTTTAGAACCTCAGTTATTCATATATTTAAGGTCAAAATTGAGTATGCCAATCAGTAATAATAAATGCTGTTCATTAAATTGGGGCTTGGAAGAACAGCAAGGTTTCCTGATTAATTGGGAAGCCTGACATTTGTATAGCCCATAACTATTTACAAGGGGCTTTCACTCCATTATCTCATTCTCCTCTCATACTGGCCCTGCCAGAGGCGACTTGGACTGGTGGAGGCAAGGCAGTCTTGGAACGAGATAAACCTGGGTCTACATGCCAGCCCATCACTGCGGAGCCACGTGACCTTGGGCAGGTCACTCCATCTGTCTGAGTCCCTCATTTATTTTTTATTTTGAATTATCATACAATGAACTTAACTTTTTGGAGTGCCTGGGTGTTTCATTTGGTTAAGCCTCTGATTTCTGCTCAGGTCATAATCTCATGGTCCATGAGTTCAAGCCCTGCATCAGGCTCTGTGCTAACAGCTCAGAGCCTGGAGCCTGCTTCAGATTCTGTGTCTCCCTGTCTCTCTGCCCCTCCCCTGCTCACACTCTGTCTCTCTCTTCTTCAAAAATAAGTATTAAAAATTTTTTTAAATGAACTTGACTTTTTAAACATCTTGGTGAGTAGGTCTCTGAATTTCAACACGTCTATAGATGAAAGTACATATACTACCACAGAGGGCAAAATAATGCCATCTCCCAGAAAACCTCTCTCATGTTATCTCTTTATAAACACACTCTCCCCACCTCTAACCCCTGGTGACCACTGATTCATTCTCCATTCCTATGGTGTAGTCTTTTCAAGAACATCATACAGTGGAACCAAACAGGTGTCAGCCTTGTGAGACTGCCTTCTTTTGCTCAGTGTAATGTGTTTGTGATTAACCCAAGGTCTCCTGTGTATGAATAGTGTGCTCCCTTGTGACCATTCCATCGCATGGTTGGACCTCACTTTGCTTACTCTTTTACCTGGTGAAGGACATTTGGGTTTTTAAGTCTCTCATTTTTTGTTGTTGATTTTGTATTTATTTTTTTACAAGTTTTAAAAAACTGGTGAAATATGCATAGCATAAGATTTACCATTTTACTTGGACAATTACTGGCATTTCATACAGTTAATATGTTGTATAGCCATCATCAACTATTTCCAGAACTTTCTCATCATCCCAAATAGAAACTCTATCCCCATTAAACAATAAGTCCCCAATCCTCTCTCCCCCAGCCCCTGGTAACCTCTGTTGTACTTTCTGTCTTTCTGAGTTTGCCTGTTCTTGGGACCTCATATAAGTGGAATCATATAATGTTTGTCCTTTTGTGTCTGACCTAGTTTAATTAACACAATGTCTTAAAGATTTACCCATATTGTAGCATGTATCAGAATTTCCTTCCCTTTTAGGCTGAATAGTAGTTCATTGTATGTATATACCACATTTCATCTGTGCATTCATCGGTTGATGGATGCTTAGGTCTTTTTACAGATTTTGGCTCTCACGAATACCACTACAATGAACACGATGTACAAATATGTACAAATATCTCTTTGAGAACTTGCTTTCAGTTCCTTTGGGTATATACCTGGAAATGGAATTGCTGGATCATATGGTAAATTCTAGGCTGAGCCTTTGGAAGAATTGCCAAATCGTCTTCCACAAGGGGTGTGTTATATTACATTCCCACTAGCAACTCTCTAATTTCTCTACACCTGTATTAGTCAGCTTGTGCTGCTATAACAAAATACCACAGACTGGGTAACTTAAATAACAGAAATGTATTTCTCACAATTCTGGAGGCTGGGAAGTCCAAGATTGAAGTGCTAGGAAATTCATTTTTTTTAAGTTTCTGTGTTTGTTTTAGTTTAGTTTGTTTTTAAGTAATGTCTACACCCAAAGTGAGGCTCAAACTCATGACCCTGAGATCAAGAGTCATGTGCTCCTCCAACTGAGCCAGCCAGGTGCCCTAGCAAATTCGACTTCTAGTGAGAGCCCTCTCCCTGGTTTGTAGATGGCCATCTTCTGGCTATATCTTTACACGGCATTTCCTCAGTATGTGAGCTTGGGGAGAGAGAGATTTCTAGTTTCTCTTCTTCTGATATAAGGACACCAATCCTATCAGATTATGTCCCCATCCTGTGACTCATTTAACCTTGATTATCTCCTAAAGAGCCTATATCCAAATACAGTCACACTGAGGGTTAGGACTTCAGCATATGAATTGAGGAAGTGGAACACAATTCAATTCATAGCGACATCCTTGCCATCATTTTCCTTTAAAAAAAAAATCCTGGGGAGTGAAGCAGTATTTCATCATAGTTTTGATTTACAATTCCCTAATGACTAATGATGTTGAGCCCATTTTCATGTGTTTATTGGCTATTGGTATATCTTTGGTGAAGTGTCCATTCAAGTTCTTTGCCCATTGTTTAATTGGGTTGTTTGTTCTACGATGTATCCTAGGAGTTCTTTATATAATCTGGATATTAGATGCTTATCCTGCTTACATATGATTTGCAAAAATCTGCTCCCATCCTGTGGGTTGTCTTGTTAGGCTCTTGATTATGTCCCTTGATGCACTGAAGTCTTTCATTTGATGAAATCTGATTTTGTCTATTTTGTCTTTGTAGCAGGTGCCTTTGGTGTCATATTTAAGAAACCATTTTTCCGAATCTAAGGTAAGGTCATGAATATTTGCCCGTATGTCTTCTAAGAGTTTTAGCTCTTGGATTTAGCTCTTGGATTGATTTTGAGTTCATTTTTGTTGATGGTGTGAGGTAGAGGAAGGACTGCATCCTGTTGCATGTGGATACCCAGTTTCTCAGCACCATTGAGATTGTCCTTTCCCCTTTGAATGGTCTTGGTACTTTTGTCAAAAATCAGTTGACCTGGGGGTCTGGGGGGCTCAAATGGGTGAGTGTCCGACTTCGGCTCAGGTCATGATCTCGTGGTCTGTGAGTGTGAGCCCCACATCGGGTTCTGTGCTGACAGCTCAGAGCCTGGAGCCTGCTTTGGATTCTGTGTCTCCCTCTCTCTCTGCGTCTCCACAGCTTGCGCATTCTCTCTCTCAAAAAATAAATGTGCTTTAAGAAATGGTTTTTTAACTGACATTTCTGGGCTACCCTGCACAAAGGGCCAAGCCAGTTCCCATCCCTCCAGAAGAAACCCTGAGGCTGAGAGACAGAGTGATAAGGTGACTGGAGGTGAAAGCTGTTTGTGTGCAGGGAACTATCTCCTGCACCTGCAAGGGGACTCAGATCCAGGAGCGGCCAGGAGGCAAGGCATCATCAGCCTCTGCAACCACCACCGACAGCCGCCTCTCTGCCTTTATTGCTTGGTGACTCCTGCACGCTGAAATCTTCTACCTGCATCAGCTTCTACTTTGGGCTTTAATCTCTGTGGATCTCTGGGTTTCTGTGTCCCTCTGCTGCCCACTTCTCTATGTAAGTCTTGCATTTATTTATTTTATAAAATGTTTATTGATGTATCTTGGGAGAGAGGGAGCGCACAAGTGGGGAAGGGGCAGGGAGAGAAAGAGAGATTGGGAGACACAGAATCTGAAGCAGGCTCGAGACTCTGGGCTGTCAGCACAGAGCCCGACGTGGGGCTCACACTCATAAACTGCGAGATCATGACCTGAGCCGAAGTCGGACGCTTAACTGACTGAGCCACCCAGGTCCCTCTGTAAATCTTGCATTTAACCTGTCCTCCCGAGAAGCCTGGTGGCTGGTTGAGTCACCGCCGTGATTTCCCAGCAGCCCAGGTCTTCAGCACTGGCCTCAAAATCTGGCTGCCCCTTCACTCCAGGCCCTGATCCTCCCTTGGTCCACATTTCTGAGGTCCTAGGAATAAAGCATAAAAGCTTGTTCACAAGAACTGACTGTTTCTTCAGTAGGGACTCTGATGTGACAGCTAGCTCCCGGGGTCCCGGCAGCAGGAGTACAATTTTCCCAATTTACAAATAGGATACTGGGGCTCAGAGCCATCAAGAGACTTGCCTAAGGGCATGCAGTTAGTTCCGTGCAAGCATGGCCTCAAACACAGTCTCCTGATCCCAAATCTCATACTCTTTCCACTCAATCATTTTACCTCTCACGCAGGGAACAAACCTTCCAAGTGTTGAGTGTTAGGGCAATCTTGTTATGAGGATCTATTTGACAGGTCACTTCATGATTGAAAGGGATCTGCCCAGAGATCTGGAGACTTTCAGGGTCCTGGAGGGCAGAGCACAGGACCGAAGTTGGACAAGACCCGCAATAAATAGACCTGTACTTTCGGGGCCAAACCAAACACTGCTTTTTATGAAATTCGAGTCTGGTAACAGACACCAACGATTCCAGGGAAAAACTGTGGGAGAAAAGTATGAGACTGAGAAGGATTCTGTCCATTGCCTTCAATATTCCTGAGAACTGAGGAAAGCTGCTTAACCAGTCGTGGTCCTGGTGGCAAATAGCAGAAAGCCAGCTGGCTGGCTAGCACAGGAAAAGGGTTTATTGGGGGAATATGGAATGGCCCTCAGGATGGCGGGAAGGCTAGGGAGGCAGCTTCGAGTGGAACCAGGAGGGATCCTTGTCAGCCAAGACCAAACCACAGGAATGGTCAGCTGGCACCGTCATCCTGGACACTCAGAAGGACCGCCTCTGGGACGCCTACTGCCCACTGCTGGGCTCTGGCTTCACCCTCAGCTTAGTAACCCAGGTCCCATGGCCGCACTGGGTGGGTGGAGGGGGTGATGCCTGATCCATTTCTGCTTCCAGGATGGGAGCTGGGGGCTTGAGATAATGCCCCAGATTGCAAGAGTGTTTGGGGGCTGGGCAGCCAGAGGGACAAATATTTTCAGAACTACTCTTATTCCAGCTCAACACTGGGCACTTTCTGGTACTTCTTCCTTGACCCAGGGGCTCAAGCCTCTTTCTTCTTCTTCTTCTTCTTCTTCTTCTTCTTCTTCTTCTTCTTCTTCTTCTTCTTCTAAGTTTATTTATTTTGAGAGAGAGACAGAGTGAGTGAGCAGGGGAGAAACAGAGAGAGAGGGAGAGAGATTCCCAAGTAGGCTCCGTGCCTTCAGTGCAGAGCCTGATACGGGGCTCGAACTCACATACTGTGAGATCATGGCCTGAGCTGAAAACCAAGAGCTAGACACTCAACCTTCTGAGCCACCCAGGCGCCCCACAACTTCTTCCTTCTTAAGACATTCTCCCTCTTGAGACTTCCTCCTGCAACTCATCTCCCTCTGCAGCCAGGCTTCTTGAAAGGACTCTGCATACTCATGGCCCCCACTCTGCCCGTCTCTCCCAAAGTCTACCATTTCTTCCCACTGCTCCCACTGAAACTGCCTGCCAAGGTTACCAGGAACTTCCGGATGGCAAACCCACTTGTCGCTTTCTGCCCTTCTCTGCACTTAGTGAAACCCTTCACTCTCCAGTTCTGCTGGAGTATCTGCTTCATTTCTTTTTTTTAAACTGTGGTCATACGTTACATAGTATGACAGGGGCAGGTTGGAGTTTTATGGGGTCTGAAGCTTATGCTTTAAGGAAAATAATACAGAGTTACATAGAGCAATTGCTAGAACCCCTTCCGGCATTCAAGGAGCTGATGCAAGGGAGGGGCAGCGAAGCTCAGACTTCCTTAACTTCATGAATCCTCCCTGAGAAGAGAAGAGTCAGTCTATGGAACCATTCATGCCCGACCAATGGACACGATGCATTTGTCAGTGCTTTGCTATTCCAAAAGTACAACAGAGAACATTCTTATATGCATCTCTTTTGTGAACACATACACTTCTCCACAATAGACAGGAATTGACAGATCTTTTTCATTTTTATTTGAAGGTTTTATTTGGAGGAGGGCCAAATCGCCCTCCAATGAGATGTCACTAAATCCCACTCCAGCCAGCCATTGCGGTGGGCATTCTCTCACAGCCACATCCTTGCCAGCCCTGGATTTTATCATCTTTTTTGTTTTGGTTTGGTTTGGTTTTGCCAAGCTGATGGGAAAAATAAAAAAGGCATTTCAATGTTATTTTAATTTACTGTTTTAATTTCTAGGGCTGTTATAACCAAGTACCACAAACTGGCTGGCTTAAAACAAAACAAAACCCAGAAGCTTATGGTCTCAAACTTCTGGAGACTAGAACTCGAGATGTCGGCAGGACCGTGGTCCCTCTGAAACTTTCAGGGAACCGTCCTTCCTTTCCTCTTCCTAGCTTCTGGTGGTGGCAGTGAACTTTGGTGTATTGCTCCAATTCTCTGTTGTCACATGGCATTCTCCTCATTCTTTGTTGTTATAAGGATGACTCTGGTCGCACTGGAGTATGGGCCCACCCTCCTCCAGTACGACCTCACCTTAACTAATCACCTCTGTGACGATCCCGTTTCCAAATAAATCAGACTATGAGGTAGAGGGGTTAGGATTTCCAAGTATTCTGGGGAAGGGGGAACATAATTCAGGCCATAACACTTACATTCTTGTAGTTTCTAGGGACCTTGAACTTCTCTTCATACGTTTACTGGACATTTGGATCCTTTCTTCTGCAAATCACCTTCCCATATTGGCTGCCCAGTTTTCTGTAGGGCTGTGTGTCATTTTCCTATTTCTTTCAGTATCTTTCATCTTTTTCACGATGGACCTGTTATACGGGTGGCAGAGCTCTGCTCTCAGCTCGCCGCATGTGCTGTCACTTTGGTTTTGGTGTCTGGTGTCTGCCTTGACGTCTGTGACACAACACTCCTCAGGTTTCTCTCCTGCTCCTCTGGCTCAGCATCTGTCCCTCCCCCTCCCTCTCTTCCCTTGAGTGTCCCCCCCCACCTCATAAACTGCACCACATCCATCTATGCTCCAGCCAGAAGCATGGTGCCTCCGTTGATCTTTCTTCTCCTTCATTCTCTTTATCTGACCTATCACCAAGCTCCACCCATTTAGCCTCCTAAAAACCTGCCAAATCCATGCATTTGTCTTCTGGTCTAAGGCACATCATCTGTCACTCAGACACTTGACAACAGCTTCCGGCCTCGTCTCCCTGCATCCGCTCTGCCCTCTCCCATCCACTCTGTCAGGATTTCTTTTAATCCAACTGATCTTGTCACATCTTCCCACAAGGACCGCTCCTGGCACTGAGAATCAAGACCCAAATTCTTGGGACCCCCAAGGCCCTGTCTGGCTGGCTGGAGCCACTTTCTCCGTCAGGATTCCCTCCACAGCTATCCAACCACACCAGCCTTCAGAGCAAATCTTCCCTCCAAAGCTCCTCATTTCCCGGAAAAACTTTTCATGTGTGGTTCCTTCTCCTTTGAAAACGTCCAATCCCCACCTCACTCCCATGGCTCAAGTGCAAGTAGAGTCCACCACCCCCACCCCCACTGTTGGGCTACATGAGCACTGATGCGTAGCCACCCCCTGGACTCCAAAATGCAATCCACGAGTGGAGACGCAGGTGGTGTTCTGAGCCTACCTCCCTTCCTCTTTTCAGAGATTACAGAGGCTAATCCCGTGGAAGACAGAAAGCTGCCCTTGTCCTTTAGGGAAAAACATGTCCATTATGATGCTGAGAAACACATGATCTCTTTCTGCCTTCCCAGCACTGGTATCAACCAAAAAGAAGATTATCCATAGATGTGCTCTTCACAGTGTTCCTCTTGGACCCTCCAACTGATACAGAGGAGTAATGAGCTTGGGG